>NC_051182.1:154624028-154963303 GCF_013339695.2 Rhipicephalus sanguineus
TCTTCCCTTTGAAAGCAACACGCCAGAAACAATGCACACTTCCAAAAAAATCTATACTATACCTAAGCTACTATACAGGCGAAAACACGACATGGCGACAGCAAGAACTCAATTTATTAAGGAATACTGCCGTGCAGCTGTGAAACCAGTGTTGCGCTATGACGCAGTACTTGGAACAATAAGAGCAGAGCTTTGGGACTCAATACTAACGTAAACAACGCGCTTCGGAAACCCTTCCGCTGCGATTTCAAGGCGGTAAAGAAAAGCTGTAGGTTATGGTCTGGAATTATTTGACATAAAAAAAATTTACCGTCGTGCGGCGTCAAGATGCCTTTGTGGCCGTGTTTTTGAATCTTCCGAAATTACAGGAACGTTATACTGCAAGACCTTAGTTTTCAATTGCGAAGTTAAGCATCTGGTTTTTTGGGCAAGTGTCAGCGCTAGCACAATTCACACAATATTCGCGCGAATCACCCTTTCACTGAGCCATGGGGTAAGGCGCTTAATATTAATGCAATGAACCTTCCGAATTCTCGCGATACCGGAAACAACATGGAATTGGCCTATAATTGCAGATATTTTACAGTGGTTGTTGCAGACACAAAAGAAAACAGCGCGTTTTGGTACAGGTACGCGAAATCGGTCGCTTGAGTTTCAGGGAAACGGTACTTCCGATTACTTACTTCGATGGTTTGTGAACAACTATCTACGTTGAAGTTTCTAAAATCATTAAGAACTACAGTTAGACAGACCTCGAAATTATAATATGTATGTCTTGGTAAATATACTGGTGCTCTCGTGTTGACTTTTTGAGGACATTACCACAGCACATTCAAACGTCAATATAATTAGCGCGCAAGTTTTGATAGCTTCGACATGTATATGTTAGCGCACGCCACCTTGGGCACTATAAATACGGTTTCCATTACAGTCGTTTAATGATTAGAGTAATTTATATGCCAAAATGTATCGGCCTTATGTATATGCCAAATGTATACATTCTAAAGTGTAAGATGATAAATGAGACTACAGAGCGATAAAATGTAAAGATATACGCGAGTACAAAAGGGAAAACATCAATGGAAAGGTACATGTTTCTCTTTGCAAGAACGTTTGCGCCATAAAAAACGTAACAGCTTAGGCATCATTCGCAAAGCCGCCAAGCGCTCAGACGCGTCACCACTACGTCACAAAAAAAAACAAAAAAAAAAACAACGCACAGCAGGCGCAACCGATCAGTGTACAAATAGGCCACGGTGGCGCTAACGTCGAAAGTAGCAAGCTTTTTTGCAGTGTTGACTGACTGGTCCCATGATCACCTAAACCTAAGAAACAAAGTCAGCATTGTGCATTAAATAGGTTAACTATTTTCTTGGCTGTGTAGTGCTTGCGTAAACTAAGAATAAAATGCTTAGTTGTACACCACGAACACCACGCTGACATTATTGTAACGCACAAAATGGAAGGATATTCATCAAGTCGGCTGCCATGACAACCACATATCTGGTTTCGCGATGCCGAACAGTTATATGATGCTGTTATTTCTTTGCAAGCGGCGAGACCGATGACCGCACGAAGCACGGCGGCGAAGAAACATGTGGTTGTAGAACATGTGCAGGCATCGCACTGAGTGACGACATTTGATTGGTCCATTCTGTAGGGGCGAGGCTCCGTCAGCGTGCCGGCGACGGAAACGTAGATCACAGCTCTACGTCGTTGTCCACCCGTTTTTGAGGAGAAAACTATTACGAAACCTTCTACCCTGATGAAAAGTGGTGCTGGTACGGTGACGCGACGGGGCGTTTGACGACTGTGGGAATGGTGCCTTAAGCGTTCAGTAAATCCAACAGCTATCACGCAATGGCACGCGTTCTCGTTTTTAATCTTGCGCCTTCTTTTTGCAGTTTGCCAGTGGAATGAAAGGTGGAGGTGGTGCCAGAGCCCAGACTGCGGCGAGTGGAAATGCGAGTACCTCTTTAGTGGATGGCCCAAACAATGCAGATTCGGCTGTCTGACGAAATGCTTTTGCCGCCGAGGTTTCTTTCGAAGCGCCACCGGCACGTGCGTCGGTATCTTAAATTGCGCGTTTCACCGCAGACTATATGTCGGAAATGCCACAAACGCTACGAGCCGTCCAGAATGAGCCGTTCATCCTACAAATCACGGTTTTGCCAAAAATGTGGAAGTTGTGAGAATAAAGAAGTTAAACAATGATGTTGCAAGATGCTCCAGGAAACGTTCCACACTACACTTCCTTTACAAATGAAGTGCATAGTCTTTGGCGAAGCACAGTTGAACGGTGACTAGCAGAATTGCTGCTGTTCAACTCAACACGCATTTAAAAAATTCGTCCTGAACAGAAACTGGTACATTTTAAGAAAATAGTCAGAACAATGACAGTTGAATAACCTGCTAAGCATTTCAGTTAGTGGCCACGAGATTTCTGTAGCTTTTATATGCTATTTTATTGTCGACTTCGCTTGCAGATGCATTTAGGCGCCCGTGAGGGCGCAAAAACACGCATCTGCAAGCTCTCTCTCACACACACACACACACACACACACACACACACACACACACACACACACACACGCACGCACGCACGCACGCACGCACGCACGCACACACACACACGCACACACACACACACACACACCACACACACACACACACACACACACAATGCACGGCATTGTGCGCAGCTGAACAGCGGAAGAGCGTCGTGTGTGTCCCAGTAGAAAGAGACGAAGGGGTGACATTGAAGCCGCACACTGTCATTGTCAATTAACCCTTTGAAGGTCGAATTTTTTCGGAAAAGTTTTACCCAGACGGTCAAATTACTTAAATGCGGATTTTGAACGCACGAAATATGTGAAGTCGGAAAAACTGAAAAAAAAATCTGGAACAGTATTTTGGTGTCAACATCACCCCGAACTTTGCAGTTCGGGGTGATGTTGACACCAAAATACTGTTCCAGATTTTTTTGCAGACTCGTGCTTCAACGAAAACCACGCTCCCTCTGAAATACTTTCGAATATTTTGCAATATTCGAAAGTATTTCAGAGGGAGCGTGGTTTTCGTTGAAACACGAGTCTACGCACAGCGCCTGACCACCGTCAGCAGGCATAAAACGCGTGTCCGCTCTCCTCTTGGAGCGACGAGTTGTTTAGGCACATACACAGCATCTACTCTGCGTACGGCTGCCTTGAGTAGAGTAAACTCTGTTAACAAGTGAGATCGAGAATACCTCTTTAGCATTGGTAATCAACAATCCAAGAGCAGCGCCAATGAAGATGCAAATCAACTTCCACCGACACTGCAAGAGAGTGCCGCTAAAGCTAAAAATCCAGCTTAGAATAACAGAGAGCTGAGCTAGTTGGTAAGTATTCATTATAAAGACAGGGCGTGCAAACACGGTCACAAGAAAGAAGTCAGGACACCTCAAACGCCGTTTGTGGTATCTAGAGCTGTGCACGGGCCGTATTTCCGAGCCCGAGCCCGGCCCGGGCCCGCTGACTTTGTCAAAGGCCCGCCCGAGCCCGACAGCAAAGGGCTGCGAGCCCGCCCAGCCTGGCCCGACGTACGAAAACACAATCCCGGGCCCGGCCCGGCCCCGCCCGGCTTTTTGAAGGTTGGCTGCGAAAAGATAACATCGTTTCCCGCTAATTTGGCATTTTATTGAGCATAACAAATATTATCAACCGACGCACGACGAACAGTCGCGGTACTTTTGCTATAAAAGTAGATGGCCTCATGCCAGCAACAATGGAATGCAAGCGTCAGCTTGCACGAATGCGATCTACGTCGGGTCGCTCGTCGCTGTCGCGTGCATTTTCACTCATATGGGATTTGGCCTTAAATCTAACGAGGAACGGTCGCGTGGCGCCGTCACTAGCTCAGGTGGTGTTACTTCTGTGCTTGTTGGAGTGCAACAGAGGCAGCGCTTTACCTGCTCCCCTTTTGTTTAAAGTAGCGAATGGAAAGGAAAAGCGGTAAAGGGCAGTCGCCGAAAAGGCGCTGTATGTGTGCTGGAAAACAATTCCCGCTCATTCTCTATATTTCGGGCTTGAGTTGGGCTTTGCGCCGGGCCTGAGCCCGGCCCGATAAAACTCCAAGTAGTCCGAGCCCAGCCCGGGCCCGAGGTGAAGATACGTCGGCCCGCCCGAGCCCGGCCCGCGGGCCGGGTCGGGCTCGGGCTTTCGGGCTACCCGGAGCCCGTGCACACCTCTAGTCCTGACTGCTTTCCTGTGTCCCTGTTTGCACGCCCTGTCTTTTTAAAATAAAAAACAAGTTTCGCGCGCCTCCGTAGCGACCACGCAGCGAAACCGAAACTAAGAAATGGCGTTGTCCATTCAGCGCGTGGCGCAGACCGCGCGACGCGCTGCAGCTAGAAATCAGTTATGTTCATCTGCGCAAGAAGGCAGCACAATCATTTCGAACGCTGCTTGTGCGTCCAAGGAGGTGGCAGCACCCTCCAGTGAGCATGCCTCTTCATTACGGCGCGAAATTTCAAACGGAGGGTCGAAAACGTACCCGTAGGGCACAGACCTTGCTGGACAGAAAACCGCCACCGTACATATACGACAAAAACACTCAAAGGGTTAAACAAGAGACGACGATCGCATGCTTGACGCAATTTTCCTATGTTAAGGCGAAAGAACTAGATGTCTAATCAAACAGGAAAAGTGACAGTCGGCGGCATCAGCGTCGACAGTCGCTTGGCCAAACGTGAACCGATGTCGAAGGCGGTGCTGCAAAACCACGTTAGGTGCAGAAAGTTGCGATTTGTCCGATCCTGTAGGCACTGCAAAACCACGTCAGTTCAGAAAGCTTTCGGAGGAGGGGGGGGGGGGGTGTTGGTGGATAAGGCAATAGATTGAGAAGACGCGAAAGAAGAAGAAGATGGCTTTCGCCTTCAACTCGTCTTAGACGAATTCATATGAAACTTTTGTTACAGCCGCTTGAGCGTTCGCCTTCATGGAGCCATTTTCTCCAACATGATCCATATTATACCCCACTAAACATTATTTGGCTTTAAGACAAGTCCTCCCATTGATGCACTTACATGTCATGTACTACTGCATTTTTGCACATTTTGGTGTTTAGGGAGTTTCACAAGATTTGTTCAAAAATCCTCCAAAATAAACGAATTGCGATATTTGCTCGCTGACTTCATTATTACATTTTATCTGGCCCCAGATATTTTAACATTACTAGATACATTAATTGCAGTGCTGACAATCAAAATTAAAATAATTATATTTTACTAGATGAGACACGTGGTCCCCTCTAATAGTCTCCAGATCTGTTCGTGGTCTCTAGGTCATCAAGAATTAGGCGTCTTACGTGATTTAAGCAATTGGACCTTCACGTCTGTCCTTTGCAAATAATGTACTCTTTGCTACAGTGGAGAGTTCTACAAAAAATAGAAATAATCAGGAACCATGTGCCCTGTGGTGGCTTGTACGTTGTTTCTCTGGAGCGTTTCCGCGTGACCCGTATGAAGCACTTGGCACCACGAGTGCGCTAGGAGCAGTACGAAGTAATCATCTTCAGTGACGTTCGTACGCAACGACCATGGTGGTAAGTTTACATGCCCTATTGGTTGCTGTTTGTGGAGCGCAAACACAGTACTTAAAAAGAAACCTATAATCCGGTGTTTACAATAATTAACTATGTAGATCACCTATAACAATACGCAGTATATATCGTAAAAGCTGGATCCATTCTACTCTGCAAAGGTGGGTTACTAATGGAGCGGACGGGCACACTTCCGCCTATGCTCTCGTCGACATTCTTCATAAGCGGGCTGCTCCTCTGGCGTTCTCACAGTACGCGGTCCGCCAAAACGGTCCACCGAATCACGTATACCACGCCAGTGGTACAGGTCACAAACTGCTGTGGTATTCGTGGTTCCGCGGTCTTGTAGGAAGAAATACGTGGCACAGACTGGCAAGTGCTTAAATGACCGTCTAAGAGAGCACCATAACAACGTAGACAACACGGTCCAAGGCCACTTGGGCATACATTGCCCCGACTGTGGTTGTGCGCCCTTTGAAAAAATCGAGGTGCTGGCTAAGCATAATCCACAGTTGACACGTGAAATCATTGAGGCAGATTTCATCGAAAAGTTCGATAGCACGTGCGTCAGTGCAACTTCAACAACACTTTCATCTCGTGAAAAATCATATCTAAACAGGATTTGAATGACACTCAATTGTGCGCAGTGTTGCTTGAACTATGTACAACATTGGGTAAAAATTATTTGTCATTTTCCCCGGTTGTGGCGCATGTCAGTGGCCTATGTATATAAGTTCATCCCTCCCGTCCTATGAATAAAGTGTTGTGAGTCAGCGCTGTGTGTGCGTCGCCCTTCCTTGTCCCCGCCTTCGTTTGCGCTGTGTTCCCTACCGTCAATACGTGACGTCATCACTCGCTCAGAGGACTTCACGAGGGTTCTTTTCAACAGCGGAGCTGTTTAGGCTAGGAGTAGTTCCGGCGTGGGATGCAAAAACTCGGGCGGGCCTTGCCGCTGAAAGCGGGCATGTGCCAAGCGGGTCGTAGCAGAGCATAATCATGTACGGTATAGCATAGCAAGGAGGTGGAAAAGGGATGTGAGGGTGAGGAAGAAGGAGAAGCGGAGGGGAGAGGGTAAAGCACGGCATAGCCTTGTGTAGCATAGTTTAGCAAAGGGATGAGAAAGGGAGGTGTGAGGGTGACGAGAAGTAATGTTAGGGTGAAGAGGAGGGAAAGGAGGAAGAAAGGAGGAGATGAGAAGGCATACCATAACACAACCATGTACAATATAGCATAGGTAGGGGCGGGAAAGGAAAGTGAGGGGAGTAGGAATGATATGAGGGTTAGGAGGAGAGAGGGCAATATATATGAAGGGATAAAGAAAGAGAGATGAAAGAAAGAAGATAGAAGAAGAGGGAGATGTATAAAGAGACGAACAAACAAAAACAGAATGAAAGAAGCAAGGAAGAAGAAGCTGATGATGAAGAAGGTGCTCAATCTGCGTTCGCCAGGTGGTGGCACTTGCTTGCCAGCTCCGCTTTTTACCCAGATTGCACAGGCGTAGAACTGGCTTTAATTGTTTTGTTCACTGACGGATGCCGCAGAAAACATGGAACCATATCGTGGTTTTGGGACGTTAAACCCTAGATATTATTATTATTATTATTATTATTATTATTATTATTATTATTATTATTATTATTATTATTATTATTATTATTATTATTATTATTATTATTATGGAAGTGTCTAAATTATAGCTCTGCTGTAATACGTAATCAGAATTTAGTAGTTTTTTTGTTGTTGTAAATGACTATTTAGTGCCAAGTGAGCGAGCAGACATTTTACACTATTTTCCCATAGTAAATCCCATGTTAATGCCTGGCACCTCTTTAGATGCGGCATGCTAGAGTCACTGAGAAAGGCGGAGAAACGGTGTCACTGCAGCTGAGCAACATAATGATTAGTAGGAAATAAGCGCCGTCGAATCGTCGAAATAAAAAACGCCAGGCCTGCGCGGAAAGCGCAGCACAGTCACAGCGAAAGCTGGAGAGCGGCATTTCTAGAGCCCGTTATAAACTCTCCTGTGGCTACTAATACAGGTACATTAGCAACGTACCCACTACGCCACAAAGCGCAATTTTTGGGAAGTTGGGAAGCACCCAGCACGACATTATTCGTTGTTCTGCGGAGAAGCGAGGTACCATATGTAAGCGATTATGTGCAGTTTGTTGATGCGGCGGTTGATGACGATGAATAATTATGGTTGCGCCCTTTGTAATGGGCTGGAAGCTTTAAACGACCAACTAGTTACGTAATGCATATTGTGTGACGACCGCTCGTTATTTAACTGTCCCACCACGCTTTATAACACACTTTAACCGGAGAAACGTAGAGCGAGAGAGAGAGAGAATTGACTTTATTGAGACCCTGAGGAAATGGATCATGGGAGCCTTATGGGCTTCCTTGGCAACCAACAGAAGTGCACTTGCGAGGAACCCACTACGCTATAAATCAATGTAATTTTTGAGAAGTAGGGCAGTAGGCACTGTGCCATTTTTCGTCATTCTACAGACAGCCGTGGTACCTGCTAAACGCATGTAAGGCATTATGCGTACTTCGTTGATGATGTGCGTGATGACGATGAAGAATTATGGCAGAGCTCTTTGTAATGGGTTGGAAGCATTCAACAACCTACTCGTTGCGCAATTCGCATTGTATGACGCCTGGTTACATAATTCGCGTTGTGCGACGCTTGGTGCTTATTTTACTCTTCTACCACGCTATATTGCATATGCTAATGTGGTTCCTTCCCGACATGAAGCCTGTATAGGACCTTTTTGCAAAGCAGTTTCAAGCACCGGCATGGCTCAGAGGTTGAATACTGGGCTCCCACGCAGAGGGCCCAGGTTCGAACCTCGTTCCATCCTGGAATATTTTTCTTATTTAGTTTTTTTTTTCTTATTTCGAGCGATACTGGTTACGGACACCGGCGGCGGCGGCGGCGGCGGCGGACAACTAAGGCACCAAAAACGGCCGGTGAAATGATCTCATAACAGCTTTCGCTGTAAAAGACGTTTGGGCCACACTACAGGGGTCCTGATCAAGTGTGAACAAGGCCCCCGTAGGGGGATGAAACGTCATTTTTTTATTTATACGATTTCGTGCCGCTTGTTATATCCCTCCATCAATTTTCCCGACAGACGGGTTTATGTCGGACCATTGATTTGATAACATAAGAGACAGACATGGCCTATTCCTGCAACTAATTCGAATCGGAAACACAAAGCGAAAGGAAGCGGACAAGAGCTTATTTCATTGCGCCGCTAAGTATGCAAATGAAGGACATTGGGACGACTCTGTGAATTAGTGATGCAGAACTATCGATGGCACTATCGATACTATCGATAGCGGAGTCACTATCGAACTATCGATGGTAAAAAATACTATCGATAGCGCTATCGATAGTACAAAATGAACAGTGCGAACTCATTGTAGCATAAACGTAGTTCCCCGCGCGCGTGCTACACAGGGGAGCTGGTGGAGCCGGCTGAAGGGCAAGAAAGTTGACATGCTTGTGTTTTTCACCAGAGTGCTTTGCTGACACATGATCATAAAGTCAAACTATTCAGCTGTAGCGGAAAGGAAGCCGTTACATGTGGTGGAACTGCGCGGCTTCAAATTTATATTGCATTTTATGATATCAAGAACTAAGTTTGCTAATCGTAAGGTGTAACTGGTTGGTTTTTATTATGAATTTATTAATGGACATATTGTGCCATTTTCACTGCGGATATAATTTATTTCCCTCGCCGAAAATTGCTCATAAATTAGGCGAGCCTGATAGTAGGCTCTCAAATATTTTGGCAATACGGCCAGCCAGAAACATCATCATTATTCGCACAACTATGGATAGTTTGTCACAGGTCTGTGAGGGTGAAGAATGCTGCAGAAAGACTGGGAAACACGAAGCTCTTTTTTGGGGCGAATTTGCCCAGAAAGTCAAAACTCAACATACAAGAGATACACGCTGCGCACTCATAGCGGCGAGAAGAGTCGCCGGCCGTCGAATAATCTGATGATCGGTGGAACGCTTCGTCTTTTATACAACAGTCATCGAACCTTCCAGCTTTATCGCTGGTGCTCGCGTAAGCTCTCGAATAAACTTGACTATTCGCGTCCAGCGCGTAATCTTAGCAAAATTATCTCAAACAATCGCGAAGCTTCTCAAACATTACGGCGCGGTCTGCGCCAAGCGCTCCGAGCAGTCTTTGTTGGTGAAACCCGAACACATCAAAACAAAGCAATAAACACGGGCGCCGGTAATATCGCTAGTAATATTACTGATGGTACTGCCGACTGGACTATCGATAGTGTGTCGATAGTAGTATTATCGACAGTTTGTTTACACCATCGATAATTTAAAAAAGACTATCGATACTATCGATAGTCAGTATTCAATAAAATCCTGTTCAGTCACTTATCAGTTTGACGAGTTTTACAGTAGGCCTCAAAAGGACATACTGGAGGGCAAGCTCAAAACGGACCCATCCCTCCAACAGTGTGACCCAACAAACAGCGGAATAGAAAGCCTACACAAGAGAGACAAGAGGAAAAGAGGAGAATGGATCGACTTGTTAGTCAAGACGAGCTCATCGGAGATCCATTGTAAAAAAACAATTGAAAGTCAAGATGAAGAGAAACCGTAGTATGTAATTTAGAGAATATTGCCCTTGGAGGTGGCTTCGCTGGGTGGTGGGATCACATTGTTACTTTTTTATTTTTTATTTTAATAGAATTTTTAGTACATTTTGTTCTTTTATCTAATTTATCGATTTTGGCCTGCGATACTTAGGTGGTGCAGGCAGGGTATAGTTTTTTTAATTTATATTTCATTTATATTCGCCCAACTCCACTTTAAAGTAAAAGTCAATTTACCGATAGTTCTGCATCACTAATGTGAATCTGTGTTCTCTCTGTGCTGGCCGTCATGAGTGTTTCACATCTCGCCGAAATTGCAACCCAGGCACACCGGTTCTTAATCTTAGCGGTGCTTTTTTCAGGCTTACAACGAATTGCGTGCACCGCACGTTGAGTGTTACGTGCACTAAAAATAAAATAAAGCTATACTGTTCACAGCGAATTTGCAGCTGGCAAGAGGTTCATGTGCTCATCTCGGGCAATATTGCGACAAAGAATGCAGCTGTTTCTTCAGGAAGGATATCGCCGCATCTATTGGAGAACTCGAAGCTAAAAGAAATGAAAAATAAACGACAGTACTCGTAAAAATGGCAGCTGACTTCAGCGTTCGAGGAGAGGAGTAAGAAACAAGCAAGCCTTGTGACAAAAACAATGCCCTTCAGGAAATTGCTGGTGCAAAACAAGGCTAAGGGAAGGCAGCTAAAATTCGTATTTTCATTTTAGCACCACAGCTACAATATATATAATAGGCGGAATCAATCGTGAGGCAGTTGAGGCCGAACTGCTGCTTCGACAAGTGAGGAATGGCAAGTGTGACGCTCCTGGTAATCCTAGTCCTCTGTGGAATCCTGCTGCCTGTAGTAGGACAAGGGGCTCAACCGGAAGCCGGGCCGTGAGCAGGACCGGAATCACGGATGTTTATTGGGCCCGCTCTACAACGAAACTGTACGTAAATTATTTCCATATGGACGCGTTCTTATTATAATCTGACTGGCCTACAGAACAAACATTCAAAGCGAGTTCAAGTAGCAGTCGCTGATGGCCTAGTGTGATACGAATACTTGTAAGTAATATGATTAACGAACAAAATGAGCCCGTTAAGAAAGGGAAAATAGACAGCCACCCATTTGTAGCACGAAGCCACAAGGAAATCCATATGGAAATCCTTGTGGCTTCGTGCTACAAATGGGTGGCTGTCTATTTTCCCTTTCTTAACCCTTCCGCCACCTTGCGGGATTCCGCAGAACTGATTTGCAATATGTGTCCAGTTGCTTCGAGTTGTCGATAAATTCGCCCTCGCGCTGCCAATTGCTAGCTTCCTGGTTAGCTCAATTGGTAGAGCGACCGCCCCGGAAAGGCGTTGGTCCCGGGTTCGATCCCCGGACCAGGACGAATTTTTCGGCAACTAAGAGGCTTTATTTCTGAGAAATCCGTATGGATTTCCTTGTGGCTTCGTGCTACAAATGGGTGGCTGTCTATTTTCCCTTTCTTAGCCTTCCGCCACCTTGCGGGATTCCGCAAAACTGATTTGCAATATGTGTCCAGTTGCTTCGAGTTGTCGATAAATTCGCCCTCGCGCTGCCAATTGCTAGCTTCCTGATTAGCTCAATTGGTAGAGCGACCGCCCCGGAAAGCCTTTGGTCCCGGGTTCGATCCCCGGACCAGGACGAATTTTTCGGCAACTAAGAGGCTTTATTTCTGAGAAATCCGTATGGATTTCCTTGTGGCTTCGTGCTACAAATGGGTGGCTGTCTATTTTCCCTTTCTTAACCCTTCCGCCACCTTGCGGGATTCCGCAAAACTGATTTGCAAAATGAGCCCGTACACTCCCTTGCGAACTAATCTTTTTATTCGCGCGTTTTTGAGTATTCAAAGACAGTATTGTAGAAGACAAACTTTTAATACAGCTTCGGTATTTTCTACGTTCGAGTGAACAAGGAGTAGCGTACGTTTGTACTTTTTCACGGCAATATAAACAAACTGCACGGTAATTGTTGTACGCGATATATAAACTTATGAAGCTTTCACAACACTACTCAATGTTTATTTTTACTAGTCGAAATTTTCTTGGGTGCTATGGCGACGCCCACAGTGTCATTGCTCTTCTTGTTACAATATTCGCTTCGTCGGCTTTCTAGTCCGTTCCCAAGTTCAATGAATAATCAGGAACTTACGTTGAATACGTTATTACGATGGAATGGTGAAGAATCCTCTGAGAAGCTCGAGACAACGTCTATATTGGTCAAACTGCACGGTGGGACGAGACACGAAGAACGAAGTGAGACAAGCAATCGCAGTTTGACCATGATGGACCCTTACCAACTTGCCCGACTTTCTATGCTGCTTACTCTCCTCGAGCTGATATAAATCGCGATGTTGTGTAAAGTAAGAGTATTCTGCAGCGGTAATTCTTTATAGCAGAATTTCCGCATGCACAAAAGAAAAACATTATGATATAGATATTCTGTCTCTTTTTCAAATAGTCATGTTCCTTTAGTTAGCAACATTAGCGCTTATAATCTGACGTCCACGTACGTCAAGGGCAGCTCTTGAAACCGTAGATGCTTATTTGGCATTAGAATGTACAACGTCAGCCACATAGGATTATATATCCTCGGACAGATTGCATCGTTAAAGTAAACTAGATGCCTAGCTGTTGTCGCTGCCTATATTTTCTTTAGCACATTTATAAATCAAACCAACAGGAGTGGCAAAATGGATATAATGGAAACTGTTTTTCGAGAGGTCATTTATTTGTTAGGCAGAACCAAATTAATTTAAGAGATTCTTTCAAATCGCGCGTAATTCGAAGGTTACCGGTGCGGATCCCACCGACGGAAAGGGTGCTTCTGCGTTCACTGTAATTGCTTAAATTTAGTGTCATATTATTCACTACAGTAAAACAACAAATAAGGTCCCCTGTGCTGTCCTTGGCATAATTGTCCGTTGCACTCATTTGGTTGTATCTGACAATGAACAGATATAGCATGTGGTAAGCGAGACTAAACAGCATCGCGTGGTTCGCGTTGCACCATCATATAAAAATGTTGAATGGGAGTACGTCAATAACCGAGCAAGCATTCTTTCAGAGCGACTAGGTGATCCTGTCACTGCTTGCTTCACTTTTCATTCTTGTCTCTATTTTTTTTCAGTTTGCAGATGGAATGAACGGTGGAGGTGGTGCAAAAGTCCCACCTGCGGCGAAGCGAGATGCGAATATATCTTTCAAGGATGGCCCAAACTCCTGCAGACCTGGCTGCAAGAGTGGTTGCTTTTGTCGCCGAGGTTTCTTCAGGGACGCCTATGGAAATTGCGTCGGCTTCTTTCGATGCCTGTGCAAACGTAGACTCTACGTTACAAATGTCCCAAACATTACACCGCGCCAAGAGTAAAAGTAATTAAAAAAGTGAAAAGAATGCACTTTATTTTTTGGGAATAATAAAGATTGTAATTATGACATCGCACGGAGTAGCAAGAAGATTTCACCGCTTCTAAACCTAACAAATGGAGCCCGGCCACTCTGGTAGCAAGATTCAATAGTAACTACCAGCATCACAAGGATAACGCAACACAAATTTTTTTTGCATTTCGCAGCTGAAGAAATCTACAGAAGATGTCGCTACCAGTGTACCGCTAAGGTAAGTTGTAGGTGAATAAAAACGACCGCTGGCTGTCGGGGGTAACCCACATTCGACGTTCGCTACCGACATAGAATTGCTCCGACTTGACCGGAAGAAGAATTAGGGCTTTTTGAGTGAGTGAAGTGCAAAAAAAAAGTTATGCTTCTTTTTCTAGTATTTTAGGTTTCAATTTTATTCAGACAGCAATTACATGGGCACTCTGGACGGGTTTTTGCCATCGCCGTCATGTTCCGTATAAAGTACAAAGTCATAACACCGCCCCGCGCATCGTATGTTCTACGTGGGAATGAAAGCGCGCGAACGCTGGCGACAAACGCGGCTGAAGCAGAAATGAAAGGAGCCGGCCATCTCCGTCGCACGGAACGCGCATGCGATAGCATCGTCCCGCGTGCGATGGCCTGCCGTGAATGTTTCCTCAAGCAGAGAGGAAACACCCCGCCCGTCTTTCATGATTTGGGGGGGGGGGATGTCTTCATCGCTCGAGCAGCAACTGTGAACTTTGATCAAAAGGGCGCAGTCGCTAGCTCTAGCGCGAGCGTTATCTCAACAGACATCAGTGGATGGCTTGCATACACTTGTACATGATGTGCTCTCATTACTAACTTCGCATTGAGGCTACAGACAGCACGAAAACCGCTTCGCTCCCAGTAGCGGCCGTATCCACTTACACCAGCGCCTACTAGACTTAATCTAGATTGGACCGAAAAGAGTTAGCTGCGTAGCATTACTTCGTATACATTAAAATTAGTTAATATTGCATTCGTCGCTTCGCCCTTTTGGCAAAAGAGTGTCATTTTAAATGTTAAGGACATTCTGTTTGCCTGCGTCAAACTAATAATTCCTCTTTAATTCATCTCGCGATGACAGCAGGAACGATTTGAAGTCCATATCATGCATTTACAAGCAGATTTGTCCTGGTCCTGGGACAGGCAATATTCGTCTGAATTAAACAATGACACCACGCTACATCTGAATGATTTACTAGGTATCGGCACACCTTTCGTGATATTCGTAATAGTATCGACTTTTCACGTGAGCTAAACGGCATAATATCAACAACCTATCAAAAACGAAATCTCACACATACTGGTAAAAATAAATTGCACCCCAAAACGTCTAGACTGGATCAAATTCTTGCATCATCAGCACTATTGTTTCAACAACGTTACCAGTTCGCGTGCAACGTTGTTTGGAATAAGTGAAGCTGACGCTACGACTGCGGTAGCATTACTTCGTTAAGCTCTTGTGAGCCTGACCTATAGTAATGACTAATATCTTGCCTCCCAGTACAGTTGGCTTTTATCGGCCTTTTCGAAAATTTCTATTTCAAAATATTACAATAAGAAATACTTTTATTTTCCAACGAACTTGTTGGGGGTCCTTCAGGCGAAAAGCTACGCTGTACAGCTTGAATTTCCGCCCGTTCAAGGCTTCTGAAGCAACAGAGAGAGATAGAATATAGAAGCCTTTTACACAGCAAAACCGGAGTTTATGTGCATCAGCACTCCGTTGCTGTCACTGTCAGGTAAAGAGAAAACATTCTGGATGGCTTCTTTACCTTTTAAAGCGCTGCCCTTGCGCAGAGTATGCTTGCTTCACATGGTTTCACAATGATCTTTTGAATGGGTTGGTATATATATTGCTTAGACGCTAAAAATAAACTGTTGGAAGTCAGTGCTCGTCTGTGTCTTATTGTTTCTCGGTCTTTCGTTCTCGCCTGTTTCGTGCTGGAAAAACTGGCACAAGTCCATGAACCAACTTACTCGCACCGGCTCCCTGCTAAGTCATATTTTAACCACTGGTGATAATGTTTAAACAACAAATTTTTGTGCTACCATTAAGTGTTAATGGGCTTCGGTTAGCCTAGGCACAACCAGATTAGCGAGCGGGTCCACAAAACCACAACGACACACAACATCAGAAGAAAAGGAATTGACGCATGTGGTGAAGGATTTGTTCACTATACCCTCCTCACCACTCTTCCTTCTCGTTACACCCTGGCCTTCAGCGTCCAGCGACTTCGGATTCATTCCAGTAAAATGCCCAAAGCAGGAATTTTTATTGATGATCGGCATTTGTTCGATATATAATAGATATTGAGAAGATAAGCTTTTCCGGTCAATCTTATACAGTTGTAGAGGCTACATGCCACATACGCTGCACATCTCTTGACGTATCTTTACATACAATGCGCAATTTGTAATTCAAGAGGTAACTTAGGAAATTAGCGTCGATTACATTAATAAAACAATCCTACTTATCGGCCTATCTTTTATGTCCACTGTAGGAAGAAAACCTCGAAAACATCTCCTTATAATATCCAAATGACTCCGTCCTGCCTAAACATATTTAATTTCGCACCCGCAATTCTCCAATTTAGTCAGTCCACCTCCCTTTCTGCCATCATCGGCACTGCCCATACCTCGTTACCTAGAGAACAAAATTCTAGCAGTCTTCATCATAAACATAAATAGCAGATGCGACAACCCTAGGATAAGGCAGGGTCTAGAAATATTGGCAGGTGGGAGAGGACGTGCAAGAAATGTTTCAAGGCTGCAGCCAAGAAAGGCGAAAAGTGGGCTTAGGAAGAATGCGCAGAAGATGAAGGCAATATACAATGGCCTGACAAGAGAACATGAGTTTATGATTGATCGCAAACTTCGAAAACTTGTACAAGGGTATATTTACCTAGGTGAATCAGTCTTAAAGGATCTGAATCAGGAGAATAAAATTTATAGGCGGTATAAAGTGATTGGGTGATAGGTATTAGAAAATCAGCATTATCTTCTTGAAATATGCAGCGTAAAATCAGCGTATTGTTTCTTTATGAAATGGCTACTGATACGAATTTTCGAAGGTGAGTTTACTGTCATACGAATCTCCTGTAGGCCGAGACGGCACTGCGCTTGCCGCGAAGCGGCCGAATGGCTACGTCCTTTCGGTCCCAACGTGGAAGCGGCCCGCTTCGGGATAGAAAACTAACGCGACCTATTGAACCTTAATAAAGTTCTTTCATCCATCCATCCATCCATCCATCCATCCATCCATCCATCCATCCATTAAAGACCATTTTCGCATGGCGTACCTGCTGACATCCAATCCAGCATGACGCCAGGCTACAGTGTCAATTCTGGGGATTTCACGCGCCAGTATAACTAGTTCTATGACGTCAGGTACCAAGTCACTTAAGATGGCCACTTGTGCGTCACCAGCGGAGCCAGGTTGTGGCAACGTTACGATATCTTGCGCGAGCACGTGACGAGAACCTGGCATGTTGTTGTGACGTCAGGGTACAGTACGAAATGAAACTTTCTTTTCAAAGCATACAGTAATTACTTTTACAAAGTACCCTCACGCATACCAGTACATTTTATGGGCTCTTGAGTGCTTGACCTTTCATTTGACAAAAGAAATGAAAATTTTCGTGCCATCACCGCTATAACATATGACACAAGTAGAGAGATAAACAACTTCATTCACGACGCATCGAGGTCCAAAACTGCGGCTTATCAAAGAAACGTAGTACGCACTTGCGCAGCTAGTGAAGGGATGTAAAGCAGTCCGCGTAAAGTTACGGCGTAGCGAGACAGCGCTGTGGACCAAATGAAAAACAGGAGTAGCCTGATGTCACAGGTAAATCCAATAGCAACGAATGTATTGGGTCGACTACATAATGCGCAGGTCATGTAATTAATGGCGAGTTGGAGAGTGAAAAGAAGGGACAGTTTGGCCTACGATTGCAATAATTTGGATGATGATTTGAGGTTAGAAATTTTGTCGTCGAGAACGCTCGTTAAAATCGTGACATTGTGGTAATGATGACAATGTTGACTGACATCAGCATTCTTCTTGTTTTCCGTACAGATGTACTAAAGAAGGTGCAACCCACTTGTGATGGGTCGTGTATAAAAATAAATATATTCAGCATAGGTGCCAATGATATAGGCAGTACTGCTGAGTTTTATGGAGTTCAGAAAAGCTTAGTGCTATGTTCAGAGGTCTTCGAAACGTGGTTGCATGCAGGACAGAATCTCTCATTCATAAGGAAACTAGTGACGATGCTAGTGATGAGACGATACCAGTCGTTTCATATTTGTAAACATGAAATAGAAAAAGATATAGCACACATCTGCGCCAACATCCAGTGATGACGATGGAACATGTTTGGTGTAACCCTGCACTAAATGCAGCTCCACTACTATGAAACCTGAAGAGGTGCGTAGCATGGGCACCCAGCGATTCCCGCTCGTAGATTTCCCATTGCTCCGTTTACCAAAGTGTCGATGACGTCAATGTTTAAGGTAAGCATGTAGGGTTTCCCAGACAGGAGTAGAATCTTGTTCTACGGAAAATAGACAAACTTGGTGGGCGACACGCGCGCTACTTTTTGCTGCGCTTTATCGACTTCCTGCTTGTTACGGCAGTTGAAATGCGCATCGTGTGCAGCGAATTCCGTCAGGTTGTTTACCCCTTCAGATGTAGCAATGAAAGCGCCGAAGAAACGCCAGTGGGAGGAGCAACAGCGCACTTGGTGAAGTTCTGGCGCCCTCTTGCGCGGAGAGGGTGCCAGACGCATGTTTCCGAAGCGTTTTCAGCGATTTTAAGTTATAAATGCGATTACTTCTTGGTTATTTGTGTTATTTATAATAATTATTTTAGACCGAGTTCATTTATTTTAACCCGGTTTGCAGTATTGCTCATAACCGGGTTGTGGACCACTTGATTGTGAGCGTCATCACGCCACCCGAGATCTACAAGTGATCGAGAAGCCGGGCCCCTAAAGTGTTACGCGCTTAAAAGATAAAACAGTTTTATGAAGATACTGTATTAACAATGCGAAAGGTGAGAACTCTGTATGTTGTGCGCTCGAGCGAACCGAGTCCAAAAAAGGGCAGAAAGCAGGCAGAGAATGTGGTGTTTGGCAACTACGGCATCGATTCCAGGATTAGTATAGCAGACACGACGGTAGATTGTACGGAAAGGGCTGGGCTACATGTAAACTCATTACAGAAATACAATGAGGCTAAATGGAACGTGAGAAGTGCTTAAAAGAAACAAAAAAAAGGATTCAAGCTCACTTTGTACTATGCACCAACTCAAAAATAGTGCCGGATGTAAAAGTATCGGTTTGAAGTCTGTTTGAAGAAAAGGTTTGAAGACTGTTAAGGAATGTAATGTAGAAGAGAAAAATAATGTTAAATAGCCTGGATACAAAAAGAGAATGCATGAATGGCAGTCGGCTTCTACATTTTGCACAAGAATACATTATTTGACGTTAATGCCGCGAACAGTGTCATTATCATGAGCGTGAGATGTAGAGGAGCCAAAAAATGATCAGAGCGCACAGGACACGCATTCTGTTATGAGCAGAAGCTTACGGATACTATTGAAAATAAGAGTGTACAACTTCTCAATTATGCCAGTGCTAATACATAAGGCACGAAACTAAGGTTTAGAGTGAATGAACTCTCAGTTAGCGATAGCACAAGAAACCTACAGCGTAACAGCCGGACACAGGAAGACTACGGTGCACACTGGAGAGAAACCGTAGGCAGCTAATGGCTAGGTAAAATTAAAATAAGAATCTTTTGCCAGGCCATATAATGAGAAGGACGGCTAACCAATGGTCTCTTAGAGTGGCAGGATGAGTGAAAAGGGAAGAGACGCTTGGTCCATGATGGTAAAGAATTTCGTGGGGTTATGAATGCTGATATTTCTCGGCACAGAATATAGCCACCTTGCTCAATGCCAGTGAAAGCACGGAGCATTGAAAGGCCTTCAGACCCGCCGTGGTTAGAGGCCAGGTGTCGCACTGCTGAGCTCGATGACACGGGTCCGACTCTGGGCCACGACGGCCAAATTTCCATGGGGGCGAAATGCAAGAACACCTGTGTGCTTAGACTTAAGTGTACCTTGCAGAAACCAAGAAGGTAAAAATTCTTCACAAGTCTCTCCCTGTATTGTGCCTCGTAATCATATCGTGGTGTTGGCACTTAAAGCCCCCCACATTATTTAAAGAGGCCTTCCTTACGCCACTCAGATTAATCTTGAGATGATCATTACAACGTAAGCTAACATCAGCATGTTTGTTTGCCTGCTTTCGATCGGGAGGAGCCAGAAAAGTTGCTACTTGCTGCTTTTTTGTCATGCATAAAAATAAGGAATGACTAAAATGACTAAAAAAAAAGCAATGCGTAAGAATTGTGCATACTTCATTATGAATTCAATAAAGCAACACATTATAGAATTTATGACTTTGGGCAAGAAGAGGAACAAAATTCAGGTTTTTAAGAAACACTCGCAGGTGAAAAAATATCATTGACTCCTTCCTGTGTGCCCAAAATAAACTTATGGCTGCAGAGAAACAAAAAATTACACCTTCTTCCACTAAAGGGGGACCATAAGGCGATGCGAAGCCGTAGAACTTGCACGATCGCGTTCAGTTGGCGTTCGTTGGGCATGCTACCGACCTCGCGTCGTGGAACGCGAAGAGGAACACTACGTGCGTCGTGTCTTCCCTCTAGCCTGGCCGTTAATTCTCAGAGGGTGAGCGGGGAATGCGATCGACAGGCGCGCGAGAGGGGGGGCAGCGTAGGAGAGGAGAGAGAGGGGGAGCGGTCGCGCATGCGCTGGCGCTCATTGCGGCGTTGCGCAGGAGAAAATTTCGGCACGTCTAGCTCGTTCTGTCTTTCTCTTTCTTGCCATTCTTTCTCTCTCTATCTCTCTTTGTTTCTTGCTTCTTTTTTTTCTATGTATTTCTCTCGCTCTTTATTTCTTCTCTCCCTTACCTTCCCTTTCTGTCTTTCTTCCCTTTCTCTCTTTTTTTCTATGGTATGCTTCTTCCTTTGATAGTATTTCTGTCTTTCCTTCTCTACCTGTTTTACAGCGAACGCTGTTATGAGATCCTTTCACCGGCCGTTTCTGGCGCCGTAGTTGTCCGCCGCCGCCGGTGTCCGTAACCAGTATCGCTCGAAATAAAAAAAACCAAATAAGAAAAAATATTCCAGGATGGAACGAGGTTCGAACCTGGGACCTCTGCGTGGGAGGGCCCAGTATTCAACCTCAGAGCCATACCGGTGCTTGAAACTGCTTAGCAAAAAGGTCCTATACAGGCTTAATGTCGGGAAGGAACCAGATTAGCATATGCAATATAGCGTGGTAGAAGAGTAAAATAAGCACCAAGCGTTGCACAACGCGAATTCTGTAAGCAGGAGTCACACAATGCAAATTGCGCAACGAGTAGGTTGTTGAATGCTTCCAACCCATTACAAAAGAATCTGCCATAATTCTTCGTCAGGCACAACATCAACGATGTGCGCATAATGCCTTACATGCGTTAAGCAGGTGCCACGGCTCTCCGTAGAATGGCGAAAAATGGCACAGTGCCTGCTGCCCTACTTCTCAAAAATTGCAATGATTTATAGCGTAGTCGGTTCCTCGCAAGTGCACTTGTATTGGTTGCCAAGGAAGCCCATAAGCACATGATCCATTTACTCGGGGTCTCCACTGCTGAGGTTTTTAAGAGAGAGGAACTTGGACAAGCGGCTGTGACAGAAATGTCGCGTACCACGCAAGAGTGACCGACTGATTCTGTTTGTGCAGTGTCATGTGCTATCTTTCTATCTTTCTCTCTCTCTTTCCTCTCCATCTTTAATCTCGCCCCCCCCCCTGTCCCCATGTGCAGGGTAGCAAACCGGTTGTCCTATACTGGTTAACCTCCCTGCCTTACCTTCTCTATTATTTCTTCTCCCTTCTCTCTCTCGGGGTCTCAGTAAAATCAGAATGATTTAGAGCGTAGTGGGTTCCTCGCAAGTGCACTTGTATTGGTTGCCAAGGAAGCCCATAAGCGCATGATCCATTTCCTCGGGGTCTCAGTAAAGTTCTTCGCCCCCCCCCCCGTCTCTATCCCACGTCAACGTATGTTATACAGCATGACGGGAGAGGGAAATGGCGACCGGCCGTCACCCAATGCAAATTACATAACTGGTGGGCCGTTTAAAACTTCCAACCCATTACAAAGGGCTGAGCCATAATTCTTCGTCGTCATCAGTCGTCGCGTCAACAAAGTGCTCATAATGCCTTACGGACGTGTAGCTGGTACCTCGCTTCTCCGCATAATGACGAATAATGGCTTAGTAGGTGCTTCCCAACTTCACAAAAATTGTGATTTATAGCGTAGTAGGTACCTTTCTAGTGTACTTGTATTGTAGCCCCAAGAGAGCTCACAACGGGCTATAGAAACGCCGCTCTTCTAGCTTTCGCTGTGACTGTGCCGCGGTTTCAGCGCAGGCCTGGCGTTTTTAGATGCGAAGTATCTTATGGCGGAGTTCAATCCGGTGGTGGTGGTGGTGGTGGTGGTGTGCGGCGTGACCACCCTTACTGCGCATGCGAATACCCTCTCCCCTCCTCCTCACCACTTCCCCTATCCACCTCCCCTCTCCACATTCCCTCTCCCCTTTCCCTTGTCCACTTTCCCTCTCTCCTCTACCTATCTACTTCTCGTCTCCCCTCCCCCTTTCCACTCTTCCTCTGAAACGCGGGCTAGACATGCCGAAATTCTCTCCTGCACAGCGCCGCGACGAGCACCAGCGCATGCGCGTCCCCTCCCCCTCTCTCTCTTCTCCTACGCTGCCCCCCTCTCGCACGCCTGCCGACCGCGTTCCCCGCTCGCCCTGTGAGAATTAACGGCCAGGCTAGGGGAAAGACAAGACGCGCGTAGCGTTCCTCTTCGTGTTCCACGACGCGAGGTCGGTAGCATGCCCACAGAACGTCAACGGAACGCGATCGTACAAGTGCTCCGGCTTCGCATCGCCTCATGGTCCCGTTTAGCGGGAAATGGTGTATTTTCTTCCCTTTCTTGTTCTCTGTTTCTCTCTTTCTCTTTCTTTTTATGCTAGGCTTTACTGTCTCCCCTCCTCTTTCTCACCTTCTGAACCTCACTTTTCTTTCCCGTCAGCTTGATATATTATACTATTCAAAGCCATGCTATGTTCTGCTAGCGTTCCTGGATAGCCTAGTGGTAAAACGCTCGCCTTCGGATCGTGGGTACGCAGGCTCGAATCCCGACTCGCTAAGAAATTTTTTTGTCTAGAATTTTTCTCTTTCTGTCTCTCTCTCTCTCTGTACCATTCTCTAACCCATCAGAGTTATTCCATCCCGCACCGGAGAAATCAGCGCACATGTTTTGGGAGCGAAGCAGAAGATGAAGAATTGTACGAAGAGAGCGCGTGGCGATTTCATGATGAATATAGTTTCTGTTCGCGCTACCCGGCGCAAGGAAAAGCTTAAAGAGCTCCGCTCTTGAAAGATGCTACTGTCACATTCGCGAATCTCTTGATGTTCACGTTAGCTTGGTCAATTTTATTTTTTATGTCACGCTAAGCCGGGTTTGAAGGAAACTTCTCTGATAGTCGTTGTTTTGTGCATAAGCACCAAACCTGGGCGCCACGGCTGCCTAGTAATTCCAAATACAATTGAACACTCGCGTGCACTTTGCCATTGATTTTATCTCACGTGTTATGGAGAGCTAAACCTTTTCAATCTAGGTCTTCCTTGCTTGATGTCACGTTAGTCCTTCCACTGCCTGTAAAGTTACACAGTGTGCCCATTTCATATAGCCATTGTTCTCACTCATGTGAAGCAATGTGAAGCTCGTAACTAGAATATCGTTTTCTAGGCCATCAAAACCAAAGCAGGTCTCAGCGTTTCTCTGCTATGTAAAAACTGTAAGCTCTTGGCGAAGCTCAGAACAATGCGACGTGGGTATTGAGGGTTTCATGAATGCCCTTGAAATTCTCCGAAGCTATCCAACTTCGGATAGCAGTAGGCCTTAATCCACAAGCGAGAAATGCTGAGGGCGATGACGGCGAGCGCAATTTTATAAACTAAAGATGATATCTTAGAAATAACGTTTGTTTCAAAAACGAAACAATTCAGTTCACAATTGAAGCAATGTAGTAGTTACTGTTTACGCAATAAAAACAATGCAACTGCATAAAGGAAGCTGTACCGCAAACGCGCGCTTCTGTATTGCGCAAGGTCGTAAATATGCGGGGGAAATATTGCATCTGACCCCAGCGTTGGTTTCAAAGTGACCTTTCATCTTACATTGTTCAGTAACTGAGCACAAGTACTGCGCTGTATTGACTTCATCGAGAAACAAGAAGCCTAATGGTCTGTTTTAATATGGCGACGCTACTGATTTTGTACCGACATATCCTCGTAGGCTCACCATTTTTTTTTTTTGTTGAGTGTCACTCTAAAAACAGTGGCTGTTAAAAGGAAAACAGCACCAAATAGCATCCACAGCATCGAATGCTGATTCTCCGCACCATACAAAAGCAAAACGGATGTCAAAGTGCGAGATGATTGCCGTAGCATGATCAAACTGAATGAAAATTATTTCTAGCATAAACCTTAGAGGAAGCGACTTTATCAGCTTGTTTACTAACTAAGGGCATGTTTATTTGCTCATACTCTGAGTCGTTTCGTTTTGACTTTACCATAAAATCAGGATGAATACACTCACATAAATCAATTCGACGAATGAGCTCCAAAATGCTTTTTGCTAGGTTGACGTTGCTTGAGGAGCTAGAACGTCCAGACAACAAAGAAATACTTGGAAGGGTAAAGCTTCAGGTAGTGTGAAAAAAACATGGCTGCTCAGGGGCATTTACCTTGACAAAAATAGTTATGACAACGCCAAATTTTTTAATTAGAGCACATATGCAGCACTAGAAAATGAAACTTTCATAATACAACGATAGTTTACGCATTGATATTCATAATCTTCGGTAGATAAAGACGTGCGGATACCAAGAATTTAGTGAACATTCCAACAACTTCACTCCTCCTTGCGTAACACTCGTTTTTATTTATTTCAAGTTGCTTTCGGGTTTCTTTCGATGGTCATGTAAGGCTATTCAGCCTTTTCCGTCTAATATGTGGAAAACGCAAGATTTCGCTTCAATGCTCAGTCACCGTAATGCGAAGCAAAGTTGGCAAATTAACTTTCATGATGTGCTTTAAGTCATGAGAAAACTACGTGAGGGGTGCCGCCGCAATGAAGATATATCAGTCATAGATGTTATTTACGGGTCATTAAAGCTCACAGAAATGGTCGTGAATTTGACATAGAAAAGAACTGCCGAGAATCCTGCGTTCCTAAGAGAACGTTCGCCTAGTTGCCCCATTTCATTCTTTTTTCAGCGTGATACAGGGCTTCTCGACACCTGGTGACACACCCCTTCTAATCAGGAGACTCTCAGGCGCAAGTGTGGTAAGCTGGGCCACTTGGTAAGGGTTCATTGCACAACAGCACGGAAAATTGCCAGGCCTGCACCGAACGCGCAGCACTCACAGTGAAAGCTGGAAGAGCGGCCTTTCTATAGCCTTTTGTAAACTCTTTTGGGGCAGCTATTACAGATACACATGTATGGCACCCACTACGCCATAAATTATCATAGTTTTTGTGAAGCAGGGAAGCACCCAATGTGCAATTATTCGCCATCCTGCGGAGAAACGTGGTACTGGCTATACATATTTAGGGGAATATGTGCATGTCGCTTGTGCTGTGGGCCTGTGGCTGATGACGATGAAGAATTACGGCTGAGCCCTTTGTAGTGAGTTGGCAGCAGTCAACAACCTACTCGTTAAGCAATTATCATTGTGTGCCGTCTGGTTGTTATTCTACACTTCGGTTATGATATATTACATATGTGAACGCGATTCCTTGTCTGACATGACCCATGTATGAGATCTCTTTGCGAAGGAGTTTCAAGCACCGGCATGGATCTGTGGTAGAATACTCGACTGCCACGCAGAGGCCCGGGTTCAAGTCCCGTTCGATCCTGGGTACTTTTTTTTCTCATTTTATTTTTTCATGTCTATCGGTTTCGCCACCGACGGTGACGGCGAAACGGATGTTCACTTGTCTTCGATCGTCCTAATGAGATGCTTTTCTCGTTTATTTCAGAAAGTACGACTATTTCAGCAATGACAAAAGCTCCTGCAGCCCCTCCGGAAAAACTGCAAACTCCGTTTATGAAGACGTAGGAGCACAAAGGAAAAAACAAATATGACTGTGCGGCTTTCCTTTGACCAATCATAAATGTTACTAAAGACAAAAAGAGAAATCTCCAACCAGAAGGTTTATTTTTAAAAACCCGACGTTTAACCGTCGGCAAGAAAGCGCATATAAGCGCCGTGCACCTCGGGCCATCTCACCCCTGAAGAAGAAGCCGGTCAGGCTTTCAAACGTCGGGTTTTTAAAAATAAACCTTCTGGTTGGAGATTTCTCTTTTTTCTTTAGTCTTTCACCCAACCAGGCAGACTTCTGCCGAATGTTTACCTTTAATAAATGTTACTATACTAACCCGTGTTTCATACTCAAGCAAAGCACTCCTATACACTGCCCACATGCAGCGCACCTTTCCGCGTCAACCGTTGCCATGTGTTGATAAGTAAACAAACTGCCCCGCCGCGGTGGTCTAGTGGTTATAGCGCTCGACTGCTGACCCGAAGGTCGCGGGATCGAATCCCGGCCGCGGCGGCTGCATTTTCGATGGAGGCGAAAATGTTTGAGGCCCGTGTACTTAGATTTAGGTGCACGTTAAAGATCCCCAGGTGGTCGAAATTTCCGGAGCCCTCCACTACGGCGTCTCTCATAATCATGTGATGGTTTCGGGACGTTAAACCCAAGATATTATTATTTATAAGTAAACAAACCTGATGCCAGCGATGTCTGGTTGCGGTCGACAATAAAACAAACCATGGTAGTGATGATAGGTGTGTGAAGGTGCTCGGCTGTTACTTATTTCGTTAAACAGGCTGCAGCCACTAAATGTATTTCGCTTCTTAGTATGGCTACTTTTCTGGTCGTTGATAACACACGTTTTTGTGGTTTTTCTTCAGCAAGGAAACTGCATTTTATCAAAACATGCTATAACTGTACTTACAATGACTGTTTTTTTCTTTCTGGAATACCTCTCACTTACTCAAAGTGAAGGAAATGCTTGCAGCAATACTTGTCCTGGCAAGAACCGCTTATGTCGATCAGTGCGCCGAGAAAGAGTTCGTGCGCGTGATTGATAATGATTATGCAACCAAAGGAATAGAAAGGAATGAGTTAAATTTCTTATGAAAGTAACACTTCTACACTAGCCTAGGTGATGCAGAACCTGCCGTCCCAGCGACAATTTTTTTGTAGTAACAGCCGCCGCTGTCAACGTCTACTTTCCTGTTACCATGCTCAAAATATTGTACTGCAAGCTCCTTCAAGGGCCGAAAAATAAAGCACCACTTCGTGAAGTGCTCAGGGAGAGAATATATATCGTCTAGGTAAAGTTATCTGACAATAGAATCCTTGGAAATGTCGGTCCTAGAAGCAGTAAAAAGATGGCTCTGTCCACAAGGTGAAGTATTTTTTACGTTACGCTCATAGCCTGTACATTGTATAGGGGAGACGTTGAATGATTACACATCAGAATATCTGTTGCCTTTCCCCTGAGCCCTTCTAATTATGAGGCGAGTGTAAAAAAGCAACAAAATGATTCGGCTCTAAGGCTGATTGTCTCCCCGAAAACACATTTTGCCCGGTTATCAAATTCTTCTAACTTGAATAAAGAGCATTTATTATACAGCTCGTATTCTCTCCACACAGAAAAATAAATATAAGCTTCTACATTGTCTCGTGAAAATATATAAGTTTCAGCTCAGACAAGTGAAATATAGAGGGTAAACTGGAGCTTTCGAGATGACGGGAAGTCGTACGATGATCCTGTTCTTGGTCTTGGTCGCACTCGCTTCCCTTGCTCACGTGAACGGACAATATGATGTGGAACCATATTCGTTAACCACCAGTCCCAGTAGCTCACGCTGGTCCTGGCCATCGTGGAGTAGTACGTACTCTTCTCTCTTAAAATCTTATTATTAGCATTTGATATGTACGCGTAAATGCACAGGAACAGGGCGGAAATAGGAAGAGAGAATTTCCACCTAAAGGGGTAGGTCGCATACCTACTGTTTTTCTTTCTCTCTCTCTACACCCTCTTTCTTATCCCTAATTCCCCACCCCAATTTAGGGTAGCAAACCGAATGCTCATATCGGATTAACCTACCAGCCTTCGCCTTCATCTCTCTCTCTCTGCTCTTTTGGGAGCAGAGAATATGTAGGGTGTCCATGTGAACTTGGCCACCTTCGCTCCCACATAAAAATTTCTCTAATTGTAAGATCGTCGTGGTGGTGTATTTTGTAAATTATGCCGAAAAATTATCAGCACCCTTTAAAATTCGTTGCTCACATTGTTATCAGAGATACTATTAACAATCACATCCAGTGCCCCCTGCTGCCGCTGTGAGAAGCGAGATCACACTCTAAAAGATGCCGCTGTAGGGGTCTGCAATCGTTAAAGACGACCTTCACAAACCTATATCTCTATACTGGCGCAGTGGCATTATTCTCTGAATATAGGTGTACTAATTGAAGCAGATAAATGCTTCTTGCTCTCGATTGCACAGCTGTACGGCTCGCTGATGAAACTACGCAACAGTCCCTGGTTTCCAATATCCTCACTGTATTTACTGAAGCGTATTTAGGAGCGGCTGCATTACATCGTACTTAGTATAAACGCACAATAACATGCTTATTTCTTATTAGGGCAGCGCATAGCCTTTCCGGTAATCCTCTTATTTTGGTTGAGCTCGCTGCTACTTATCAGCGTACAAAATCAAGCCCATTACCAAAGTTCGGAAGCTATTCCCCAGGCGCGTAGCCAGAAACTTTTTTCGGGGTTGGGGGGGCGGGGGGGGGGGGTTCAACCATACTTTATGGATGTTCGTGCGTGCGTATATATACGCAAGCAAAACTGAACAATATCGAGGGGGGGGTTGAACCCCCCCATGGCTACGCCCCTGTTATTCCCCGTCTTCATGACGTATTTGTGTTTTGTTTTATCTTGATCTGTGAACAACTTTTGCACTTTTTTTCCTTTCGTCGTTTCTTGAATTTTCCGGTGCTCACCGTCCTTGAGGGGATGAACACAGAGGATTTATGCTTGAGGTTACAGGCCTGCTAATGCTTTCTCTGATTTGATATGCATGCATGCATGCTCGTAAATATCCGTAAGCAGCGATAAATTTTGATTTTACGCGTTGAGGTTTCCTTCTATCCTTTTTCTTACCTACTGAATAAAATACGTCAATATGAATAGCAGCGAATTACATAACAGTTGTCGTATTCACGGCAGGGAGCCGACGTTTCGTTGTGCCTCGTGGTTTCCACTAGAGAAGAAAATATCCCGAGAATCCGCAGTCGTGAGGTAAACCATAGTTTCGGAAGTGGTACCTTCCCAATGATTTTAATATTATTGTTAAAATTTACTAGCGCTAGCAGCGTGCATTCTCCGTTGGTGAAATAAATCATATTCACGAAGATAGGTCATTTTCTGCACGCAGACTACAGGCATGTGACAAGGTACCATAAGACAAAGTTATAGAGAAGGAGATGCAGAGAATGCGGATAGACTAGACGACGATTCAGCCGCTAACATTTAAAGCTTCAGTGCAAAACTTCGAAGTGATTATTGAGAAAAGCACGCATGTGTGATTTAAGTTCAGATCAATATAGACAGGCACAAAATACAAGTGGCTCCGCAATAAAATGTTTAATTTTATTTATATTTCCCACACAGGATGCTGGAAGCGGCACGAAGAATACAAGAGCTGTGTCAGCGGTAGCTGCAGCGAGTGGAAGTGCAATTACCTGTATAGAGGCTGGCCTGACGCATGTACCTTGGACTGCATGAGCGGCTGTTTCTGTAAGAAAGGTTACTTCCGCAATCGCCGTGGCAATTGTGTACTCGGATATCGCTGCTTCAGAGATATATTACCTGTTGTGCGATCCTTCGATGAGTAATGCCAACCAAGCAATAACGACGGCCGTTTTTCTGGTGTACAATTCTTCATTTCCTCCATGGAAGAAATGAAACACGCTAGGAAAATGCAACAATAAAGTTTTGAAGGAACACTGAAGAGCGTGTTGGTTTTTGCGTTTGATTATGTAGCGCTAAAGCGGGAGGATACGCATGCGATTCGCGTTCGGCCTCTCTAGATGTCCCTCCTCATCATCATGAACCAGCATGCGCCATCTTCATTCTCTTTACAGTGAAGTCACTTGATTGATTGATTGATTGATTGATTGATTGATTGATTGATTGATTGATTGATTGATTGATTGATTGATTGATTGATTGATTGATTGATTGATTGATTGAAACCGCTCTCTTGAGGTCTGCGGGACATGGCCTGGTGCGCAGCGACCGACTAACACGTCGGGACCGCCAGGCCAAGCATGTCGGCCGCATTGCAGACATGCTGGACAGCCCAACTTCACTGTGTATATTCCGTGCAGACGAATCTATGTGCAGTGCATGCATTAAGCCCAGTTAAGCTGTTTAAGCTATCGGGGACTTGTGCTCCATGGTGCAAAACTTCTCAGGTCGGTATGCGCTATTGGAATTGGGCAAGCCCCACTACCGTGCTCAGCAGGTGCGAGTGTCAAACGAAAACGAACACGTGAAAAAGAGAGAAAAAAAGAAAGAGAGAGAGAAATAAAGGTAATAAAGCTATAAAGAGACAAATAGAGATAAAAACATGGACTTAGATAGAAAGAAAGAGAGAAAGAGAGAGAGGAAGAGCCCCACTATTGAGTACAGCAGGTGCGAGCGTTAAAAAACAAAAACCTTCCTAGGCGAAGTCGAGCCGGTGTAACACGTGAAAAAGAGATATAGAAAATGCGATAGAAAGGTACAAAAAGAGAAAAATAGAAATAACGCAAACGCAGACATAAAGGGATAGAAAGCTGAGAAAGTCAATAACGGATAGAGAACTAGAAGGAAAGGAACAGACACGAAAAAGAGATAGAAAACACAGAGAGCAAGACAAAAAGAGAATGAAAGAGAGAAATATATGGACACATAGAAAGAGAGAGAAAAAAGCAGAGAGAGAGAAAGCGATAGAGAGGTAGAGAGACAGAGAAAGACATAGAAATAGAGTGAAAGATATAGGAAGAAACAGACACGAGAAAGAGACAGAAAAATAGAGAGAAGGACAGGAAGAGAAAAAGAAACACAGAGAAATAAAGCGAAATAAACAGAGAAAGAAAGGGATAGAAAGAGAGAGAGAGAGGTTTAGAAAAGAACAGACACGAAAAAGACATAGAAAGAAACAGACAGCAAGGCAGAAAGCGAAAGAAAGAGAGAGATAAAAAGAAGCAAAGAAAGAGAAAGAAAGGAAGGGAACAAAGAGAAATAAATTTAGGAAAGAGCGAGAAAGAGAAATAAATAGATAGGAAGAGAAAGAAAGAAGTAGAAAGGAACATACAAAAAGGGAGACAAGAAACGGAGAGAAAGAAAACAAGAAAAAAAAAAGAGAAACAAGGACGGTCACCCAGCTGAGCTGTTCCCAAAGCCTTGGCGCCACTAGCGCGAAGCTGCCATAATTTTTTCTTCTGAGGCCATGTATTGACCCTCCTCACCGCTCCGAAAGTTTTCTGTAGCTAACGTGGTTTTGCGCTGCCTCCGTGATCGGCCCACCTTTGACCAAGCGACGGTGTCCTGTGATTACGTCATCAGGTGCCGTAACGACGAAGGACGTCATAGTAATATCACAATGACTTCATAAAGTTTGGCGATCAGCGACGTGTCCTGTGATCATGTGTCACATGGTGACGCCATCACGTGACGGTGAGTTTTGAGTAGGATTGAAAATTGGGCGAGTTGGTAAGGATTCATAGCTGGTAAAGGCAAAACAGCGCGAAATGAGAGGGACCTTAAACTTTAAAGGTAAAGACGCGGAACGAGTGAAAGAAAAGGAAAAGAAAAAAATCACTGTTTTACCACACGTTCACCAACTCTCGCATAGGCTAAAGAAGGTAGGATCGTGTCATGGCATTGAAGTCGTGTTCTCAGCGAAGAATAAAGTTGGCAATGTCTGCGCAGCTGTGCGGAAATGTGCGGAAAAAGGCCCAGTGGTGAAGGATTCACATTCCGTTCAGCACAAGAATATTTTTGTGCCATGTGCCATTGGCATTGTGTACAGCATACCTTTCACGTGTGGAAGTGTTTACATTAGGCAACCGTGGCGATGCGTAAACCCGCGGCTGAGGAAGCATAAAAATTCCATGAGAGGTAATGTTTGCTCGACGCAATTGGCAATGCACTGCCCAGATTGCGGGTGCGCCGCGGAATTTTCCAGAACGTGGATTCTTTTCCGCCACATCGACCAGTTCACACGCGAAATCTTCCAGGCCCACAAAATACAGAAGCCAGGGCGTAAGTGTGTAAGTCAGCCTTCAATAGCCCTCCAGGAAAAGGAAATTTCTTTTTTAGATTATGGTAAGAGTTAACAGTGTTAAGATTAGTTGCCTTGGTATCTAGCCAGGAGTGTCGTCATGAGTTTCTTGCCTTGGAAGAGCATGCGCAGTAAGAATATATGATGATGTTTCTTCAATAAATTTTTCAGTTGAAAGTGAGCGCTCGTGCCGTGTCTACTCTTCCTTGGTACTTTTTATTTCGCACTATATTAACGCGATAGCGTTAAAGAGCTCGTTTCGCTGGAATTCCGGTGTCGGCGTCGTTGAAGGCGGCGTTGGTTGTGAGCGAAAAATCATCATCTTGTCCGTGACCAAAGATCGAGAAAGATGCAAATAAGACACATACATATTCAAGTTCGAGGGCGAATCGAACCCGGGCCGTCTGCGTGGCAAGCAGGTGTTCTACCACAGAGCGATGCTATTCCTTTTTTTGTCTTTTATTCATGGAAAGATGACCTGTAACTTTTACACTGCTTTGGAAAAATACACCATATGAATGTCATGAAGTGGAAGGAGCCTCCTTAAAGCACATAATATTGCGTGGCAGAAGCGTAGAATCGCGCCAGGCGTCAAGAAAATGCCAATTGCGCAACGAGTGGGTGTTTTAAAGGCTCACCCATTACATAGCACTCAGACATATTTAATCATCAGGACCTGCAAAAGCATCAACAAAGTGAAGAGCTGCGTAGGTTCGCGTGCTGCCTTACGGAGGCGTAGTGGGCCCTGTTGCGACCCACCGCTGCCCACCGCACCCCCCGCTGCCACCAGTTCTTGCGACCGGGGTTTAGATCCGTCCAGCCGCTGCCACCAGTTGCGACGTTAGGACTGCGTCGTTCCCGGACTCCGTTTGGTAGCGTGACAGAGTCTCCGGGTTGAGTAACTGATGCTTGCAAGTTGGGAAAACGAAAACAAACACGTTTACTGGCACTTTTTGTACACTTAAGTACATAGCGAAAAGGTAAGTGTTCAGTGACGAGCGAACTGGATGAGCCTTTAACCCAGGGCTCAGAGCCCTTTTCTCACTCAGCACCGTCGTTATAACCCTTCAGGCTGGCTCCTGCTTGTCGACTGCAACCAATCACACACACGATACCACCCACCATGGCACCAATACATAACACTGTGCTGAGGGGTCGTTGCACTCACTGAAGCAGCAAAGCTCCTGCGGTCAACGACACGTCTGTGGGGTCAGCTTGGAGAACAGGATACTTGGGCAAGTTCGTCTGCCTCTGCCCAGAAGGGCAGGAAAGGGTTTACGGCGACTAAATGGCTCCTGTCAAAACATACAGGACTGGTTTAACAAAACTTGAAATTCGGCGAGATGGTGCTTAGCTGATGGGAAACATTGTGCGCAAAAAACAAGACAATTCACCAGAAGGAGACAAACAGGACGGAAGCGCCCGTCCTGTCTTTCTCGTTCTGGTGAATTATCTTGTTTTTTGCGCACAAAGTTTCCCATCATAGAGAACTGGTCGGCACCGCAGCATACCAAACCATGTGAAAGTGGCCCACTGTGTTGACGTCGCCAACTTTGGCGTCTCTTTGCTTGTTCATTGTATTTCTGCCGCCCAACGGAGCTCGTACGAGGAGGTTCTTCCCATTGTGAGGCGCTTCCCGTCGCGGGGAGGCCGTTTTTGGGATGGATGCAGGTGCCACAGTAGTGTGAGAACGCATCGTCCGTCCATTCTCACAGTCACCGGATCGCCACTGACTGACAGTCATAACAGCACTTAGATGATTCGCAAAATGAATAATTATGGCGTAGTGAGCACTTAACAACTGTACTTGCAGTAGGCATTCTAGAATACTTTGAAACGGCCAATGTTACGCGCACAGTTGTTCGTTGCCATACGGCACGGTTGTGGCATGCACCGAGAACTGAAGCTATGCTAAGAGTTGGGAAGGCGATGCGCACGAGGCCCGATTACGCAATCGCGTCCTACTCTTGGAGGCGAAGCTCAAGCGTCCTCCAAGTTTTTGCCTCTACCCGCTGTAAGATGATTTTTGGCAACACTCGTATTGACGCTGATCCCGCGGGACGTCAACAGTCAACTTTCGCGTTTGATGAGTCAACTAAGCAGTTCACTGTAATAATAATTCCTGCGGTTTTATTGCCAAAACCACAAGCGAATTGAGGGACGCCGTAGTTGAGGGCTCCAGAAATTTCACCATTTGGAGGTTCTTTAACGTGCACCGACATCGCGCGGTACACAGACATCTTGCTTTTCGCCCCCATCGAAATGAGAACGCCGCGGCCACAATCGGACCCGCGTCTTTCTGGTCAGCATTTGAGCACCGTAACCGCGGTAACATCGCTGCGCATGGGTTTTTAATCAGTTTCTTTCAATTTTAGATTTAAAGTAGTGTCCGTTAGTCCATCTGTTTCTTTCACTTTCGCCTGTTTTGAGCAAGCTTAATCTTTCCAATCATCGCGGTCCTCCGGTAGTCTGTCACGTCCTGTTCTCTACTGTTTCGACAATAAGACGGAATGTCTAATTATAGGTACTGTTCGGCACAAGTAGAAGAAATCTTCGCAAATATCCGAATAGAGCTTCTGAGAAGCAGAAAATAGAAATGACTGCCAAATAAAAATTCTGCCATGATTAACACTTTGAGGCGCTTTGTACGCAATTGGTTACACCACTTGTTTCTGTGTCAACAAGTGGCTAACAGAGATCAAGATCAATCGAGCTTTGAAGGAATTGAACCTCCTGCATAATAAATTTGTCTACATTTAACTTTATTTTTCAGTGTACTGTTGCATACGATTACTTTGCTGAACGCACTACAATGTTCGACGAGTCGTTTGACATGCCTCGTCCTGCAAGGCACGTCAAAAGTGTAATTTAATTTTTCTTTGCTCAACATGCACATAACAGAAAACGAATTTGCACCTTCTTTCTAGCCTGAAGTTTGATTCTATTTATGTAATAACAGAACATCAGTGGCGTCAGAATAAATAGATATTTAATAGCAATTTAATTAGGATTCGTAACTATAACACAGATAAATGAATATATTGTCAGGGTATTTTTGTTGCTATAGAATATTGAGTTCCTTGAAATTATGCTGTATAGGTTTGAGGCATTTATAGACATTTCTCCCTTGGTGGCGTCTGAAAAGGATAAGGCGTCAGCAAGCCTGCGAAGCAGCATAGGACAATGCGACGTCCAAGTTTAGGCTTCTACGGATTGCGTGTCAATTCTAAGAAATGCAAATATTTTATAAAGCAGTAGGCCTTGAACCACTTGTGCAAAAAAAGGAAGGTGAAATGCGTAGATGGTAGTTGCATTTACCGAAGACTACATCTGCGAGGCAACGTTTGTTAAAGGAATGGAACAATGACATTCTGCATTTCCATCTGAAGATATGTAGTAGCGACAATGACTGGATTGATTACATATTCCATCGCAATGAAAACAGCGCGACAGCAAAATGCAATGCTGTTTGAGAGATACACGAACTCCCGTAACTAAATTAAATGCAGGACAATAACGTGACTCTAGCAAGTAATTTTCAGTACGCAGCACTTTAGGGGGCCGGCCTGTCGTGTGCTGTCGTAGCTTGGCGCAACGCTGGGCAAAACAACGAAGAACATAGCCATCTGTAGCATATTGAGCGCACGCTTTCGCCAAGGACAAATCTTTTCCCTCTTGTGCTTCGAGCGCCTCGATGATGATAAGTGCGGAGTACTTTAGGGGCCCGGAAAAACCACTCATATAAATAGAAGAGAATAGGAATTCCGCAAGAAATGGACAGAGAGAGAAAGGAAGGGGAAAAAATAGGAAGCAAATAAAGAGCAAGAAAGAGAAAGAAATAGATAAAGAGAGAGGAAGAAATAAGTAGAAATAAGTAAATAAAGAAAAAACACAGAAAAAACGGGAAAAAGAGAAAGGAATCGAGAAGGAAAGAAAGAGAAAATCGAAGAGAAGCAAAGAAGACTGCGAAGCGCCGCACTTCGTTCAGGTTTGGCACCCCCATTGCAAAGCTGCCTTCATAAGCCTATGACGTGGCGTCTTCTTAATAAAATGTTACCCCTAATCTAAAATCACTCATAAAGACACCTTTGAAGCGCTTGGTAAGAAGGCATGCAATACTAGCCAGTTACTTATATTTGGTTCTTCGCGAAAATGTCGTATCGACATTTGCCCAGACGATCCTTGGAATCTCAGTTGCGATTTCCCTTGAGTAACAGACGCCAACCTCAGTCTATTGTGTTGGATACCAGCCCCAAAATATCTTGACTGCAAGCTCCTTCAAGTGCTGAAAAAAAAGAGAACTATTTTATCAGCTGTTTGGGGGTAAATAATTATAGCCTAATAGCAGAGACCTGACAATAGCATCCTCGCTACCGCCGATCCCGGAAGCAGTAAAAACAGTGCGCCGTCCTCAAGGCGAAGTATTTTTTTACTTTGCGGTGATAGACTGTGAATGATGTCACATCAAAGCGGTCGTTACCGTTCCTTTGAACTTGTACAGTGCTGAGGTGAACGCAAAAGCGATAAAATGATAGCTTTCTAACGTTGATCACCACCACCAAAACACATGCAGTCCCCTTATGAAATCCTTGTGAATTAAAACCCCTGTAAATAATTTCTGTTATCCATTATATAGTTATCCCGCAGATAGGAACAAAAATAAATACAGGCCTTTATGTATTGTCTCGACCATCTATAAAAGTTCGGCTTCCGAACAATCGAAAGCGTGAAGAACGCCGGCCCCATCAATATGACCGGAAATATGACGCTCGTTCTCTTGGTCCTTGTCGTATGTACGTCCCTTCTTCATGTCAACGGGCAATATGATCCGGACCCATCTCCATTAACGAATGGTTTTGGTCGCCCAGACAAGTGGCCGGGGCCGCCACAGCGCAGTACGTATCATTCTCTCGTGATTTCCGGGCGTACTTGACCATCATCGAGCACAGACTCGAATTTCTCCCATAGTCAGAGTATACTTCTTGCGTATTTCGTAATGCTTATGCGAGAAAACATCACCACTCGGGAAACATCTCTGCCAGAGATGCTGTCAAAGACTTTAGGAATTATGTTGTGTTTGTCAAGCTGCCGAACTGAGGAGCAGGAGCTCCTTCTGGTAGATTCACTGCACGTATCTTCGTCATTGAATTTTTCACATAGACGAGTATGTAGTTCGTGTATTATAATGTTTAACGTAGGTGTAAAAAAATGAGCACGTTGAATATTAAGTGAGTGTACGGACACAAACATTGGATCAGGATACTGCGGCTTTCACGATGTTTTCTCCTTTGTATTGTAGTAATGTACAATGTACGCGTTACTGTATAATGGGAACAATATTGTGCTTATTTGATCTGATGGAGCGCAGGAGAGGAGAGGGCGATACATATCACGTACTGTCGCAGCGCATTGTCTTTAGGGAGCCTTCATGTGTGCACGCCCCCTCCGTTTTTAAGACTGGTTACACACTACTACGGGACGAACGGGTGCCGGTGCGTCGAGGTGGTGGGTTCAACTCCCGCTGAATCGTTTCTTTTAGGTGTTTTTTGTCACAGTGTACGTGTTTCAGCCTTAATTATTATCTCAGCATGACCAGAATTCTTAAAAACAATCTAAAAGCCCGATTTCGGCCCGTAACGGGTGTCCCAATGTGCAGCGCGCCAGCGTCCAGCGTGCTTCGTGTAGCGTGCCAGTGTCCCTGTACCCAGCACCACACTGGTCCAATAATCATGTATCGCACTGGGACAGCACCACTGGGTTTTGCAATAGGGAGGAGCGGCTATATTACATCGTGCTTAGTGTAAACTCACAATAACATACTTCTTTCTTATTAGCCCAGCGAATAGCCCTTCCGGTAATGTTCGAATTTTGGTTGAGCTCGCTGATACTTATCAACGTACAAATTCAAGACCTGTTATCAAAATTCGGAAGTTATGCGCCGTCTTCAGGATGTATTTGTGCTCTGTTTCATCCTGATCTGTGAACAACTTTTGCACTTATGACTCGTACTTGTTATACAGTGAGCTTTCCCATGCGACCTTTCGTTGCTTCTTGAATTTTCCGGTGTTCACCGTCCTTGAGGGGATGAACACAGAGGATTTATGCTTGATGTTACAGGCCTGCTAGTACCTCTTAGCATTTGATATGAATGCATGCTCATAAATATGCCTAAGCAGCGATAAATTTTGATTTTACGCGTTGAGGTTTGCTTCCAATCTTTCTCTTGTCTGCTGACTAAAATACGTCAATATTAATAGCAGTGAACTGCATAACAGTTGCCGTATTCACGCCAGGGAGCCGACGTTTCGTTGTGACTCGTGGTTTCCATTAACGAAGAAAATATACCGAAAATCCGCAGTCAGGAGGTGGACCATATATTCGGAAGTGTTACCTTCCCAATGATGTTATTATTTTCTTCAAATTTACCTGTGCTAGCAGCGTGCATTCCCTGTGTGGGAAATAAATCATATTCGCGAAGATAGGTTACTTTCTGCCATGCAGACTACGGGCATGTGATAAGATACCATAACAAAACGTTAGAGAGAAGGAGGGGCAGAGAATGCGGATATACGATAAGAAAGGTTTTTGAAGGTTTTTGAAGGCGGTCTTCAGGACAGGTTGTTAATCTTTTTTAATAAGTATCACACTATCACAACACATCTATATGGGTTTCAGGAAAATAAATCTACTGAACAAGCATCAAGATTATTAAAGATCAAATAATTGAAAACATGAAAATTGAGAAATTTACGCTTGGTTTATTTTTGGACTAAAAAAAAGGCTTTTGATTCGATGCAATATGACAAAAATATTACGAAAACTGTCACGGTACGGCGGAGGCGGGATTGCCTTAAGGTTTTGCAAAACTATTTACATAACCGGTACCATCTTCTACAAATGAAAACAGCTGCATCAATCATTTACAGTTCACCCAAGGGGTTCCGTAGGGTTCTATATTGGGTCTTATGCTTTTTTTGCTTTATGTAAGTGATATTGTATATGTAGGCAGACGACACAAATATATTTTTACATCAGCACACTTAGAAACGCTAGAAGGACACGTAAAGGAATATACGATATCACCCTCAAACTGGCCTAATCCAAACAAGCTACAGTTAAACGCCAAGAAGACGAGATAAATTATATTCCGCCCATTAAAAAAACATGTGAAATATGGTATAAAGGTAAGCATTGATGGGAACATTATAAAGCGTAAGAAACATCAAATATTTCTCGGGGTGTGTTGTTCAGTGAAGACCTAACGAGGAACGTTAGGCCATTACCCATTTAGTTAAGCAACTTGCGCGAATTGTAGAATGCCTGAACAGAATTGGATCACTTATTCCTCTGTGGCTAAAGAAAAATTTGTACAATGCCCTCTTCTATTCGAGACTTTCTTACGGCGTATTGTATGGGGGGCGCCAACACAAAAAAATTACAACAAACTTATTATGCTAGAAATGAAAAAAATTGTGGGACGCTTAATCTTCGCCTTTAAGAGTTGAACTCGATAGAGATATCCGGCCCCATCCTCATCGTGCTCTATTTCGCTTGTCATTATGTTCAGTCTCCCGGTCTCTCTCTCTCTCTCTCTCTCACACACACACACACACACACACACACACACACACACACACACACACACACACACACACACACACACACACACACACACACACACACACACACACACACACACACACACACACACTCGACATACATATAGTACAGTTATCGGTTTCCGCCCTCTTCGACAGCACTTTTATGACAACAGTGTACCCACCACGTGTGTGTAAGAGAATGCGCGCGCTAATGTATATGCCCTTTGTAATGGGTGGCATGCTTTAAACCAGCCGCAATTACGCGCGTGATACTTTTTCGAAGTTGCGATGCACCCACTACGTGTTTGTAAGGGAATACGCGCATTAATGTGTGTGCCTTTTGTAATGGGTGGCCTGCTTTAAACCACCAACTTTTATGCAGTTCACATGGTGTGACGCCCGATGGCAATGTGCGCTTGTACTCCGTTTTACTGCTGTATTACATCTCGTACTGTGGACATCTGCACACAGGACGCGTACGTTCGTGAAGCAACAAAGTTAATTTCAGAGCAGTTCTAATCAATGGAGTGGCTCTATGGTAGAACCTGCTTGCCACGCAGACGGCGGGGGAAATTTTTATTTTTTTGGTCACGGACAAGATGATTTTTTGCTCACAACCAGGGACGCCGACGCCGACACCGGAATTTCAGTGGAACGAGCTCTTTAACGCTATCGCGTTAATATTTCACAGTTATAAAAATTACCACCATAGAATAGACTGCTTCCGCACTTCAGTGCTATTTTACAAACACGAAATGTGAAGGGAAAACCAAAGATATCATTTTAAACTATACTACGAGAGGTACACAAAAATAAGAGGTATGAGTGGCTGAAGCATGCTACACGTCCACTCGCTGTGATAATAGCAAAACGATTCCTACCTCTAAATGCAGACCTAACACTTTTCTACATGTTCTTTCCTGAAACAATAAGAGATTGGAACAGTTTAACAGACGACTTAGTAAATATAACAGATAATGATTTACTTTTTTCAATGTTGTGAAATTGTTCTTCAATTAACAAATGTATGTACTACGTGACTTGAAATTGTATTTGGTGATGCATGCTTATGTTACTTCTGATAATCTTACAGTGATATATGTATATGTATGTATATATCTCTGCAACGCGTTCCTTTGTTCTGGTTATGTTTCTGTCCCCCCTTCCCCCTACGTAATGCCTATATGGCGATGTAGGTAATCTGTAAATAAATAAATAAATAAATAAATAAATAAATAAATAAATAAATAAATAAATAAATAAATAAATAAATAAATCAAAAGGAATTCACCAACGTTATCCTGCTAGAAGAAACTTAGAGCGCTTACCCCGAACTAGGATAAAATATGGAAAACAAACGGTGAAATAATAAATCAATTCGATTGCTCAACGAATTGCATAATATCTTACAATTTCACGTTAGTCTACAGGCATTTAAAAAAACAAGCTAAACAAATTATGCTGAGAAAAGAAATAACTTATCACCACTAGACAATATTGCACAGAACATGTAGTGACGTCGAGGTATCAAATTTTTGCTTGTGTACGGAAAGTGTGTCATTGATCCTTTTCTAACAAATTAAATACTGTTTTTTTTATTACTCATGTGGTTACACGATGCATCGAGTTTTGTGTTATTTCTTTTATGTGAGTAAGACTTGTGTATCTTCAATATCTTAAGCGTGTCTTCCTTGTGTTGATTGCAATACTCCTTTGTTAGCACTCATGTGGTTTTATGATGCGTCAAAACTTTTTGACTGTGCATATGTACAAGCAATGTGTAGGTGTTGCGAACTTCAGGTACAGAGGCCTTTGTCAGGCGTATGAAGCACCTTTCGCCTCTGTTCGTGTTTCTCGTATTCCGAGAAATAAAATAAAGATATTACTACTACTACTCCTACTTCTACTACTACTACTATTACTACTACTACTACTCCTACTTCTACTACTACTACTATTACTACTACTACTACTCCTACTTCTACTACTACTACGACTACTACTACTACTACTACTACTACTACTACTACTACTACTACTACTACTACTACTACTAGTAGTAGTAGTAAAATTGAGCCGCTAACATTTAAATCCTCAGTGCAAAATTCGAAGTGATCATAGAGCAAAGTACGCACGTGCGATTTCGTTCACATCACTATAGACAGGCGAGAAATACAAGTCGCTCCGCAATAAAATATTTACTTTTTTTATATTCCCCACACAGTATGCTGGAAGCCGTTCGAAGAATACAAGACCTGCGTCAGCGGTAGCTGCAGCGAGTGGAAGTGTAGTTACCTGTATGAAGGCTGGCGTCGTGTATGTACCTTGGACTGCGTGAGCGGCTGTTTCTGTAAGAAAGGTTACTTCCGCAATCGTCGTGGCAAATGTGTACTCGGATATCGCTGCTTCAAAGATATAATACCTTACAAGCCATCCTTCGACGAGTAATGTCATTAAAGCAACAACGACGGCCTTGTTATGGTATACGCAGTTTCATTTCCTGCATGAAATAAACGAAACACGTCAGGAAAATTCAGCAATAAAGGCTTGAAGGCACACTAAAGAGTGTGTTGGTTTTTGGACTTGATTATGTAGCGCTAACGCGGGATGCACGCATGCGATTCGCCTTCGACTTCTCTAGATGTCCAGTGTTTACAGGCAATCGCTGACCATACATGTCGATGTCAAGATTAGGGTTCTCTCTTCACTTTCTATAGAAAGGAACTCAGCTGCTTTTCTTGAGGATTTAGTCTGAACCCGCTCTCGTCAGCCCATTTGGAGACGCTGTTGAGACCATGCGGAAGACGTCACTCACATATTGCGAGTTTACAGTATTAATATGCTATTCATTCTAAAAGACAGGGCGTGCAAACACGGACACAAGAAAGAAGTCAGGACACCACAAACGCCGACTAACAACTGAAGAGACGCACAACGGCTGAAAAGAAAGAAGGCACGAAAACTTATCTGCGCATGTCCTTGAAATAGGAGAACCTATCAATCCGGCACGCGTGGCGGTGTACGTGGAAGATAACTGTTAAGGCATTTGATTTCATCTTTATGCAAGTTAATCGACGGTTGGCTCACGCATACGCTACCACTATTCTCGATATGCTATGCTGCAATCATCAGGCGCGTTTCTTCATTTCTATGACGGTACAACACTGCGCATTCATCGAATTTTGGCGTGCACTTACAATCTCAACAATGTAAAGATAGATTAGAAGGTGAGCCTCCTGTTAGCGATCTCTTATGTTCCAACAATCTCTGGTTAATGCATCGGCCCGTTTGTCCTACGTAGAAGCGGCCGCAGCTGAAAGGGACCTTATACACCACACTCGTACGGCAATCAGTGAATTTGTTGGTGTGTTTTACGAAACAAATATCGGTCGGCTTCTTGTCTTCTACTCGCTCATTCTTCCTCTGCACAGCGGCACAAATCTTACCTAGCTTATTGGCAGCCGTGAAAACAACATTAACGCCGTATCTACTTACTACTTTGTTTAGCCTGTGAGATACGCAATGAATGTACGGTATACCTACGACACGTTTCTTCCTATCGCTTTCTGCAGCCATGCTCGGACTTAACACAATAGACTTCTTTAAACGTTCAGCGACCGTGGCCACTGCATCACGAGGATACCCTACATCTAAAAGACGCGTAACCTGTGCGTTAAAGCTATCACTCATATTGTGCTCACACGACTTGGTGAGGGCCGATTTAAGGCAAGACATGGCGATGCCGTTTTTTGCAACCTTCGAGTGCTTCGACGAAAAATTTCACAGGGGTTTCGAAGATCTAGGAGAATACTGCCAGCACACGTGGTTATTCTGGAACATTAAAGAACTGTCTAGAAATTGTATTCCATTATTCTGAGGCACCTGTTTAGTAAAGCTCAGCCCACCTCCATACCTCCATTTAATTCAAATTTTCCGCTCACGGAAGTTACCACCTTTTCAAAGCCCTCACCACTACAAAATATCAAGTAATCGTCCACATAACGAAAAAAACCTTAATAACCGAATTACCTAATTACATCGTTTACATGTGTAGAATGAAACAGGTTACGTGGAATGCACAGACGCAAGAATTTAGTATAAAAAATTGTGCAACTGTGCACACCACCCGTGGGACTTTATGAGCTGATTGGCTATTTGGTGCTTATTCACAGTAACTTTCAGCGCAATAAAACGATGCAAGAAACATTCACAGGACGCAGCGCTGCTCTCTAGTGACATCATTTCATTGCATCATACACCTTTTATAAGAAAAATGTCAGAGTTTCGCCACAAGGGCGAAGAAATCAATGCGACAGCAACAAACTTGAATATCACACGAACAACAGAAAACAGCTCGAAACATGCAGTGCGCCGTTCAAGCACAAAGGACGCACGAAAATAACGCACAACTTTACATAGGGCGACCAAGAACTAACGACTGTCGCAGTTATTACTTATTTGTGCTTGAGCGGCACGCTGTAAGTGCCCACTACCACAACCAACTCAACCTATACTTTTACTCTTTTAGCTAGAAGCTCACACCTTTCGCAGATGCGCCCGCTGCAGCGACCGAAGTGACCCATCTTCGTTGTTTAACTTGAACGTCAACTTTGCGGTGAAAGCAGAAGACGGATGTACAAACCGCCCCCCTCACGAGATAAGAGCACGCGCAAGGGCGACCGCGCTCTGTAGGGCAAAGTACAGCTGGTACAGGTAGGAGGCACGCGCATCGCAACTACGGCGACGATCGAGTGGGGCGAGCGAGAGGACGACCATTTTGGCGCGCCCTTCGCGCCGTACATGTTTGTGATAAAGAGAACACGCTGAAGCGACGCCGAGCTCTTCGTACCGACAGCGGTAAATAGCGTACATAAATATTTCGCCGTTAGCATGATGAAGGACACATGCTCCATGGTTGAGTCGTAGAACGCGGCGCGCTACGAGGGCGTCGCGTCGCTTGTTTCGGAAAAATATTTTCGATTTATTTTCACTTGATGGCATATCATATATATATTTTTATATATATAAAGTACGGTACATGACGGACAGCAAAAACGCGGCGAGTGTCCATGTAATCGCTATCGCAATAAAAATCAAATCTTAAAATTATGCAGTCAGCAATATGCATACAATGCCACAGGACATCTAAAGAACCCAACATTGTCATTGACAGTGACATTATCAGTGACAAAGGACACTTTGTCGTTCACCTGTCATGTGGGTTTCTGCACATTTTGCTCACCGCCAAAAATAATCCAATCTGTTTTTCTTTTTATAAAATGCGTGCGCTGCAATCAAATCGTGCCGCTTTAGAATATCCTCTGTCCTGCCGCAATCTTTGTTGTTTCGTAGCGCTAAAAGTTACTATGCTGTACACCAGATTCCTGGAAAAATGGACGTGATAAAGCATTCCCAACATGGGTCATGGAAGTTCAGTAAAGTATTAGGACGAGTAAGAACAGATGAAACATCGAAGGACAGCAACTGGTTGTGGGATGTGACGACTTTATGGAAGGCGTGGACAAAGAATGCATGTGCTGATATAAATCATTGGTACCTTGAGATTGCTCTTCGTCCGCAATTACGCAGATTGACATTACTGATAATGACTACTTCATGTTCTCCGCTCACACCACACATGTTTTCTCATCCGTTGGTCTGTGCACCAGTAAATAAAGAGGAATGAGTGACCAATAGGTTCTCAGATTATCTGAACATTTACCGAGGTCTATGTTTCTTTTCTGTCCTACGGAAGGAAGCATTATACTGTTTGCTACGCAGCAGTGTACCAAGGAGGTTAGTGTAACAATAAAAACTCACAGTCTCCCTGATGCGCTCGGCTGAGCCGAAGGAAAGTCGAAAACCATTTTCTTGTAACACAGAAGCTGTTTCAGGTATCGGCAACTTGTGCTCTGTGGTGAAAAAATGTCATCATCATGAAGCGGCATGCGCCTTCTTCCTTCTCTTTAGAGTGAAGCTGTTTGATTGATTGATTGATTGATTGATTGATTGATTGATTGATTGATTGATTGATTGATTGATTGATTGATTGATTGATTGATTGAAACCACTCTCTTGAGGTCCTGCGGGACGTGGCCTGGCGCGCAGCGGCCGACTACCACGTCGGGACCTCGAGGCTAAGCCTGTTGGCCACTTCGCAGACCTGCAGGACAGCCGAACTTCACTGGGTATATTGCATGTAGACGAAGCTTTGTACAGTACATGCATTAAACCCACTGAAGCTGTTTAAGCTTTCGGTGACTTGTGCTCCATGGTGCAAAACTTCTCAGGTCGGTATGCTCTATAGGAATTGGGCAAGCCCCGCTGCCGTATATGGCAGGTGCGAGTGTCTAACGAGAACGAACACCTGAAAAAGAGAGAAAGAAAGAGAAAAAGACAGAGAAATGAAGGTAATAAATATATAAAGAGATAAACAGACAGAAAAACGTAGACATAGAGAGGAAGAAAGAGAGAAAGAGATAGAGGAAGAGCCCCACTACAGAGTACAGCAGGTGCGAGCGTTAAACAAAAACATTCGTCGGCGAGGTCAAGCAGGCGAAAGACGTGAAAGAGAGAGATAGAAAAATGCGATAGGAAGGAACAGAAAGAGAAAAATAGAGAGACATAATAGGAACAAATACATAAAATAATTGAAAACTCAGAAAGACAATGACGGATGGAGAAATGACAAAGAAAGGAACAGACGCGAAAAAGACATAGAAAACACAGAGAGCAAGACAAAAAGAGGAAGAAGGAGAGAAAGAAAGAGACACATGAAAGGCATAGAAAGTGAGTGAAAGATATAGGAAGAAAAAGCCACAAGAGAGAGATAGAAAATAGAGAGAAAGACAGGAAGAGAAAAAAAATCACAGAAATAAAGCGATATAAAGAAACAGAGAAAGAAATACAAAGATAGAAAGATAGAAAGACATCAAAAGAGAGAGAAAGAAAGAAACAGACACGAAAAAGCACGGCAGAAAGGGAAAGAAAGAGAGAGATAAAAAGAAGCAATGAAAGAGAAAGGAAGGAAGGGAACAAAGAGAAATAAAGATAGGAAAAAGCGAGAAAGAAAAAAGCCGGCGGATCCCACGCATTGTGGGAATCGATGTAATGCAAAGCAGCCAACAAAGAGCTGCATACATCGTCTTGTATGTCATTGAGGAAAATGCGTGTCATGGTTTTCATGTTAACTCCTATTATGTATGTACGTCACACAGTAACGTCGCGCAATACCAACTTCGGGGTAGATCAATCTAGCGAAACGGCCGCCAGCGCACCATGAGCGTGGCACGTAAGTCATGCTGTACATGACATGCGTGTCATGATTTTTTTGTTGTGACTTGTGATTTATGTTCGTCATACAGTCATGTTACGCCATACCAATTTTGGTGTACATTTGATTAACTAAGCGACGAGGAGAGCACAAAGTTGTAGGCGGCTAGATAGATAGATAGATAGATAGATAGATAGATAGATAGATAGATAGATAGATAGATAGATAGATAGATAGATAGATAGATAGATAGATAGATAGATAGATAGATAGATAGATAGATAGATAGATAGATAGATACGCTCAAAGTCGCCGAAGTTCGCTAATAAATGTTTCGCATTTAAAATGAAATAGATAGGCAGAGAAAGAAAGAAATAGAAACATACAAAAAGGGAGACAAGAATCAAGAGACAAAGAAAAGAAGAAAACAAGAGAAACACGGAAGGTCAGCCAGCTGAGCTGTTCCTTCAGGCTTGGCACCATTAGCGCGAAGCTGCCATAATTTTTTCTTCTGAGGCCATGTATTGATCTTCCTCCGCACCGCTCCAAAAGCTCTCTGCAGCTAACGTGGTTTCGCGCCGCCTCCGTGATCGGCCCATCTTTTAATAAGCGACGGTGTCATGTGATTACGTTATCATGTGACCTCGCGGCGGTGGCACGTCATAGTAACATCACAATGACTTTACAAAGTTTGACGATATGTGACGTGTCCTGTGATCGTGTGTCACATTGTGACGCCATCACGTGACGATGATATTACAGCGAAAGCTGTTATGAGATCACAACAAGGGCCGTTTTTGGCGCCGTAGTTGTCACCGCCGCCGCCGCCGTTGGTGTCCGTAACCACTATCGCTCGAAATAAGAAAAAAAAATGAAATAAGAAAAAATTTCCAGGATGGAACGAGGTTCGAACCTGGGCCCTCTGCGTGGGAGCCCAGTACCCTACCTCAGAGCAATGCCGGTGCTTGGAACTGCTTTGCAAAAATACCCTATACAGGCTTCATGTCGGGAAGGAACCACATTAGCATATGCAATATAGCGTGGTAGAAGAGTACAATAATAACCAAGTGTCACACAACGCGAATTCTGTAACGAGGCGTCACACAATGCGAATTGCGTAACGAGTGAGTCGTTGAATGCTTCCAACCCGTTACAAAGGGCTCTGCCATAATTCTTCATCGTCATTAGCCACATCATAAACAAAGGGCACATAATACCTTAGAGGTGTTTAGCAGGTACCACGGTTCTGCGCAGAATGACGAAAAATTGCGTAGTGGCTGCTTCCTTACTTCACAAAAATTATGATTTATAGCGTGGTGGGTTCCTGGCAAGTGCACCTCTATCGGTTGCCAAGGAAGCCCATAAGGCTCCCATGATGCATTTCCTCAGGGTCTCACTAAAGTTCTTTCCCTGTCTCCCTCTTTCCCACGATAACGTATGTTATATAGCCTGGTGGGAGAGTAAAATAACAACCGGGCGTCACACGATGCGAATTACATAACTACTGCTTCATTTAAAGCTTCCAACCCATTAAAAAAGGCTCAGTCATAATTCTTCATCGTCATCAGCCGTCGCATCAAGAAACTGCTCATAATGCCTTACAGATGGTACCTCGCTTCTCCGCAGAATGACGAGTAATGTCGTGTGGGTGCTTCCCAACTTCACAAAAATTATAATTTGTGGCGTAGTGGGTACGGTGCTTGTGTAGTTGTATTTGTAGCCACAAGTGAGTTTATAACGGGCTCTAGAAATGCCGCTCTTCGAGCTTTCGCTGCGACTGTGCTGCGCTTTCCGCACAGGCCTGGCGTTTTTTGAGGAGGATTGAAAACTGGGCGAGTTGGTAACGATTCGTAGCTGGTAGAAGCAAAACAGCGTGAAATAACAGGGACCTGAAGCTCGAAAGGTAAAAGACGCGGCACAAGGGAAAGATAATGAAAAGAAAAAGTTACACCATTGAAAATCAGTTCTGGGGAAATCCCGCAAGAAGGCGGAAGGGTTAAGAAAGAGATTTGCTTCGTCACAGTACAGTGTACTGTGACGAAGCAAATAAAGCAAATGAAATCAATTCAAAGGGAAAATAGAAAACCACCCATGAGGAATCGTTACCATCCCGGACCAGGACCAATTTCTCGGCGACAAAGTAGCCACGCTAGCGCATATGCCCTGGGAGTGCAAGTAACGCACACTAACCCCGATACTTCTTCGGCCAGGTGGGAGGCGGCCCTCCGCAGCTCCCTCCTGGCTGACCAGCTCTGGGCCGTCCAGCAGGCCCGCGGAGTGGCCGGTAGACTTGGTCTGACGGTCCCGACGTGGGAGTCGCCCCTTGTGCACTGACGCGCGCCTTGCAGGACCCAAATAAAGTTTTTCAACCAGCCAACCAACCAAAGAGGCTTCATTTTTGAGAAATCCGTACGGGTTTCGTTGTGGCTTCGTGCTACAAATGGGTGGTTGTCTATTTTCCCTTTCTTAATTAAAAAATTACACCATTTTCCGCTAAAGGGGACCATAATGCGACGCGAAGCCGGAGCACTTGCACGATCAGGTTCCGTTGGCTTTCCTTGGACTTGTTACGGACCTCGGGCATGCTACTGACATCGCGTCGTGGAGCGCGAAGAGGAACGCTACGCGCGTCGTGTCTTCCCTCTAGCCTGGCCGTTAATTCTCACAGGGCGAGCGGGGAACGCGGTCGACAGGCACGTGAGAGGGGGGCAGCGTAGGAGTGGAGAGAGAGGGGGAGGGGACGCGCATGCGCTGGGGCTCATCGCGGCTTTGCGCGGTAGAGAATTTCGGCGTGTCGAGCCCGCGTTTCAGAGGAGTAAGGAGGAGGAGGGGAGAGAGTGAGTGTAGAGGGGGAAAGTGGAGAGGGGAGAGGGGGTGTGGAGAGGTTATGCGCATGCGCAGTAAGGGTGGTCACGCCGCACACCACCACCACCACCACCGGTTTGAACTTCGCTATCAGATGCTTAGCACCTAAAAGTCATCGTTTTACCATACGTTCACTAACTCTCGCATAGGCTAAAGAAGGTGGGATCGTGTCATGACATTGAAGTCGCGTTCTCAGCGAAGAATAAAGTTGGCAATGTCTGCGCAGCGTTGCGGCAACTTAGGAAAAAGACCCAGTGGGGAAGGATTCGTGTTCCATTAAGCACACGAATGCTTTTGTGCCATATGCAATTGGCATTGTGTACAGCTTACCGTGCAAGTGTGGAAGTGCTTACATTGGGCAACCATGGAGATGGGTGAACTCGCGGCTCAGGGAGCATCAAAATTCCCTGAGAGGTAATATTTGCTCTACGCACTTGGCAATGCACTGCCGAGATTACGGGTGCACCGCGGAATTTTCCAGAACGAGGATTCTTTTCCGCCACAATGGGGACTAGTTCACACGCGAAATCATCGAGGCACACATAATGCAGAAGGCAGGGCGTAACTGTGTCTGTCAGTCAGTCTTCAATAGCCTCCCAGGAAAAGGAAATTTCCTTTTTAGATTTTGGTAATCGCTAAGAGTGCTAAAATCAGTTGCCTTGGTATCTAGCCAGGAGTGTCGTCATGAGTTTCTTGCCTTGTAAGAGCATGCGTCGTAAGAGTATATCATGATGATTTTCAAGAAATTTTTCGGTTCTAAGTCAGCGCTCGTGTCGTGGCTACTCTTCCTTGGTCCTTGTTATTTCGCGTTGTTTTGCCTCTAAAACAGCTATGAGGTGGTTTTCGGCACCACTCGTGTTGACGCTGGTCCCGCGGGACCCCAACAGTTAATTTTAACGTTTCATGAGGCATCTAAGCACTTCCCCTTAATAATAATTCCTGGGCCTTTAAGTGCCAAAACAGCAATAGAACGGAGGCACGCCGTAGTTGAGGGCTCCGGCAATTTCGACCATTTGGAGGTTCTTTAACGTGCACTGACATCGCACGGCACACGGGCATCTTGCTTTTCGCCCGCATTGAAATGCGAATGTCGCGGCCACGAAGGGACCCTCCACTTTCTGGTCAGCATCTGAGCACCGTAACCGCTGTAACATCGCGGCGCACGGGTTGTGTAACCAGTTTCCTTCAATTTTAGACTTAGGCTACTGTCTATATAGACCTTCTGTTTGTTTCACTTTCGCGTGTTTTGAGCAAGCTTAATCTTTTCAATCATGGCGATCCCCCGGTACTCTGTCATCTGCTGTTCTCTACTGTTTTGACAATAAGACGTACTGTCTATTTATCGGTATTGTTCGGCACAAGTAGAAGAAAACTTCATAACTATAAGAATAGGGCTTCTGAAAAGAACCAAACAGAAATGGCTGCCAATTGAAAATTCTGCCATAATTAACCCTTTGAGACGCTATGTACTGATTTGATTACAACACTTGTTTGTGTATCAACTAGTGGCTAACAAAGAGCAAGATACATTGATCTTTGGATGAATTGAGCCTCCTGCATAATAAATTTGTCTTTATTTAACTTTATTTTGCAGCGTACTGTTGCATACGATTACATTGCGGAAGGCACTACCATGTTAGTCGAGTTGTTCGATGTGCCGCTTTCCCGCGAGCCACGTCAAAAGTATCATTTTTCTTTGCTCAACATGGACTTAACCGAAAACGAATTTGCACCATATTTCTCGCTTGAGGTGTGATTCCATTTATGCAATCGCAAAGCATGAATGACTTCAGGATAAATAGGTATTTCATTGCAATTTAATTAGGATTCATAACTGTAACATACATAAATGAATATATTGTCACGGTATTTTGTTGTTATAGGTATTTGGTTGACTGAAATAATACCGTATTGGTTTGACGCATTTTAGACAGTTCTCTCTCGGTGGTGTCTCAAAAGGGTCAAGCCATCAGCAAGCTTTCGAAGCAGTATAGAAAAATGCAACGTCAAAATTTAGGCTTCTACGGATTACGTTTCAATTTAAAGAAATGTAAATATTTTATAAAGCAGCAGGCCTTGAACCACTTCCGCAAAAAAAAAGAAGAAAAGAAAAAACGCCAGGCCTGCGCTGAAACCGCAGCACAGTCACAGCGAAAGCTGGAAGAGCGGCGTTTCTAGAGCCCGTTGTAAGCTTTCTTAGGGCTACAATAGAAGTACACTAGAAAGGTACCCACTACGCCATAAATCACAATTTTTGTGAAGTTGGGAAGCACCTACTAAGCCATTATTCGTCATTATGCGGAGAAGCGAGGTACCAGCTACACGTCCGTAAGGCATTATGAGCACTTTGTTGACGCGACGACTGATGACGACGAAGAATTATGGCTCAGCCCTTTGTAATGGGTTGGAAGTTTTAAACGGCCCACCAGTTATGTAATTTGCATTGGGTAACGGCCGGTCGCTATTTCCCTCCCCCGTCATGCTGTATAACATACGTTGACGTGGGATAGAGACGGGGGGGGGGGGCGAAGAACTTTACTGAGACCCCGAGGAAATGGATCATGTGCTTATGGGCTTCCTTGGCAACCAATACAAGTGCACTTGCGAGGAACCCACTACGCTATAAATCATTGTAATTTTACTGAGACCCCGAGGAAATGGATCATGCGCTTATGGGCTTCCTTGGCAACCAATACAAGTGCACTTGCGAGGAACCCACCACGCTCTAAATCATTGTAATTTCACTGAGACCCCGAGGAAATGGATCATGCGCTTATGGGCTTCCTTGGCAACGAATACAAGTGCACTTGCGAGGAACCCACTAGGCTATAAATCATTGTAATTTTTGAGAAGTAGGGCAGCAGGCACTGTGCCATTTTTCGTCATTCTACGGAGACCCGTGGTACCTGCTAAACGCATGTAAGGCATTATGCGCACTTTGTTGATGCTGTGCCTGATGACGACGAAGAATTATGGCAGAGCCCTTTGTAATGGGTTGGAAGCATTCAACAACCTACTCGTTGCGCAATTCGCATTGTGTGACGCCTGGTTACAGAATTCGCGTTGTGCGACGCTTGGTGCTTATTTTACTCTTCTACCACGCTATATTGCATATGCTAATGTGATTCCTTCCCGACATGAAGCCTGTATAGGACCTTTTTGCAAAGCAGTTTCAAGCACCAGCACGGCTCAGAGGTTGAATACTGGGCTCCCGCGCAGAGGACCCAGGTTCGAACCTCATTCCATCCTGGAATTTTTTTTCTTATTTCGTTTTTTTTCTTATTTCGAGCGATACTGGTTACGGACACCGGCGGCGGCGGCGGCGGCGGACAACTACGGCGCCAAAAACGGCCGGTGAAATGATCTCATAACAGCTTTCGCTGTAAAAAGGAGGTGGTATGCGTAGAGCGTAGTTGCATTTACCGAGGACTACACCTGCGAGGCAATGTTTGTGAAAGAACTGGAACAATGACCTTTGCATTTCCAGCTGAAGCTATGTAATAGCGACAATCAAGGGGTTGATTACATGTTCAATTGCAACGAAAACAGAGCGACAGCAAAACACAATGCTGTTTGAGAGATACACGCATTCCCGTAACTAAATAAATGCAGGACAATAACGTGACTCCAGGAAGAAGGAAAGAAGGTTACTTTTAAGGGCTCCTTTTTCTTTGTTAGCCCCAGTGTTAGTGAGAACTAACGAACAATAATGCAAAGGAAAGTATAGGGGATGCTATTTGTAGTAAATTCGATACAAATGTAAAGAAAGTACAGTGAACGAACAGATAATTTGCAGCCGGCATGGACCGAACCTGCGATCTTCGAATAACGCGTCCGATGCTCTACCACTGAGCTTCGGTCCCTGCCGGCGGCAAGTTATCTTTTCGTCCACTTTACTTTCCTTACATTGATAGCCAATTTACTACAAATAGCATCCCCTATACTTTCCTTGGCATTACATTCTGTGACTCCAGGAAGTCATTTTAAGTACACTTAAGGTTGCCGGGCTGTTGAACGCTGTCGTAGCTTGGCGTAACGCAGGCAAAACGACGAATAGCATAGCCGTCTGTAGCATATTGAGCTTGCGCTTGCGCCAAGGAGAAGACATTTCGCTCTTGTTCTTCGAGTGCCTCGATGATGATAAGTGCGGAGCATTTTAGGGCCCGGAAAATCCACTCATGGAAATAGAATAGAAGAGGAAGCAAGCGAGAAATAGAAAGAGAGAGAAAGGAAGAGAAAATGGCAAGAAAAATAGAGCGAGAAAGAGAAAGAAATAGATAAAGGGACAGGAAGAAATAAGTACAAATAAAGAAAGAAAAAAAGACAGAAAAAAAACGGAAAAAAGAAAAAGAACGAAACAGAGAAGAAAAGAAAGAGAAAACCGAAGAGAAGCAAAGATGGATGACCAGCTCCGCACTTCCTTCAGGCTTGGCACTCCTACTGCGAAGCTGCCTTAAATTTTTTTAATAAGCCCATGACATGGCGTCTTCTCAATAAAATGCTGCTCTTACTGTAAAATCACTCATAAAAATACATTTGAAGCTCTTAGAAAGACGGCATACAATGCCGGCCAGTCCCTTATATTCGGTTCTTCTCGAAAATATCGTATCGACATTTGCTAGGATGATGCTTGGCATCTTAGTTACGATTTCCTTTGAGTAACAGACGGCAAACTCAGTCCATTGTGTTGGATACCAGCCTCAGTATACTTGACTGCAAGCTCCTTCAAGTGCTGAAGAAAAAAACATTTGATGACCTGTTTAGGGAGTAAATAATTATAGCCTAGTACCAGGGATCTGACAATAGAATCCTCGCTACCGACAGTCCCAGGAGCAGTAAAAACAATGAGCCGTCCACAAGGCGAAGTATTTTTCATCTTGCTCTGATAGACTTTCAATGATGTCACATCAAAGCGGTTTTTACCGTTCCGTTGAACTTGTAGAGTGCTGAGGTGAACGCAAAAAGCGATAAAATGAAAGCCTTCTAACGTTGATCACCACCACCAAAACACCTGCAGTCCCTTATGAAATTCTTGTCAAGCATTTCTGTTATCCATTATATAGTTATCCCATAGATAGTAACGAAAATCAAAAGAGGCCTTTATGTATTGTCTCGACCATATATAAAAGTTCGGCTTCCGAACAATCGAAAGCGTGAAGAAAACCGGCCCCATCAATATGCCCGGAAATATGACGCTCGTTCTCTTCGTCCTTGTCGTATGTACTTCGCTTGTTCATGTGAACGGCCAATATGATCCGGACCCCATTCCGTTAACGAACGGTTTTGTTCGCCCAGACTCGAGCAAGTGGCCGGGGCCGCCACAGCGCCGTACGTAACATTATCTGTTAATTTCCGTGCGTACTTGACCACCATCACGCACAGACTCAAATTTCACCCATAGCCAGTTGATGGTTGTTGAGTACTTCGTAATGCTTATGCGAGAACACATCACCACTCGGTAAACACCTTTGGCAGAGATGCTGTCAAAGATTTTAGGAATAATTCTGCGCTTGTTATGCTGCCGAACTGAGCAGCAGGAGCTCAATCTGGAAGATTCACTGCACGTATCTCCATCACTGAAGTTTTCACATAAACGAGTATGTAGTTAATGTAATATAATGTTCCACGTAGGTGTAAAAAAATGCGCACGTTAAATATTAAGTGAGTGTACGTTAACAAACATTACACCAGAGACTGCGGCTTTCACCATGTTTTTTTCTTTCTATTGTAGTAATGTACACGTTGCTGTATAACGGGAATATTATTGTGCTTATTAGCTCTGATGGGATAGCGTTTAAAGAATACACGTTCGTACTTTGTGAAAGTAAGAAGTATTAATACCCTGCGTGACCTGTAGTTTTATTGAGAATCGCTTTTGTAAAGAAGTAACTTATGAACACTTTGCAGCGTATAGTGAAACCTCGGTGATACGATCACAGCTCATACCAATTTCGGGGTGATACGAATTTTTCATTGGTCCCGGCCAAGGCCCATTGGCCTGCAATGTAATGGAGTACGGTTGTTGCGAACCGATTTTCACACAGCGACGTTTGATACGAACGCACGCTACCACCCAGGTACGAAGAGGGGCTGTCCGCGCTGTCGTGGAAGACGCGCCAAGCACGTGCGAGCACGGGAACGCAAGCGTGGGCATGCGCGCCGCACCGCCAAATCGTCAGAATCACGGTGTAAGAAAAACACTTCTCTAAAGGTTGACGAGGACCGAAAGAAGGCGAGGACGATATTGGCGAAGGAGTCAGGCCTTACAACGTCAACATGCGTGACCGTTGAGGTCGCACTTGTACGGGCACGGCCGTAAATCTCCCAAAAAACATCCCCAACACCTCCGCGATAACAAAATCATAACACTGGACCGTGGTTCTGTAATTTTGTGGCCTTGATCCATCGCGTCAATGCGCTTCTTTCGTTACTTCCGCTGCAGTACTCCGGTGTCATGTAAAAAAGCATACTAAAATTTCGAAGGGGCTACTGCTGTCGCGGGTCACAACGCACCTGGTTCATTAATTAATACGCGCGTACGGACCATATATTTACGAGTGCTGGTGTGATTGTCGACATCTAAAAACTTAACTGACAATCATTCAGGGTTCTTCCTGACGTTGCTGCGGCTCTGAAAAACAATAAATGAAAATGTACGCCAGCTTTCTTTTGTCGCATGTTAATTTCCCATGCTTTCTGGTGATACGAATTTCGGATGATACGAATATTTTTGGTGGTCCTGTGAAGATTCGTATCACCGAGGTTTCACTGTATTGCCACAAAGCTGTATGGCACCGAACAATTAACAGTTTAGAAAAATTGAGGTAATAAAACTCACTTGCGAGGTATTTCAAACTACCCTCCATTGCACAGCTGTAGGTCTCGCTGATGAAATTACGCAAGAGCCACTGGTTTGTAATATTCCTCACTTTATTCACTGGAGCGTGTTTAGTCGTATAGAAAAAAAGAGGCGTTTCCAGTGCCTCCCAGTGTCTTTCAGCGCACTGGTTGGCACTGGAAACGCTGTACAGTGTGTCCCAGTGTACTACAGCGCGCTGGGAAGCACTGGGACAGACTGTACAGCGTGTCCAGTGCCACCCAGTGCGCTGAAAGACACAGGGAATATTGTAAAGTGTGGCCCAGTGTCCGTACTGGGAGACACAGGCCATGCTGCGCAGTGTGTGCCCGCGCAATGGGAACACTGGCGGCGCATTGGAAAAAAAAACTAGGCCCACTGGATGGACTTCGTATGATATTTTATCTTGGATCGGGAGTTGTAGAAATAAAGATTTATGGAATATTTTGAAATAATATTCCATTATATGTGCTACAGATGTCTAGATTTAGTTTTAGTGAGGTGATGGACGTACGTATACGCTAAACACACTCATCTGTCGAACGCCAGCGCGTGCGCTTTCTCTGAAGTGTGTGATCGAGTGTCGTGAATTCAGTTCATTTAACTGCAGCAAACGAACTTGTAATTCGCAACATAATATGACATTAGTATTAGTCTGATAATCAACATAAACCTACTCTAGCAGTCAGTCCTTCCAAATGGGCTCGTACCCCTGAAAGCCGCACGTCACCGGCCGCAGTTAGCCGCTGTAACGCTCAATCTCGGCGTTTTTAGCTTCTGATTCGTGTAGTCGAAGATGCAAATATGACTTCGCTTGAGTCAGGTATGATCAAAACTGCATTTGAACGGTTATTGGATTGTTCGTACTTGAATATCCACGATCCTCACAGCGATCGTGGCGCACGGAGTGCAACTCTAAGCCTGATGGTCGGTTCGGCTAGAGTGAACTACTGCGGCTGCATAGTACGCGGAACGTAAATAAGGACTGAAAATATGTTCAAACGGGTGACTAAAGCTAAAGTGTCCAGTGTGCAGCTCAGATGCACGTTGTTTTCTACATAGATATGACTAATCGCGTAGCGACTCAGTGCGATTGCCGCAACACATCTGCGGTTGCCTTAATATCTTTTGCGGCAAAACGTGCCAGATAGACGTTCTGATCCTATAGGCAGCACATAAGCAAATTGACCATGCATCTTCTGTAAGGGTGCCGCGAGCACGAAGAGACTGAAATCAGGCGTTTCTAAACGAGAAAATGACGATACTGGCTAGTGGAATTAGTATAACAGGAATAAAAAAAGAAATCGTTTCCAGTTTTTTTGAGGGTGGTGTAGAGGTAACGTGTCGGACATGGAATGTGCTTTGCGTCGAGGTGGTGGGTTCAACTCCCGCTGACTCGATTCTTTTTCTTGTAGTTTTTTTTTGACGCAGTGCTCGTGTTTCAGCCTTAATTACCACCTGGGCATACCCACAATTTTTAAAAACAATCTAGAAGCCAGATTTCGGCCCGCAGCGGGTGTCCCAGTGTGCAGCTCTCCAGCGTCCACTGTGCTTCATGCAGCGTGCCAGTGTCCCAGTACCCAGCGCCGCACTCGCCTAATAATCATGTATGGCACTGGGACAGCGCCACTCGGTTTTCCAGTAGGGAGCAGCGGCTACACAGTAAATAACTTTACACCCTTTAGGGTGTATTACGGGTGTTGAGTTAAAAACACCCTTGTAAACACCCTTTGTACACTCCTAAGTTAGAATTGAGGTGTTCATAAGTAAAACACTCTTGTAACACCCCATTTACACCCTCATCTTAGGTGTTAATGAACTAGCATAGAAATATACGACATTTTTGGGCAGGTTCTGCTTACATGTTCAGCACAGATGAACCGTCCTGATTCCAGCAATGCATCTAACTACTTTCGGTTCTAGTAACCGATCGAAGCAAAACTAAGGTAGTGTAACGGCCACACAGTGTTCATTCATAAAGCACGTAAACTAAGAAGACGGCAGAGACAAGAGGACTGTCCTTTATCCAATAGAATCAGTGCCATTCCTAAATAAATATGGCGTGTAGACGTCTATACCAGTTGAAAAACTTTAATTAGCAAGACATGTACGTTTTGTAGTAATGATTAGCACAATTCAAAATTTGTTCAAGATAGCGTTTCCTGTTACCGCAACAGACGGCAACAGACGCGTTGCCGCAGCATCTACAGCTGTTGGATTGCAGTTTTGCCCCACAACGAAACTCCACATCAGGCACAATGGTGATTCGAAACTTTACCAATCCACTTTTTCATCAAGGGATTGCACATTTCTGAGCTATTTTTTTAACAGGAGAACGACCAGACCATACCTGGTTAGTTCCAGCTGATGCCAAACACATACACTGATGTCATGCTGCCCATTGAAAACCACGGCACCTTATTTTATCAACTGCATAAGTGCAAGTATAAAAAGAGCCTTGGTGGCACGGATTATTTTCCTTCTTGGGAAGGGCAACTACTTGCGGGAACATTCATTCGGGGGCGCCCCTAAAGGGACCATACGCACGCTGATGTCTGTAGTGCCCCAAGACACTTTAGATGTTATAGTCTAAATGCATTTAAAAAACAAGCTAAAGAAATTCTGTTGAAAAAAAATAACTTATTACCACTAGACAATATTGCACAGAACTCGTAGTGATATCGTGGCATGAAATGTTTGCTTGTGTACGGAAAGTGTCTCATTGATCCTTTTCTAAAAGATAAATACTGTTTTCTGTTATTACTCGTGTGGTTACACGATGCATCGAGTTATCTTTTCTTGTTTTTTGATGTGTGCAAGACTTGTCTATCTGCAGTATCTTAAGTGTGTCTTGCTTGTGCTGATTTCAGTACTCCTTTGATAGCTGTGATGCATCAAAAATTTTCGATTGTGCATATGTGCAAGAAATCTGTATGTGTTGCCAACTTCCCTAGTAGCACGCAATGTTGCCACAACGTTGATGCAACTTTCTCAATGTGGCGGCAACGTTGCGTGAACATTTGGTGCTACTGGGGTTCAGGCACAGAGGCCTTTGTCAGGCGTATGAAACGCCTTTCGCCTCTGTTCCTTTTTCTAATATACCAAGAAATAAAATAAAATATTACTACTACTACTCCTACTTCTACTACTATAACTACTACTACTACTACTACTACTAAAATTTAGCCGCTAACATTTAAAGCTCCAGTGCAAAAATTGGAAGCGATCATAGAGAAAACTACGCATGCGCGATTTCAGTTCACATCACTCTAGACAGACGCGAAATAGGAGTGGCTCCGCATTAAAATATTTACTCTTTTTATATTCCCCAAACAGCATGCGGGAGGCCGCACGAAGTATACAAGACCTGTGTCAGCGGTAGCTGCGGCGAGTGGGAGTGTCGTTACCTGTATGAAGGCTGGCCTCCTGGATGTACCGCTGACTGCATGAGCGCCTGTTTCTGTAAGGAAGGTTACTTCCGCAATCGCCTAGGCCATTGTGTACTCGGATATCGCTGCTTCAGAGATATATTACCTTACCCGTGATCCTTCGATGCGTAATGCCAATGCAGCAACAACGACGGCCGTTTTATGGTATACGCCGTTTCATTTCCTGCAGGAAAGAAGTGAAACACTTCAGAAAAATTCAACAATAAAGTCTTGAAGGAACATTCAAGAGCGTGTTGGTTTTTGCGTTTGATTATGCAACGCTAACGCGGGATGTACGCATGCGATTCGCCTTCGGCTTCTCTAGATGTCCAGTGTTTACAGGGAATCGCTGACCGTACATGTCAGTGTCAAGATTACGGTGCACTCCACTCTATATATAGAAAAGAACTCAGCTGCTTTTCTTGCGGATTTAGTCTGAACCCGCTCTCGTCAGCCCATTTGGAGACGCTGTTGAGAACAAGCGGAACACGTCGTTCACATATTGCGAAAGAACAGTATCATTATAATATGTAGATCTTCAACGTATGTAGAAGGAAACAGGCTATGTGGAAGGCGCAGATGCAAGAATCTAATATCAAAAAGCGTGCAACTGTGCACACCACCCCCTGGGACTTTATGGGTTGACTGGCTATTGGTGCTTATTCACAGTAACTTTCAGCGCAACAAAACGATACAAGAAAGATTCACAGGACACAGCGCTGCTGTCTAGTGACATCATTTCATTGCATCAAAACGTTTTATAAGAAACAAGTCAGAGTTTCACCGTAAGGGCGAAGCAATGAATGCGACAGCAACAAATTGGCATGTCACACAAAGAACGGAGCGCAGCTCGAAACTTGCAGTGCGCTGGTCAAGCACAAAGGACGCACGAAAATAACGCACAGCTATACATAGGGCGACCAAGAACTAACGACTGTCACAGTTATTACTTTTTATGCTTGAGCAGCACGCTGTAAGTGTCTACTATCACAACCAAATCGCCCCTACTTTGGCTCTTTTAGCTAGCTGCTCACACCTTTCGCAAACGCGGCCGCTGCAGTGACCGAAGTGACCTTCATGCGTTGTGTACTTTGAACGCAAACTCTGCGGTGAAAGCACAAGACGTATGAAGAAACCGCCCCCCCCCCCCCCTCACGAGATAAGAGCACGCGCACGGGCGACCACGCCCTGTAGGGCAAAATACAGCTGGTACAGGTAGGAGGCACGCGCATCGCAACTCCGGCGACGAACAAGTGGGGCGAGCGAGGAGACGACCATTTTGGCGCGCCCTTCGCGCCATACATGTTTGTGATAAAGAGAACGCGCTGAAGCGACTCCGAGCTCTTCGTACCGACAGCGGTAAATAGTGTATATACATATTTCGCCGTTTGCATGACGAAAGACACATGCTCCATGGTTGAGTCGTAGAACGCGGCGCGCTACGAGGGCGTCGCGTCGCGTGTTTGGGAAAAATATTTTCCATTTATTTTCACTTGATGGCATATTATATATATATATATATATATATATATATATATATATATATATATATATATATATATATATATAATGTACGGAACATGACGGGACAGCAAAAACGCGGCGAGTGTCCATGTAATTGCTATCGCAATAAAATTCAAATCTGAAGATTATGCAGTCAGCAATATGCACAGAATGCCACGCGATATCTAAAGAACCCAACATTATCATTTCGCGAAAATTGGAGAACACTTTGTCGTTCACCTGTCATGTGGGTTTTTGCGCATTTTGCTCACCGCCCATAATATTCGAATCTGTTTTTCTTTTTATAAAATGCGTGAGCAGCATTCAAATGATGCCGCTTGAGAATACCCCTTGTCCTGCCGCATTCTTTGTTGTTTCGTTGCGCTAAATGTTACTATGCTGTACTCCAGTTTCCTAGACAAATGGACGTTTCAACGTGGGTCACGTTTTCAACGTGGGTCACGGAAGTTCATAAAGTATTAGGATGAGTTAGAAGAGATCAAACATCGAAGGACAGCAGCTGGTTGTGGGCTGTTACGACATTATGAAAGGCGTGGACAAAGAATGCATGTGCTGACATAATTCATTGGTGCCTTGAGAGTGCTCTTCTTCCACAATGACACAGATGGACATTACTGATAATGACTACTTCATGTTCTCCGCTCACACCACACGTTTTCCCATCCGTTGGTCTGTGCACCAGTGAATGAAGAGGAATGAGTGACCAATAGGTTCTCAGATTATCTGAACATTTACCGAGGTCTATGTTTCTTTTCTGTCCTACTGAAGGAAGCATTATACTGTTTGCTACGCAGCAGTGTGCCAAGGAGGTTAGTGTAACAATAAAAACTCACAGTCTCCCTGATGCGCTCGGCTGAGCCGAATGAAAGTCGAAAACCATTTTCTTTTACCAGCGAAGCTGTTTCAGGTGTCGGCAACTTGTGTTCTGTCGTAAAGAGATATCATCATCATGAATCGGCATGTGCCTTCTTCCCTTCCTCCTTCTCTTTGCAGTGAAGCTGATTGATTGATTGATTGATTGATTGATTGATTGATTGATTGATTGATTGATTGATTGATTGATTGATTGATTGATTGATTGATTGATTGAAACCACTCTTTTGAGGCTCTGCTGGACGCGGCCTGGCGCGCAGCGGCCGACTACCACGTCGGGACCGCCAGGCCTAGCCTGGCGGTCGCTTCGCAGAACTGCTGGGCAGCCCAAATTCACTGTGTATATTCCGTGTAGACGAATCTTTGTGCAGTGCATACAATATGACCAGTGAAGCTGTTTAAGCTATTGGTAACTTCTGGTCCATGGTGCAAAACTTCTCAGGTCAGTATGCGCTATAGGTATTGGGCAAACCCCACTGCCGTGCACAGCAGATGCGAGTGTCAAACGAAAACAAACGCGTGAAAAAATGAGAAAGAAAGAAAAAAGGATGAGAAAGAAAAAAACAAAGCTAATAAAGGTAATAAACATATAAAAAACAAATAGGCAGAAAAACATAGATATAGCGAGAAAGTAAGAGAGAAAGGAAGTGAGAGCCCCACAATTGAGCACAGCAGGTGCGAGCGTTAAAAAAGTTTCCTCGGCGAAATCGAGAGGTGAAACACGTGAAAGAGGGAGAGAGAAAAATGCGAGAAGAAGGAATAGAAAGAGAAAAATAGAGCGAAATAATGGGAGCACCGATATCAAAAGATAGGAAACAGAGAAAGACAGTCACGGAGAGAAAGGATAAAGAAAGGAACAGACACGAAAGAGAAAGACAAAACAGAAAGAGCAAGACAAAAAGAGAAAGAAAGAGACATAAAGAAAGAGAGAGAAAGAGGCAGGGAGAGATAGGCAGAGAAAGCGATATAAATGCAGAAAGACACACAAAAGAAAAAGAAGGAGAGTGAGAGATATAGGAAGAAACAGACACCAGAAAGAGATAGAAAAATAGAGCAAAAGACAGTAAGATAAAAAGAAAACAGAGCAACGTCAAAAGTATAATTTTTTTTTGCTCAACATGGACTTAACCGAAAACGAATTTGCAACATATTTCTAGCCTGAGGTGTGATTCTATTGATGCAATCACACAGCATGAATGAGTTCAGGATAAATAAATATTTAATTGCAATATAATTAGGATTCATAACTATAACACACATAAATGAATGTATTCTAACGCTATTTTGTTGCTATAGGATATTTGGTTCCATGAAATAATGCCGTATTGGTTTGACGCACTTAGAGACAGTTCTCCCTCGTTGGCGTCTGAAAGGGTTAGGGCATCAGCAAGCTTTCGAAGCAGCATAGGAGAATGCGGCGTCAAGATTTAAGTGTTTACGGCATGCGTTTCAATTCCAAGAAATGAAAATATTTAATAAAGCAGCAGACCTTCGACCACTTGTGCAAAAAAAAAAGAAAAAGAAAGAAGGTGGCATGCCTAGAGGGTAGTTGCATTTACCGAAGACTACATCTGCGACGCAATGTTTGTTAAAGCAATGGAACAATGACCTTTTCATTTCCAGCTGAAGCTATGTAGCAGGAAAACGCAATGCTGTTTGAGAGAACACGAATTCACGTAATTAAATTAAATACAGGTCCATAACCTGGCTTCAGCAACTCATTTTAAGTGCGGATCACATTAGAGGGCAGGGCAGTCGTATGCTGTCGTAGGCTGTCATCGCATGATGCCGTAGCTTGGCGCAACGCAGGCAAAACCACGAATAGCATAGCCATCTGTAGCATATTGAGAGCGCGCTTGCGCCGAGAAATCTTCCCCCTCTTCTTGTTGGAGCGCCTGATGATGATAAATGTGGAGCACTTTAGGGGCCTGATAGAAAAACTCATACGAATAGAAAAGAAAAGGAAGCAAGCGAGCACTAGAAAAAAAGAAAGAAAGGGAAAAATAGGAAGAAAAATGGAAAGAGCAAGAAGGAGAGAGAAATAGATAAAGAGAGAGAAAGAATTAAGTAGAAATAAAGACAGACAAAAGACAAAAAAAAACGTAAAAAGAGAGAAAGAAAGAAAGAGAGGAGGAAAGAAAGATAAAACTGAAGAGAAACAAAGAAGGTTGCACAGCTCTGCACTTATTTCGGGCTTGGCACCCATATTGCGAAGCTGCGTTAATTTATTTCACGTCTATGACGTGGCGTCTTCTCAATAAAATGCTGCCCTTACTGTAGAAACACTCATAAAAAGACCTTTGAAGCGCTTAGTAAGACCACGTAGAACGCTAGTCAGTTGCTTATATTCGATTCTTCTCGAAAATGTCGTACCGGCATTTTCCCAGATGAGGCTTGATATCTGAGATACGATTTCCTCTGAGTAAGAGACGCCAACCTCAGTCCATTGTGTTGGCTACCAGTCTCAAAATACTTGAGTGCAGGCTCCTTGATGTGCTGAAGAAAAAAAAACAACTATTTGATTACCTGTTTTGGGAGTAAATAATTATAGCCTACTAGCAGGGATCTGACAATAGCATCCTCGCTAGCGTCGATCCCAGAAGCAGTAAAAACAATGCGCTGTCCACAAGGCGAAGTATTTTTTGATCTTGCGCTGCCAGACTTTGAATGATGTCACATCAAAGCGGTTGTTACCGTTCCGTTGAAATTGTGCAGTACTGAGGTGAACGCAAAAAGCGATAAAATGACAGCCTTCTAACGTTGATCACCACCACCAAAACACATGCAGTCCCCTTATGAAATCCTTGTGAATTAAACCCCTTATCAAGAATTTCTGTTGTCCATTAAATATTTATCCAATAGATAGGAACAAAAATAAGTACAGGCCTTTATGTATTGTCACCCATATATATAAAAGTTCGGTTTCCGAACAATCGAATGTGTGAAGAAAACCGGCCCCATCAATATGGCCGGAAATATGACGCTCGTTCTCTTGGTCCTTGTCGTATGTACTTTGCTTGTTCATGTGAACGGGCAATATGATCCGGACCCATCTCCGTTAAAGAACGATTATGATGGCTCAGTATGGCTCAAGTGGCCGTTATTGTCCCCACTGCACAGTACGTATCATTTTCTCCTAATACATTTCCGTGTGTACTTGACCACCATCAAGCACAGACTCGCATTTCTGCCATAGTCAGATGATAGTAGTTGCGTAATTCGTAATGCTGATGCGTGGCAACATCACCACTCGGTAAACACCTTTTCCAGCGATGCTGTCAAAGACTTTAGGAATTATCTTCTGTTTCTCATGCTGCCGAACTGAGCAGCATGAGCTCAGTCTGAAAGATTCACTGCACGTATCTCCATCATTGAATATTTAACCTAGACGAGTATGTAGTTCGTGTGTTATAATGTTCCATGCAGGTGTAAAAAATTCCCCCACCTCCCCGAAGATAATCGTGAGGAAATGCGAATGCATTTCTTGCGCCGAGAGTACACGGCGTAGTAATTGCCTTGAGAGGCGCCCAGCCATGAGGCGCGCGCTTCACTCCATTTATATATACGTGCGAGCGAGCGGACGGGAGAGTGGGGCGCAGGGAGGAGAGAGAGCGAACGGCGAGAGAAGGAGCGGCGAAGCACTGCACCTACCCTCTAATAATAATAATATCTGGGGTTTAATGTCCCAAAACCACGACATGATTATGAGAGACGCCGTAGTGGAGGTCTCCGGAAATTTCGACCACCTGGGGTTCTTTAACGTGCAAGTACACGGGCCTCAAACATTTTCGCCTCCATCGAAAATGCAGTCGCCGTGGCCGGGATTCGATCCCGCGACCTTCGGGTCAGCAGTCGAGCGCCATAACCACTAGACCACCATGGCGGGGCGCACCTACCCTCTCCTACACTCTCTCCACACACGCGGGAGCTCCGCCGAGCTCCCGCGATGCGAGCGCCCTCACACGCCAGAGCGCGCTCCTCCTCTCCACTCACTCTCCGCTACTCCGCCCGCACCACCTGCTCCGGCCGCTAGGGGCGAGGATAAGCGCGCGCGCCCGCAGCTTTTGCTATGGGAGAGGGAGTGAGAGCGGAGAGATAACGCCTGCCGGCGCGCGGACAACGACAGACGCCTGACATGCCCCGACTAAGAAATGCATTCGCATTAAAAAAAACATGGTTGATCCCTCCGTCATAGGAATCGGAATAACACGAAAGTAAAGCGTGCCCTTACAGAAGTAACTGAATGTTTACTATACATTGATATAAGAGAGTTTGCACAATGTATATTGATGTCTGGCAGCTATAGCACCGTTTAACGTGGATATATCCACTTTGATGATTGGTGGTACATCTACATCCCGACGACTAACGTCCATGTTAAATGATTAAACAAACTCTTGTCGTAGCTATAGTAGTTAACGGTGAAAGCATAATCAGTGAACGAGGTGTGATAGCCAGAAGAGCGTCGCATATTGGACGCAGAACATGGTCGCCATCTCGCGGCATGTTAAAATGTAATTGAACACCATGGCCGGACTAGAGGGAAACGCAAAGCGCGTCGTGCGCCCCGGTAGCCCGGCCGCGATTTTTCTTGGGGCGAACGCGTCAGCGAGGAACGCGTTATTACAGCCAGGTGAGCATGGAGGAAGGAAAAAGAAAGGAGGGAGCATGACTTCACGCGACCGAAGCCCACCGTGTTGGCCCAACACGTGATCAAAACGTCAGAGCGCGCGGTTGGTTTTAGTACTATCGGTGGACTTCTGTTTTTGAACCTCCTCTGTGATCCGGCCGGTCTGCGCCGAACGAGCGCGCTTCGATTAAAAGTTACCGGGCGCCATACCCGAAGTCTCGGCGAACTTACATTCTTGCGTGATCTCGACGCAAATGATCACGTGTTGGGCCGACACTGCTGGCTTCAAAACGAGTTGGCTTACCAAGGCTGGCTGCGTGACGTAATGCTCCCTCCTTTCTTTTTCCTTCCTCCATGCAGATGAGGCAGGGACGCGTCGCAGCGCTAATTTTGGTTTGGATTAGCGTGATGATATGAGTGAGACCGACGCTTTTACGACGCTAGGGCTAAGGTTGCCACCTCGCGGTGTGTTAATTCATTGACAAACTTGAACTTCTATTGAAAACGCAACGAATGGGACGGACGTGTAACGCATTGCAGGTGCAAGTCGTGGAGGCCACAGTAATGACGAATTACTTTAATTTACTGCTCCCAGAGGGCAACACCACCCCGCCGACCGGGAGAGTGGTAGGTATAAAAGGCGCGTTTGTAAAGCCTCTACAGAATGTGACCGTGGCGCAGTGGATAGCGTGCGAGGCATCTGTTGTTGTGAACCGAGCGGTCGTGGGTTTGATGCCCGTTGATGGAACTTTTTTTCTTTGCCATCTGATCGTGTCTATTTTTTTGACGTCCTTTCCGTGACGGCAATACGTCACTGAAGTCTTGGTGGACCCCGGCATAAAACACTTTCGTGTTAAAAAAACATGGTTGATCCCTCCGTCATAGGAATCGGAATAACACGAAAGTAAAACGTGCGCTTGTAGAAGTAACTGAGTGTTTGCTGTACATTGATATAACAGAGTTTGCACAATGTATATTGATGTCTGGCAGCTATAGCACCGTTTAACGTGGATATATCCACTTTAATGATTGGTGGTACATCTACATCCCGACGACTAACGTCCATGTTCAATGATTAAACAAACCCTTATGGTAGCTGTAGTAGTTAACGGTGAAAGCGTAATTTTGAACGAGTTGTGATCGCCAGAAGAGCGTCGCATATTGGACGCAGAACTTGGTCGCCATCTCGCGGCATGTTAAAATGTGATTTAAGACCACGGCCGCGCTAGAGGGAAACGCAAAGCGCTTCGTGCCGCCTCCGTAGCCCGGCCGCAATTTTTCTCGGGGCGAGTGCGTGAGCGGGGAACGCGGTGTTACAGCCAGGTGAGGCAGGCGCGCGTCGCAGAGCTATTTTTGGTGTGATTAGCGTGATGCTATGAGCGAGGCCGACGCTTTTACGACGCTTGCGTTAAGGTCGCCTCCTCGCGGTGTGTTAAGGCAATGACAAAATTGTACCTCTATTGAAAACACGCCGAATGGGACGAACGTGTAACGCGTTGCATGTACTAATCGCGGAAGCCACAGTAAAGATGAATTACTCTACTTTGCCGCTCCCAGAGGGCAACACCACCCAGCAGACCAGGATAGTGGTAGATATAAAAGGCGCGTTTGTAAAGCTTCTAGAGTATGTGACCGTGGCGCAGTGGATAGCGCGCCCGGTATCTGTTGTTGCGGACCCAGCGGTCGTGGGTTCGATGCCCGTTGACGGAACTTTTTTTCTTTGCCATCGTGTACCTTTTTTCGACGTCATTTCCGTGACGGAAATACGTCACTGAAGTCTTCGTGGACCCCGGTATGAAACACTCTCGTGTTAAAATGAGCACGTTGAATAATAAGTGAGTCTACGGAAACATACGTTGCATCAGGAGAGTGTGGCTTTCATGACGTTTTCCTCTTCCTATTGTAGTAATGTAAACGTTAATGTATAATGGGAACACTATTGTGCTTATTTGCTCTGATGGGATAGCATTTAAAGTATACACGTTCGAACTTCGTGAAAGTAAGAAGTATTATTATTCTGCGCAACCTATAGTATCATTGAGAATCGGTTTTTTTAAGAAGTTACTTATGAAAAAATTACATAGTACATTGCCTCAAGTCTGTGTAGCACCGAACAGTTAAAATTTAGAAAAATTGAGGTAATAAACTCACTTGCAAGATATTTCAAATGCAACCCCTAAGAGGTCCGTACAAAAATGTTGTCCTGCGTCTTTATGGTAAAAAGTAGCCAAATTCTATTTACATACATTTTGTGAGTTTTCTTTTCAGTATTAATATAATTACGCCACGAAAGCCTAACTCTGATTTTATGTTATTTTACTCAGTACAATAAATTACAAAACTGTGTCAGACGATGTAAAGCGACCTTAACCTGATAGACGTCCTTCCGTGAGGTTGAATGCGGTAGTTTTTATTTGTATTTGCTTTTCAATTATGTGTATCAAGTATTCATTGCAAGACGTACAAAGTGTAATCCGGTGCATTCTATGGCACGTGAGCGTGGAGGTTCCGCACGTCTGTAAACAGTCGCAAACGTTCAGCAGTAAGGCTTCTGTATCATTGATTGACACACAAACACCGTATCTCAAAATCCACTGAAGGATGTGCCAGAGATCTGCGACGCTGGGTTTGCGCGGGGTTTCCCACTCTTTAACGAATGTTTTGTATAGATTCGACCATCTCTGCATAATCTACCATTTCATTCCGACAAAATCTCAGCTGAAAGTCAACGTTTGTTTTTTCCTGCATCTTCATTCTGTGCTTTTGTCTCCGTTTTCCGCCGTATTTACGCTGGACTTATATCAAGTGGCACGGATTGTTACACAGGGTTACTAGTCAACAATGGCACAAAATTGCATGCGGCAAATACGAGCCTATATTGCGCAGCCATGGTCTGCGACTTTTGGCAAGCCTTATCTGTATGGCAGTCATTCTTTTGGGATAATCGGCTCTTCTGCTTCTTCAGATGCTTAAAATTCTTCTTTGCACGGTATGAAGGCTCTGACGTCCAGCACACAACGTTCGGCAGCCATAATTAACCTTGAAGTTCGAGAAATTTGTCTATCGAAGACCAGTCTATCAAAAAGTAGAGTGTAGTCCAAGCTTCGCATTATAAAAAGAAATCACAATTTTATTAACATAGGTAACAATAATTGGTGCGCTTGCCTCAAAGAAGTGATTTCTGTGTCTGATATGTATGGGGTTGATCGCATTAGTTATGGACTTAAGACAACATTTCCATCCTTTTTAGATCATTGAACAGAATAAATAGGTTGGAATGCACGTACGCGTGTTAATGCAGACGTTCCCAGCCTCGCGGCGTCGACAAGAGCAGTAGAAGCATGCACGTCGAGTAATAGAAGAGATGCGATGGCATAATATCTGAAACAAGGGCATAATATTTTGTTTACAATTATTAAGCGATGGTGATTGCATTTCCGCCTTCACAGAAGCTGTGCAGGTGATAGTAAATTTATAAAACGGAACTGGTTCTGCTCGCTTCACTTGTTCCAAACTATGTTACTGATGGAGAGGGGTACGTCACACAAGCGGATTAGGCTCAAAGCGGTTGCGATCATCGCGGTAAATGCAACTGCTTTTACAATGAAAAAAATAATAGCCAAATGAATGTATCGGAGAAGCGTATCGGAGAAGCTCTGAAGTAAACACTAGCTTAAATGAACGCAGGATGCCCTCCGGGCGAAGTGTACAAGCAGTGCCAGAGCAGCAGCTGTGGCGAAAACCATTGCTCCCACCTCACCCTACCTGTACCGCCGCCTTGCACGCTAGACTGCGTAACTGGGTGTTTTTGTAATAAACACTTGTACAGAAATAATGCAGGACAATGCGTACCTCGGTGGAAATGCTGGTAACGACTGACCACGGATACCGCGTACACTGCCTGAGGACCCAAGTAAAACTGAAGAAAATGCACATTCTTTTGGATTACCAGAGAAGGCGCTGTTAATTTCCTGCTCAATATGTTCATGGATCCTTTTGGAGCATAAATAAAGAATGCAAAAACGATCCCAATTGTTTTCAATTTTACGTCATTATAATCATTTTAATCTTAATAAGACATGTTTACACATGCAGCACGAGCGCAGGCAAAGTTTCACTTTGTTTTTTAATGCATAAACAAGCGTACTACGCTAATAAAGCAACATTCGGCGGTGAGACTTGGTTGTGAGTATTTTCTTTCTCTAGATACCTTCCTCCAGAATCTGCGCATTTTGCTCCGGCAGGCTAATATTGCAGGTGTTGCCAGTTTGGGAGATCGGCAAGAACTTCACTTAATTTAATAATGGAAGAATACGATGTCGCTCTAGGGGAACGGAAATATGATTGTGAAGGTATAGGGCCACAATTCTTGGCTAAAGCGGACCACGTCTGACGTCACCTGTGCTGAGTTGACCGGCGCTTTCTTAGTCCGGGGGCGGCTGAGTTTTCTCTAGTAGTGTTCTTGAGCTTTTCCAGAAAGTAAATACAATAGCTTACGCATACTGTGCATTTTTTCAATAACTATATACTCTTTCCTTTGTGAAAAGTTCACAATTCTTCCACCATTGAACATAGATAGTCACACAGTATATCCTCTGCCTTACCTTTTCTGAACATGGTGCAGATATGTACTGTTTATCGCTCTTTTTTCGTAGGTGGTGAATTCCGTTACTATTACAGTTGGCTAAGGAATCTTGGTGTAATTATTTAACCTCTTCACACACACGTAGGTATTAAGGGGTAATGAAATTCAGCATACCTTGTCCTATCGCGAAAATGCGGGCAACCGAAGCTTTGCGACTACACGCGTGGAGCCCTACCTTTTCTTTCTTTCTTTCTTTCTTTCTTTCTTTCTTTCTTTCTTTCTTTCTTTCTTTCTTTCTTTCTTTCTTTCTTTCTTTCTTTCTTTCTTTCTTTCTATCTATCTATCTATCTATCTATCTATCTATCTATCTATCTATCTATCTATCTATCTATCTATCTATCTATCTATCTATCTATCTATCTATCTATCTATCTATCTATCTATCTATCTATCTATCTTTCTTTCTTTCTCTCTTTCTTTCTTTCTTTCTTTCTTTCTTTCTTTCTTTCTTTCTTTCTTTCTTTCTTTCTTTCTTTCTTTCTTTCTTTCTTTCCTTCTTCTTTCTTTTTTTTTCTTTCCTTCTTTCTTTCTTTCTTTCTTTCCTTCTTTCTTTCTTTCGTTCTTTCTTTCTCTCTTTCTCTCTTTCTTTCTTTCTTTCTTTCTTCCTTTCTTTCTTTCCTTCGTTCTTTCTTTCGTTCTTTCTTTCTCTCTTTCTTTCCTTCTCTCTTTCTTTCTTCCTTTCTTTCCTTCTTTCGTTCTTTCTTCTTTCTTCCTTTCTTTCTTTCGTTCACGCGCACAGCGATCTCTCGACAACAGACAAAACAGATATGTTTTTTCTGTCTTCTTTTGTGCTGTCCTCTTTCCTAAGTTTGCGCCGTTTACCATCGTTTACTATTAGGTAGGTTGACGTGCGAAAAGAAGAAGCATGGGAGAAATAAAGTGGACACGAAGACCAGGGATAGCCATCCGGGTTCAACATGGGTTTTGCTCGCGGCGAAAGAGTAGAAAAGGGAAGCAGTGCACCGTGTAACAAATGCTTCCGGGCCTAAAAGAACTCCGTGCTTTACTGATTGTCGGACATCTCAGGAACAGGATGGAGGGGTCTTAAAAACGTAACCATTGGTCCCAATGATATTCCTTGTTCAACATTTCTTTTTAACATCTTAAATTGAAGTTCAATGCCGTGCCATACTATTGTTTTAATTACCGTTTGACATGCCCTTCGCGTGGCACTGAGGAAAATTTTGGCGCATCGAGAGGATTAAGCGGAAAAGGGTTTGAGATATTTCTTCTTGAGCATTTATAATGTTGCACTCGTACGAGGCGCTCAAGTTGGAATTTCACACTTTGGCTGCGTCCCTAACTAATATCTATTCACTTCATTCCCTGCTGGTTTTAAGTAGAGTCATGGCGTGGGAAGTCAATGATAGCGCCAAGCCACAGTAAAAGTTTCACCGTGATCAGAACGCAATGCTCAGGCGAGACGATCCCACAATATGGCTAGCATGTGATAGCACGTTTTAATCAGTTCTTTCACTTATTTGTGAAACTTTTTGTCTGATACCTCTTCGTTCACCTGTGCCTGCGAGACTACAGCCAACCACGCGTAACGTTACTTCCAAAACTGGGGAGGGGCGAAGCATGTAGGGAAGGGTGCTTCAGCTCCGCTAACGTGAAAACTCGGGAGGGGCGAAGCATGCAGTGTGCGCCGATGTTTTCCACGGCAAAATCGCTGCTAATGGGCAGTGAGAGACAGAAGAAGAAGAAGAAAAAAGAGACGTAATATCAGGGGTTTAACGTCCCAAAACCAAGATATGATTATGAGGAACGCCGTAGTGGAGAGCTCCGGTACTTTCGACCACCGGGGTTCCTTAACGTGCACCAAAATCTAAGTACACGGGCCTCAAACATTTTAGCTTCTATCGAAAATGCAGCCGCCGCAGCCGGGATTCGATCCCGCGAGCTTAGGGTCAGCAGTCGAGCGCCCTACCCACTAGACCACCGTGGCGGGGCCCTGACCGAGATAATTCGCTACATTGTTTTTAGAAATATTTCTTTGAGGAGGCACTAGTGGTGCCAAGCCTGAAACCGGGCATGCAGGGAAGGGTGTTTCGGCTCGTCTAACGTCGACGACAAACTGCGTAGAAATGCAGTTTACCGTGAGGTGCTTCTTGTTCTTCTCCTCTACATGGCCGGTTTCAGTACCCTATGGCATTGAGGGAAGGGTGTTTCAGTTCCAATGACGTCGTCGGCTATTTCTTAGGCTAACTTTTGCCTTCATTTTTAGTTTACCGGTGGCGAGTAAAGCATCACCACTTTTCAGATATGTTTAACGAAGCGGTATTTCAAATACATGTCTTTACCGTAGACCTCCACGTCTGTATCTCTGGTTTTAGATACGAAACTTGAGCGCCTTGGTAAATTTCCTCGGAAATTCTAACACGGCAGCTAAATCGAAGATGATGTTTCAGGCAGTAGCAACGAACCTTTAACTTATAATATGCATAGCATGAACCGGTGGTGATTACCCCATTTTTGTGGCGCATAGCCGTTTGTCATGGACCCTGACAACGACATGACACGATGACGAGCCGAGACCCTAAGGTGATTTGGTGCTTCGCCCCTACAACGAGTTAATTTGGCCCAAAAAGAAGGCCGGGGCTGGCAGTCCAGTTGTTGTACTGCCTTGGCGGCCCGACTGCACGAAAGCTCTCGTCGCTGCCCGCTCGTGATTTCTAGTTCTGCGCACCCACACTGTTGCTCAGGACAGCCGCCGTTGTCTTCTTTATTGTCAGCGGTGCCGCTACATCATCAATAATTCTGGCATGACTCGTCATGACGTTGCAACGCTCCGGCGGCGCTGGGTACTACAGGTGCAGACTTTATGAATAATATCCGCTGTACCTATGAAGCACAATCACGATTTCGCACTTCAGAAGAACGGAACGGTGTATATATATATATAGAGAGAGAGAGAGAGGGAGAGAGAGAGAGAAAGCAATGGTGACAAAATACGTATATTGAGTCGCTACATTCTCCGCCATTGTTCGGCAATTTAACATAAGCACTTGGTTATTCTGAGTTCGAAACGAAAAAAACCTACCAGCAGGCCTCTCTCGGGGTGGCCACGCAAGTGAGAATGCGTCTAGTCGTACTTGTGGCTCTTTTCGTTCTCCTGCATATTGTTAGTGGACAATGGCGGTCTAGAGGCTCGAAAGAGGAGAGGACGCCTCTCATTGGAGGAGGTGGCAGTAGTCGTCGTCATGATCATCACAAGCCCAAGCCAGAGCACAAGTGTAAGCTCACGTTTCCTTCTTGGAAAGTTTCACATTTTCTTAATTCCTTCTATGGCGTTCAGCACCCAGAGCATGGCTCCTGGCCAGCTACTCTCAGTTTTTGTAGCATTTGTGATTGATTGCACTTCAACTTTTATTCTTTTGTGGTGACTTCTGCTGCTGTCATATATTTTAATTATTTTTATGGATTTGTTAATACTGTGACCCTCACTTAGAGCTTTAGGAGATTTTATATACATTTGCTGAGTGTGCAAATTGGCGAACAAAGACCAAAACAGGAAAGGTAAGTATCCGCTTTCGAAATAACAAAAAGCAATGGTTCACAATAAGCAAGCATTCGGCATATAAATGAAATCAGCACTACAATCAAAATAATCCCTGCTGGTGGAAACAGCACTACACTAATTCATATGAACAAGCACAAGTACATGTATTGAAAACTCCGGTAATGACTGCTGGAGGTGCGCAGCAAATAGGTTTAAGGATGGTTGTGAAACAGCCTCCTTAGTAAGTTTGTTCTATTCGGTGATTGCCCTAGGGGAAAACGAGTGTTTAAAAGTGTTATTACGGGCGGAGAAAGGGGTTAGTTTGAAGGTGTGCCTCTGCCTTGTGGCGTATCCTGCTGAAGATGAAGTATGTGTGATACGTCTAATTTAAAATAACCTTTAACTAACTGAAACAAAAATTTCAATCTGAAAACCTTATTTACTTTCGTAGGGGTTGGGAGGTTGGCTTTTGTTAATAGAGATGTTATCGAAGTACGGCCGAAACTGTTATAAAGAAATCTAACAGCTCTCTTTTGAATTATTTCCATTTCGCTAATATATCTTCTAATGTGTGGGTGTCAAATTATGGATGCACAATGTAAAGTGGGTTGAACGATTGCCTTAAGCGCAAGAAGACGAACGGCGGGAGTAGAGAGCTCGTCTGAGGTAAAAGAAAATTGTAATTACTTGAGCTTAATAAAGTGTGTATATGTTTCGTCCAGTCAAGGTCATTCGAAATCCAAAGACCATAATAATAATATCTGGGGTTTAACGTCCCAAAACCACGATATAATTATGAGAGACGCCGTAGTGGAGGGCTCCGGAAACTTCGGCCACCTGGGGTTCTTTAACGTGCACCTAAATCTAAGTACACGGGCCTCAAACATTTTCGTCTCCATCGAAAATGCAGCCGCCGCGGCTGTGATTCGATCCCGCTACCAAAGACCAAGGTACGTGTAGTGTTGTACTTCCTGCAGTAAAGCATTACTGGCTGAATATGAAGAATGAAGAGGGTTACGTTTAGGTGAAATTTTCATGAAAACAGTAGTTTTAAAATTAATCGACATTTGCCATTTATCGCACCAACGAATGAATTTCTGAAATGCCTCGTTCAAATGAATTTGATCTATGCGGTTTTCAACTTCAGAATATAGGATGCGGTCATCCGCGTATAACTTGTCTTTTACTGGTATACCATGTTATATATCATTTATAAATAACAGAACGAGCAGGGGCCCGACCACTGAGCCTTGCGGGACACCCGAGTCAAGCGCTACTGTACGAGGGCAATGATCATTGAAGCAGATGTATTGTTTTCGATTCGTAAGATAAGCAGAAATCTAATTTAGTAGCTGAGTATTTTTAAGAATTATATCCAATTCACCGATGAGGATCGCGCCGATGGCAATCGGAAAAATATTCCTCGTTGACCTGACGAGCAGTCATCGCTTGTTGTCGCCAGCGGGTAGTGAAAGGGTAAGCGTTATCATCATTGCCTGGGCATTCGACCACTGTCAGAATAAACACCGCACGCAACGGCCGCGGTAAATTGGTGAGGTGCTTTGCGCCAGTGCTCACTCTCTTGTATGGGTAATCATGCGAACCGCAATTAAACTTTGCAGCGGGATATCTCGAAGCACAGACATGCTAGACGAATTCTTCCAAGTGGAGCTGTGTAGAAACGCGACTGCCTCCAACTTCTTTTCAGGACTAACATGACCGCTTGCTGCAACCACTAAAATGTTCATTATGCAATATTAGTTGATTGGGCGGCTGACAGCGATAATTATTATCTCGCTTTGTGTCCCCTTGCGTACATAACTTATCTACAAAGGTGGTCTGCACGTACCTCCTAGTGCTGAATTAAAAACAAAACATAAATAATAATTTTGAATCCCCTGAATGTTACCAGCGCGAAAAAAACATACAGAAAGAAAGTTAGGGAAAAGAGAACTCTAGACGTGAACTGGCAAATTTTATCGAGAGAACAAGCGAAGAATTAGCCACGACTTTCTGAAAAAGAAAGGCGCTGACAGATCCAAAAAACGAATGTTTGACAATGGAGAAAACCACATGCGCAAAGTGACATAAGGCTGAAAATCACCCGGTAGCAGTCATCATAAATGCGATTAGCAGGTTCCTCCACAGGTAAAACAAGTTTTTATAAGAGAGTGCCACAACTTCATTATTTGCCTTTTCTGTGGCACATCTGTCGATCAGTGGTGAGAAGTAGAAGTTTGCTCATAGAAGTGTTTGCATACATTTAACAGTCCCCAATGGTATCATTAACTCTTGGTTATAAAGAGATTGTACGATAACTGCTAGTAAAATATTGGCATCAAGTAGTTAGCGACAATCATGCTCCCGACTTCCGAGCGATGTGGTGGCCAACTTTCATTACATTGGCCCAAACTAAAACATTTTAATCATATAAAGATGGGTAACAAAAGTGTATCAGAGAACATTTAGAAAGAAATGTTGGCTTGGCCGTGGAAATTCTAGGGCCGTAATTGTGTGCTCTGCCGAACAAAAAAAATTACACCATCTCCGCTAAAGGGGACCATGAGGCGATGCGAAGCCGGAGCACTTTCACGATCGCGTTCCGTTGGCGTTCGCTGGGCATGCTACCGACCTCGCGTCGTGGAACGCGAAGAGGGACGCTACGCGCGTCGTATCTTCCATCTAGCCTGGCTGTTAATTCTCACAGTGCGAGCGGGGAACGCGGTCGACAGGCGGGCGAGAGGGGGGCAGCGTGGGAGAGGAGAGAGAAGCGGAGGGGACGCGCATGCGCTCGAGCTCCTCGCGGCGTTGCGCAGGAGAGAATTTCGGCATCTAGCTCGCGTTGCAGAGGAAGAGTGGAAACGGGGAGGGGAGAGGGGGAGGAGAGAAGGAAAGTGGAGAGAGGAAGGGGAGAGGGAAAGTGGAGAGGGGCGGGGAGAGGGTGAATGAAGAGGAGTTGTGTGGAGAGGGTATGCGCATGCGCAGTAAGGGTGGTCACGCCGCACACCACCACCGCCGGATTGAGCTCCGCCTTAAGAGACTTCGCATCTAAAAAGGCGATCGTGAATTATACCGACTGAACGCTGACTATGCAGTGGGAGTCTTTGATACGTAAAGGTAATGTGAATTACTAAAGAAAAATGTGATCTGGAAGTCGTGCTTCGTCAAAGAAATGTGAAGGAAGTTTTATAAAAACACTAGCATTTCGCACAACTAACATCAATTCATATGAAACATGCTCAATCATAGCTTACTATAAACGATTGTGTTAATAAAGCATATGAACTCTAGTTACTTGTCAAGGCCGAACGGCGGTTGTTCGCAAGAGTGCACAAGAACCTCTTGAGCATACTGTCGATAACGGAAGGCTCGGCTTAAGTGCACAGTGTGGTGACCATAGTGGAGCTAATGGCCTTAGCTGGCGCAATGAAAGGTCCCAGCATGGTATTATTCTTGGTTCAGCTAGCATCAGTATGTTATAAACAAAAGATTTATAGCCTTTTCTCATGTGGATTTCCATCAAGCCACAGCCCTCTTTAACGGAAACCCTGTAGAGAAGTATTCTACTAGGGTCCGGTACGTGTTTCTTCGGTAAGAAATTCTCGCGTAATTAGGTGCTAACTGAACAAAGCTTGATAACTGGCTATACCTAACAGCATTGGAGCGCTGAATCTCGAGCTTTATTCGAAAGCGAGTGAGTCGAAATGGTTAATCATATAACGAAGACTCATGGAATATTGATCTTAGTGCATCAACACACTGTTCTCGTCTTGATCAGTAGTTCATAGATTGCTGGGTTGTGATCTCCATATCCTGCGCAAGTATCCTAAGCTCATATACGTATTCGCTGATTGCTCTTCGCTGTGAAAAAAAAATTGGTTGTTTACAGCGATTTTGTTTCTCCCTTGAGTTAGTGCCGTCTTTGGTGCACCGTGAACTCCCATGTTAAGGAAAGAATTTTCTGTGTCATACGTCTGCGAAGTCGCTAACCGTGGCGCACTAGACCGAAAATGAATAACTCTGAATTGAGGCTGCAGTTAACAAGAGCACACGAAATATGTACTTAGTACTAACCTTCTGTTTTTTAACGAATAACGGAAGTTGTAATTATCTTGCAGGCTACGGAAAACACGAGAAAGCACAGCGGTGTGTTAGCGGCGTTTGCGGCGACAAGAAATGCGACGACCTGTGGTATAGACGTCCAGGATGTGTCAGTGACTGCGAGTATGAATGTGTATGCACGAAAGGCTATTATCGAAATGACAAAGGCCTCTGCGTTTTGCGAATACAATGCAGAAAACCCAGCAACTTCGTGAAACCGCCCCAACTGTCCTTGAAATTTCTGCATTAAAAGCAAGAAAAACGACTTCAAATGTCTCTTATTGCTAATCTTCATGTCATTTGCTGGATATGCTTGTAATTGTATGACATAATTTAGGCGCGCATAGGCATCGTTTGTGTGGGCTGGCCTATTCCGTATTGGGCTCGAGGCTTGGCGAAGACGGGTCAACATGACCAGACAAACAGCGGACTGAAAAAGAGCTGCCCGGACGCGGCGCGTCAAACGCAAAGATTGGCTCGGCACGGACCAGTGTATAAACGCATGTCAACATATGTTTGCTGGGACGTGTCTGCTGGGACAATATCATATTCCATGGAATAGTATTGTACACATTAAAGGAGAACGAAAACTCATTGACGGAAACAAAACACAGCATTTGCTGCATATTTTCTTTAAATAAATATTAATCCCCTCAGATTGCCGATCTGTTCGAACATTCGCTGGCAGCCACACTGAATGAATGAATGAACGAACGAACTTTATTTAAAACTGGTACGGACAAATAATTTTCCTTTATTCTTGTTCTCTGTAAAGTACACCAATATGCGGTATCGCGGATGCATGCGTGATTGATGTAGTACAGAGACGCCACGTAGAGTGCGGACCTGCTGCTCAACTTGATGCTTCATCCTTGCCTGACAATTGATTGTAAGCAGCACGCGGGTCCGAACAAGCGCCGGGAAAGCGGCAAACATTCACTAAAGACAGCCGACGTGTGACTTTTCACGAGTGGAGCTCCAGCATAGATTCAGGGTCAATGTCGAGTGCGAACGCAAGCCCGGCGTTGGCACTTTTATGCAAGCCTTTCGTCCTTTCACTTATGCAAACGCCTAGGCGCGAAGCAAACGAGGACAAAGAACACAGTAGACAGGACGGGTGCAATTTTTTTCTCCAGCTACCAACAGTGTTCTTTGTCCTCGTCGGCTTCTCGACTAGACGTTTGCATAAGTACGTATCACCAACTAACTCTATCCAAAGCTTTGCTACATATCCTGTCACATTCCAAGGCGCGTGACTTCCCACCTGCAGAACTTGAAATGGGACCCCCTCAGGCTGATATTTTTATATGATAACATTTCGATAAAAGAACATTTCAGACGACGTCAGTAAACTGCGCTTTCATATTTTGAAAAAAGAAAAGCCTCTTTCATGCTTCAACGCCTAATAGAGTAGAAAATATCATCAAGGAACATTGGTTGAGCATAAAATTGAGTGTTATGTCTTTTCTGAGCATGTTTGATTTTCCCACGTATGCATGGACCTTGTGATAACTCTTCATAAAAAATAAGTAATTACAGCCATGCTTGATTTTAAATAAATAAAAGCTCGGCCTATGAGGTATTGAATGTTTCTGCCACAGTAACTCATGGATGTGCGAAAAATATTTGAAATTGGGGATGTTACGCGGTAAGTAAAACGTTAAGTAAAGAAATGTTGGTCTTCATTTCATCAAACAAAATTTCGAAACATGTTCTCACAGATGAAAACAAGAAGACCTTTCGTAAATGATCTGCTCTTCCTGACTGCTTCAAACATACCTATCACTGCATCTCTCTCACGATTCCGTATATCCTAATAAGCTACCATATGGTTGACCTCGGTTTTTCAGTACTTCAACCCTGTGACATGTAATGGGACATGCGGAGTCTAAAATACAGAAACAATACCTCCAGAAGTGTGCATACAAGAAACAATTCTCTCCTCTTCCTCGCGAATCAAGTAAGAGAACGCAGCCTTCACATTCGGTAGATGGGACAGTCAAGCAATGAAATTTATGAGACAATAAAAATAACCTAACATCTTGTCGAATATTGAGCATCACGCCCGATATTAGTCTCTCCCCCCCCCCCTACGCCTCTGCACTCCCATTTTTACTCGTTTTAGTTAACAAAGACTTCTGCAGTTTTCTTCTCGTTTCAATAATAAAAATATGTACTAAAGCCTGTTCCACTGATTCAACGTTTCTAGAAATTTTTTCACATTAGTTGACGCGGGCGAAAATACTCAAAGCTTTGGAGCGGCTAGGCCATAAATGACACACGTGAGAGCAAAACAGTGTAGTTGTGTCGCCATCGGTGTTTTTGAATTACTACGAACCAATAAGGGAAAGGCTATGAGTCCTTAAAGTACCACAGCATTTATCGACAAAAATATGAACAATAAACTGTCGAACAATGTTGTGAGGCCACAACATTCCTGAAGTTGTTCTTTGTTTATCCATGTTTAGCCATGAGAAAACTGTAATGCTAAGGCCGTCGAGCCGCGAAGGAGTGTGCATATTGATCAACAGTCCTCTATTTCTCACACCAATACCATTAGCGTCGTGCTCTATATCGCATAGAACTGACGATGATTTTGAAAATAGTGTTTGGCGGGATGTAAGGGTAAAACGAAATAGCAAAGAGAGGCACTTAGATAACAGTGCGCATGCTCTTATGTAGTGTACTCTACATTTATCCGGTGCTTTGTAGTGATTCTACTCAGGGACGGATATTTCGGATGAAATATGCGGCGCTAGTGTGTGGAAGAAAGCAGTGTGAAATCAACTGGAAATCAAGGAATCGTGTCTGAGGACGGCTGACGAATGCGACTCTCCGAGAAGTTGGCCTTGCAGCTCTTGGTAGGAATCAAGGAGGTTGCAAAAACAATTCAAACGTCTTTGGTAGGGGCCTATGTTTTGGGACCTTTTAACAGTCCATCTTTAATTAAACATAATCTGAAACGATGCAAAAGAACATGGCGTACATGCTCACAAGGAACTGCTATTGTATAAACAGCAGTTTACGCATCCAACCGTGTTACTCCCACTTGGTGCGCTCGCACATGCATAGAGAGCAGGCGAACATCACGAGCAGACATCAGAAGTACTTTGATCAGATATAGCCCAACTACCAAATAAAATGACGCACAGCGCTGTGCCTACCATCCCGGATGTTCCCTTCCCTTAGCTATGGGTAAAAGCAATAGAGGGATCGTTGACACACGTAGTGCTCGAGTTCACATTGCTGACTATTGTGTGGGGCTTCTGGGACAAGGGCAGGGTACGCACACACTGGTTCAATGTGAGAGGTAGCGGATCACTTGATGCTATAGAGATGCATGAGCAGCAGGGGTAACCCACATTTGTTTCTATCAAGATTTTCCTGACTGATGAATCCATATCCTTATGTGTTTTTCGCAGTAATGTGCCGTGCAAATCATGCCGCACAATACAATGCGATGTGCTCGGTCATTGCTATCCAATACCGGTCCATACATTCTTATTATGCATGTGTCTTGCTTTTACCATCGACCCTTCCCGAACTCTCTGACCTGCATAAAGTCATATACTATGGAAATTGTAATACACAGGCAGAAGTGATTTACAAGTTGTGGTGCAACGGCACTTCCTAAAACAAAAGTGTTATGCTCCTCAAAGTCCTTGTAAAAAATTTGTTTTCAAGATTTTTACATTTTTCCACTGTTCTCACGACATGCCATATACGAATGGTACGAAGCAAAACAGGTGATGGAAATTAGCGATTCTAAGAACTGTACTCGTGCAGCTTTGTCCCCCTGTTTTATCGTTTATTCTACCTTTACAGGCGCATATAAATAGACATGCCGATAACTGGCGGAACTCTCTCGTTCTGAGCCGTTAAAATGGAAGCAATACCTATCTTGATTTCCTTAGCTGTGTTTGCCATGTGTGACTCCTCTTCACTCGTAGCAGGAGAAGTACAGATTTTCGTAGGAACTGGTGGCATGGATACTAGACCAACTCTAAGCATGAACGATACCGAGATAAGCACGTATTTAAATTTTAAAGCGAATGTTTCTTTTTCTTCTACCACTCTTCCGGTTCTGGCTACTTGCTGCCATTCTCGTTTTTCTGGCAACAGAAGTATACGTACCTCCTTATTCACCGTCCATATTCACGGCTCATTTTTCTATGTGCGAGTGCAGAGTAGCAGGCCACAGAAACCTTTCGCTTCAGCAGACCTCTCCAGCATTGTTCTTTCTTTTCTCACTTTTCTCTATTTAGCACTGTTTCCGGCTATTATTATCTTGCCGAACGTCTATGTCCTTGCGTACGCGGCGTAAAATGCGGTAAATTATTAATGACTGTATATCACTTTTGTTAACATTTAGAGACACCCAACTGCGTCGCTTTTGAGTGCTCCTTCAATCAGTTTAATGAGACGACTTTTTCAGTATAACTATTGTTATCTACTTTTTTTCACAGGGATCATTTGTCGCTGTTGCCACAATAAAAAGGTGCTTCAAAAATAGTTAAGTGCGCCGCACTTTAAATATAGGGCCCCGAGTGATAATACGCCGTTTTTCAAACAAAATATTCATTCACACATTTTCTGAGTGCGATTGGTCTGTCCAGAGGGCCCACGATGCGGCGGTCGCGCTTGGCCTGACTGTCCCAACGTGGGAGCGGCCCGCTGCGCGCTGAGTCGCGCACCTCAGGACTTCCAATAAAGTTTTGCATCCATCCGTCCATCCCTTATCTTTATGCCCCGCGTCAGATTTTGGTAATTTTACACTTCTTTGCTACTAAAGTAAAATGTGTCCGTAGTTCCCACACCTTGAACCTAATATTATGCAAGAGGACTTGCCCTTGGGCTAGTTGGTGCTTGCTAATAATCATGGTGTAGTGGAAAGACACATAAAAATACACGGAAACACAGAGCACAGCCACTTGGGCTGTGTGTTTCCGTGTCTTGGTTATGTATCTGCGCTACACCGTGATTAATATACTCTAACATTTTTTATGCTAGTTTAACACATTCAAATTTACTTTTCTATTGCACGTAATGAAATTACAGAATATTTAATGAGTACCTGTCGTTTCTTCACAAAGAAATAGTTTTTAGCCTCATAGCTCAGTACCTTCAGAACTCTGGGGTGCAATGTTTTTCTGAAGTTGTCAGATGTGTTCACGTATCAGCCAAATGCTTTGACTTAGTTTCCTATTGTTTGCAATGCTTGGCTGATTTAATCTTCTCAAATGATCTACGACGACACGTCATAGATCAATTGCTATCTGTCACTAGTTCATACGTTATTATTATGATGTGGCTCTTGCTTCCGCCATCGACAGTTCTGCAACCCTTCATAGTCATGAAATATTTAAGTAGGTATGCACACGCAGAAGTTGTTTACAAGCTGTGGAACAATGATGCTTCCCAAGACACAACTGTCACACTCGTTACCTCATTTTGTACAAGAAACTTTGAAACGCTTCTGGATTTTTCGCATTGTTCTTACGACATGTCATAGATGAATAGTATAACGTCAAACAGACAATGATAACTTGCTATTGAAGCTAACAGGACTCATGCCCCCTTTTTCCCTTTCATCTCGTATATTGTAGGCTTATAAGCAAATATAAATACATTTGCCGATGACCAGTGCAGCTTTCTTGGACTTACAGCCATTAACATGCAGGCAATACCTCTCTTGAGCTGCTCTGTTGTATTTGCGTTGTGTGCCTCTTATACACATGTAGCAGTACAAGCAGAAGTTGTGTCTACTGGTGACATGGATAGTTTATCAAGTCTGCGAAACTCCAACGGAACGAACAAGAGTACGTATGCGAAGTTTGAATCAATGTTTTTTTGTTTTTTTTCACAGCTTGGCCTCTGGTCACTCCCTGTCAGTCTCATTTCACAGGTATAGCAGGTGCAATATACGCACACCCTCCGCCTGTAATTGCCATTATAACTGCACTTTCTTCTTGTCGCAAAAGTGGCTGGTGACTCAAACTTGGATTGTCTTGGCTGGTCACGACAAGCACTTTACGCTCAAGCAGCTGATGGTGAATTTGTGATAACCGGCGAGTACATAACCACTACACGTTTTAAGTAACAGTTTTGAAGAACACGCATGCCGAAATTCCTGTTTTAATTATTGTTGATTGTAGCTTACCCTTCTAGCCACCACAGTACACAAGCAGCAAGACGCAAAGAGTCAGCGCAAAACCCTATTCTAAAAGTCGCACTTTCGACTTAACACAAAGCCAGCATGCGCAGAGGGCCTTGCGGCCCCAACCATTTGCAGCCCTAATCATCTCTAGTTCATTGCGCTCATCCGCATTTTCGGCGAGAGACTAGATTTAATGACACGTTTGGAAATTCGGAATCAGAACGCTCAAGCAGAGCAATTTATAGCTATGTCTGCGAAGATAACCCGGCTGTATTAATATCGTCCTCACATTGAATAAGTAGCACAAGAAGGAACAGGAAAAGCAGACGAGCACCATCTTAAAACTGAGTTTGAAGATAGCGCTTGTACAGCCTTCCTGTTTCTTATTGTGTTCCTGTCTTTTGCGCTACTTGTTCATTATGAATATCTACCATCTCGCCCAAATTTCAGTTCTTGTAAGTAATCATCTGGCCTACTATACTATATATCCATTGATAGTGAGATTAGAGACTCCATTTAAATAACCAGCTCATCTGTCATTACTTCAGAAATAAGAATATCAATGACGAGTACAGTTCACACTTTCAGCACATTTTTATACCAGATGTATTCATTACACACGCAGGGTGTCTAACAGGCGAACTTTACAAGTAGTGTCAAAGCAGCTGCTTCGGCGAGTGGAAATGCAATTGGCTGTATCGACGAGCTGTGAGAGCATGCACTAAATACTGCGTATACGGATGCTTCTGCACTTGGGGCCTGTTCTGAAATGGCCGAAGGAAATGCGTACCAATATGGGATTGTTGGAAATGAACAAATAGATTGGAGTAGACGTGACAAATGTGTGAGGGAGCCCTTTTTTGCTTATCAAGTTACATCGCCCAGTGCGAATAAACACGTCACCTTTACTCAGCGTGTTACATTTCATCGTTGTGTATGGCATACGCTTCCTTGTTCAAGCAAAAGCAACCAATTTACTTAGCTTCACCGATAATAATGCCGTTATTCCACGTACTGCTATTTCTGGGATACTGGCTGACTCAATAAAAAACGCCAGGCCTGCGCTGAAACCGCAGCACAGTCACAGCGAAAGCTGGAAGAGCGGCGTTTCAAGAGCCCGTTGTAAGCTCTCTTGGGGCTACAATACAAGTACACTAGAAAGGTACCCACTACGCCATAAATCAAATTTTCGTGAAGTTGGGAAGCGCCTACTAAGCCATTATTCGTCATTCTGCGGAGAAGCGAGGCACCAGCTACACGTCTGTAAGGGATTATGTGCACTTTTGTTGACGCGATGACCGATGACGATGAAGAATTACGGCTCAGCCCTTTGTAATGGGTTGGAAGCTTTAAACGGCCCACCAGTTATGTAATTTGCACTGGGTGACGCCCGGTCGCTATTTCCCTCTGCCGTCATGCTGTATAACATACGCTGACGTGGGAGAGAGACGGGGGAGGGGTGCGAAGAACTTTACTGAGACCCGGAGGAAATGGATCATGCGCTTATGGGCTTCCTTGGCAACCAATACAAGTGCACTTGCGAGGAACCCTCTACGCTATAAATCATTGTAATTTTTGAGAAGTAGGGCAGCAGGCACTGTGCCATTTTTCGTCATTCTACGGAGAGCCGTGCTATCTGCTAAACGCATGCAAGGCATTATGCGCACTTTGTTGATGCTGTGCCTGATGACGACGAAGAATTATGGCAGAGACCTTTGTAAGGGGTTGGAAGCAATCAACAACCTACTCGTTGCGCAATTCGCATTGTGTGACGCCTGGTTATAGAATTCGCGTTGTGCGACGCTTGGTGCTTATTTTACTCTTCTACCACGCTATATTGCATATGCTAATGTGGTTCGTTCCCGACACGAAGCCTGTATAGGACCTTTTTGCAAAGCAGTTTCAACCACCGGCATGGCTCAGAGGTTGAATACTGGGCTCACACGCAGAGGGCCCACGTTCGAAACTCGTTCCATCCTGGAATTTTTTCTTATTTCGTTTTTTTTTCTTATTTCGAGCGATACTGGTTACGGACACCGGCGGCGGCGGCGGCGGCGGCGGCGGACAACTACGGCGCCAAAAACGGCCGGTGAAATGATCTCATAACAGCTTTCGCTGTAAAATTACGCACTTGTATTGCAAGTGCTCGATTGTATTGTAAACGAAGGTCCCATCAGGAAAGCAGAATGTCTTTTTTTCTATTATTTTCCAGTCAGTGTACATCTCATGATGGCGTCATGCTGACGTCAAGGATCGCCACACATGGCGAAACCACTGTGACGTCATCATCAGAGCTTTTCTGGGGGATCAATAGCATCGACTGCGAAGAGAAAGAAGAACAAAGAGAAGAACAAGACGATGGCTTCCGCCTTCGAGTCGTCTTAGGCGAACGCATAAAGGACTCTGTAAATTTTTCCTTTCTGGTGTTATAGCTGCGACGGACACCAGCCGCCGCTGCAGTGGACATCATGGCCACCGAAACTAGCCGTTCGAATGAGCCCACGAAAGCTTGTGCTATAAAACTAAAATGCAAGGACGTGACACTACAGAGTGCTGTTGTGTGTTCTTTTGTCCTGTTTCCTTAGTATTTCTTCTCGCTACATTATTTCGCTCTGCACACGCAAGAAAAGTATCTACGCCGTTTGTCGAGCCTTATAAAAGCGTCATGTGAGAGTTCAGCATGACGTAAGCAGCAACCGGTAATGTAAAACTCCGAGTAGCTGTTAGAAAATGCTCGAAAATAACCGTTCCTGATTTCGCCGTTCCACTAATGATGCCGCCGACGCCACAGACTCGCGCGCAAACACACACACACACACACACACACACACACACACACACACACACACACACACACACACACACACACACACACACACACACACACACACACACACACACACACACACACACACACACACACACACACACACGCGCGCGCGCGCGCGCGCACGCACGCACGCACACAGAGAGCGTCGGATCACAGTCATCGTGGTCGTCCTTGCGAAGTCCCACCTAAATTCATGCTTCCCTCAATATCCCCACCAATCTAAACAACCAAACAATATTTATTCCGCAAGTCGTGTTCAAAAATGAAAAAGTTCCACACTTGTAGTAATACCGCGAAATATTTCTAGCCACTAGCACTTTGACATGACATTAAAGTTCAACACAACGTAGTGATACAGAGTACATAGAAAGCGCAAGCGCAAAAGCGTAAAGATGAACCAACTCGCCCAAATCAAGGAAGTGTTGCTACGAAGTTTTACATTGCGTACCGTTTATTTACACTGTACTATATAGGGTGTGTACTACGTGTTAGGCTATTTACATTGACGTCATGGAGCATGGTCCTGCAAATGCGCGGGCTGAGGCAATGAGCCGTAAAAAATTGCTTCAACACATTTATAATACTTCGCTTCAACTTGCGAGTCAGAACAAATTTTGTCGTCTAGTATAGATGACATTGTTTTGGAGCATAGCATTCAGCCGTTGGTCGCAGAAACTCCCGATATCGGAGACAAAGTGGGAGTCTCTATACAAGTGAAAAACTGACACCGCCTTATAGCCATTGTACGTACTTGAAAACGTTGAAAAAATAGTCGTAGGTGTTAGCGAAAAACGTTTTGATATGGAACATTGTCTGAAAAACGCATAAATACACGGTGCGAAGAAACAGTTGGCAATAAATTTCCTCAGGCTTTCAGAAGATGCAAGGAATAAAAGCACTTAGTTTGCTGCTTCTCTTTTTCGCCTTTGGCTATTTGCAGACAGTAAGAGGATTGGAAAATATATACACAGCCACAGGGGTGGCCAACACTACTGCTGACCAAGCTGCGCTTGTAAAAGCTCTACAAAAGAGTACGTACGGTTATTTTCATCCACATGCATATCACTGTTGAAAATTCTCAACAACAGGTGTTCGCATCATTGCGTTCTAAGTGATGGAGGTGCCATGATGCGGTGTTCCGAGGTCTTGTTCAAAGTTTTACAGCATATGCTGCCAATACTTCAACAAAAAATGTTTATTAACCCAATATAAGTAAAGAAACAGTAAAAGTTGCTAAGAGTAGCACTGACAATTGGGCGAGTTGGTACAGATGCATGGCTTCAGAAAGGCGCCAGAAGGAAGACGAAAAGACGAAAGACCACACGAACACAAGCGCTTGTGTTCGTGTGATCATTAGTCTTTTCGTCTTTCTTGTTGCACCCTTCTGAAGTTGCTAAGAGTCCCGCAAAACATAACGTACTTTACGCAGGCAATGTTGTCCGACGGTCGATTGACGCCGGTAGTTTTTAAAAATGGAATTACCTCTTGGTCTTCAGGTCGTTCTGCTAGTAAGAATATTCAATATGGCTGGAATTTGAGGAAGTTCTTATAGATTGGTATTTTTAAGAAACTAATTATGAGAGTACTACTGTCACAGTAAAAAAAAATTTAAATAGCAATTAAAGTTTTAACAAGACTGGAAGAATAAAATGGGCGAAACAATATCGTAGCCTGGAAAATAGCTAACAACGTAGTACAAAAGCTATTTATGAAAAGTTGATTGAGAGCAGTTATGTGAAGTGTGCTGTTTTATTTGCGACAAAAAGAACAAGTAAGAAAAGAAATAGGCGTAAGCAAGTGCGTATACACAACATAATATAAGCTAACGAGCAATACTGAAAAACATTAGACTAAAAAAGAAATGTTAAAGCTCGGCAAAAGAGAAAACGCTTATAAATGACAATCACGACGCTGCTTGCAGTACTTCAAAGAGACTGTAAGTGAAACGTTGTTGCAATTAAAATGATATAAAATATGTAAGTTTTCTGTCAACTTTTTTTATTTTCCTATGCTACCATGGCCATGCTTCAACGACATGGTCGAGGACATGTGGTTATCACCGCTGCATCATACCGTACTTTTTATAAAGAATTAAAGTGCCAGAAGTATACACCGAGATCGAGTTATGGCAGCTCGAAGCACAAGAAGCACATCACTTATTTTGTTTTTTCTCGTTACGCTTTTGTTCTTTTAAAACGCGGAATGCAGATGGAATGAGAAAGTAGGATTGTGTCTAAACAGCCGTGCCGAGTGGAAATGCAGCTATCTTTTCGCTGGCTGGCCAAAAAAATGCCATTACGCCTGTCAGAGCGGATGTTTCTGCCGATGGGGATACTTTCGGGATTACAAAGGATTTTGCGTCGGACCTTCGAGGTGTTTACGCCACCGAGAACTCTACACATCTGGTCGACCAGAATAACGTTGCCACAAGATGCCAACGCGAATTACGCATGGTTTGCAGGAAATAAACGTGCACAACTACGTTGAAGAACTGAAATATGAAAGATGAAATATTAAAATCCTTCTAGGTTTATCATTTTACTCTCTACAAATTGATTGGGACACGCTGAGAATGTGTAAGTAAGACATCACCACATTATATGCTTATTGGTGAGCTTGCAGTGCTCCCCATGCCCAACCTGAATGGCTGCCATACTGACGATCGCAACACAAGCATACCCATTTCATCATTTTCAGAGTGCATGCGTGGAGGCGTTGTGCACAATACGACGACAGCAGTACGTGACCCTTTTTGCACTGTACCTACGACGAAGTCCACACTCATAGGAATACGCCGCCCGATGCTTTCTAAGTCAGAAACTGCCTGGTCGGGCCGGAAGACCATGGTCTTGGGTCCATTTGATGAAACTGCGCGTTACTTGATGAAGGCCGAGAAAAGGAGTGCACAGATCATGCAATATGGTCTTGAGTAATCGCGTTGTAACATTCTCGGACGGACTGTAGGCGTCACAACACGAAACGCTCCATGCTGTGGTTTGTCCAGTCCGTTCAACAACGTCGCAGCGCGATTACCGAATACTATGTATAACAAACTGACCCCTCTTTCTGCTCTACCAGCTGAGCAGTACTGAGAAGAGAAAAAAGTAATCCATAACTGAACGTTGCACATGTGCCCTCGTTGCAGCTGCGTAGCCAGAATTTTTTTTCGGTGGGGGGTTCAACCATACTTTATGTATGTTCGTGCGTGCGTTTGTATGTGTGCGTGCCTATATACGCAAGCAAAACTGAAAAATTTCGGGGGGGGGGTGGACCCCCCCCCCCAACCCCCCCCCCTTGGCTACGCCCCTGCCTCGTTGGTACGTATACATCACTGCAAAACGCAACAAGGCCGAGATACGCTTGATAACGCCGACGAAATCATAATGACAGGTCATTAAACTCTGCCCACGCATTCTCTCCGTCTTTTTCTCGCTATTCGGCATCAGTGGACGCATAATAAAGCGGAAGAACATACAATGAATGCTCCTATTTCAGGTCGCACTGCAATAGCCTGCCTGCAAGTTCTGCCACATAAATTTATGAGCCTGTAATGTGTTTTGAATATTATATATCAGACATTCGGAAAAATGAATAGTATGTGGAGCCCAGTTCATGCTCTCTAGATGCTCCGTGTTAGGTTACTTCACTATTCAGAAAGGAATACAGGTAAATTGTATCTAATTTCAGAGCTTCATTGCCAATTAGTTTGTTAAAGAGTGTAAATAAGCACTCATTTTGCAGTTCCTAAAGTTATTTGCTAATAGAATAAAACCCGTAAGTTATGTAAGTATAGGAAAATCAACAGGTAGTACGCATCCAGTAGTCGGGATATTAAATGATATTGCACAAATTGAAATTGTACATTGTAAATAGAAACCGGTACGTAGATGGCTCCAGTCTACCCAGCTCTTTTCGGAACATTTTCTGATTATTGAAAACGTATATTCTGTATTAATGAAATATTGAAAATATGCCTTCGGTCACTCCCCTTCAACTTCTTCTTAGTTTGTGCGCGAAAAATCAGCAAAAGGTCTCATCAAAGCGTCATTGCTCACGTTGACTTTCCCCCGATACAAAAGAAAAAGATTGTTTGCGCGAGCCGAATGCGAGAACTCAAGCAGGTGGTAAAAGATTTGCTTATTCAAGTAACTGTTCATGCGCAGTAGTTCACCTCGGCTTTTTCTTTATCTAGAAAACAATTCACAATGAGCGTTATGCGCTTACATATTGTGCTGATAGGCTACGAGTGGCAGTAATGGTGTAACATGCACTCATTTCAGGGCTGTGGATTGCATCGACCTAACCGCACGATGCGGGACCTCGTATATGTTGCCTTTTTACTGTTCCCGTCAATATGCTTACCTGTAACACACGTCCGAGGATACACTTCAGTGGAAAGAAGAGAAGCTTCTAGAGGTCCTGATTCTCTGCGCACATATAAAATTGGAGAAGGACGTGCGTATTGAACATTTTTATCTTGAGAACTACATTTCGGGGAACTTAAGGCAGAGTGGGCATCAATAATGCTTTCTAATGCGTCCAACAGAGATTTAATATATATAAGGATCTAAAAAAATATGAATAAGAATAGGGATAAGAATATTGGATCATGAGACTTCTTTGATGGGACCGGCATGTTTAAATCTCTTTATACATTGCAAGGACATCTGTTGCCTTCCTTTGCTTTCCGAAACATAGATACTCTCGAAATTAAACAACATATTGCATGACTGAATAAAGAGGAATATCTTGTAAACCGATGTGGGGAAAAATCAGTACTAGCGGGGCCTTCGTTCGCTGAATTTCACTGAGTTAAATTGCATGAATTCTAATCATTAAGTGACTGTTGATCCTATGCTTCATGCTTTTGTCACGTGTTTCTTAGCATGTTTTTATATATGGCAGTTTGCTTAGTTAAATCATGGTTCGATTGTTTTTTAGACGTCTATACAGTTCGTATTTATCTTTGCCTCCGGCATTTTTCTCTTTTTTTTCCGCTACCTTCTTGATGTGGCAATAACTGGCCCAGCAAACCGCCTTCCCGAAGAAGATGGCAGTCGACCGCAAAATAGAGAACCTCGTCGAGGTACTGCAGAACCTTTGCGCGATAGTCCACTTTTGAAACGATGCACGTATTGAACATTTTTCTCTTGATACGTCATTTTGTGGAGTTTAACGATAGAGTGAGCATCACATAATTTTTTAATGCTGTCTACTAATGCTAATAGCAGTCGAATGATATGGCTCAGCATAGTGATAAGATTACTGAATCGTAGGGGTCTTTGGTGAGACAGCCATGTTGGAATATTTCGCTACATTTCAAATAATTCGGCTCCATTCGTCTGCTTTCCGAAACAAGAGTACTCTCGAGTTCATGGGACATGGTTCCACGGGAAATCTAATTATATTTTTTAAACAGATCTGGTAATGCATTTGTCGCGAGGTGTTCTATCGTCCTGCATGACACAGAATTATATTACCTGAATGCTGATCATTAATGGAACCGACAACTGGTCAGAACGTCGATTAGATCCTAGTGAAAATGAAAAGGCTGTGAATTATAATGACAGATTCAAGCATCCTTTTAGCAATCTGAGCAGGCCTATGTTTTTAAACAACGTTTAAAGGACGCAAGACCCACAAAAAAACCTCGGTATGTCAAGCAGCCTGGCGGAAGAGCCTTAAAGCTTGAGTACGGAGTCGTTCCTATTGCTTGACGTACTCTCATGGTTTCATGCGCTCCATAATTAGTGCTCAAAATTAGAGTATGCATATTAGAGTATTTAATTAGAGTATCCATCCCCGCTCTATTCTGCGCTGCTTACGAGGTAAAATGAGTTTCACGCTGAGAAGCGGTGCTGCTTTCGCGGCAACTAGTGGAACATGTCTAAGCCGCGGCGCATGCTTGCGGAGTGTGCGCATGCACAGCAAACGTTCATGCACAAAAACGAACCGCTCTCGCGCTCACCTCCAACTGTTTGGAGCATGTGTTGTAGTTACGACTTAATAGTCACCGCAGATCGAAAAATTTTCATTATAAATGTTTCATGGGGTTTTCCTCGTTACCAATCCATGGTTCGGCATTCGGCCCCATAAGCTTTTCGTTGCGCTAAAGAAAAACAGGTACCATAAAAATTGGCAGCCGGTTCCTTTAGGCGACGCATGATCTTATGTTTCATGTCCTTTTTATTTGTGTGTTTTCAGCGTTCTTGTATATATGTGGGCTGTTTCGGTAAAATCGACCTCTGATAGTTTGCGCCATATTTGTTTTATTATTTACCTTTGTCTTCATTTCTTTTTTTTTTTCTCGCACTGCCTTCTTCATGTGCAAACAGTGGGCTCAGCAAGCCACCCTTCCGAAGGTAATGACACTGAAATGGGAAAGAGAGACTTTGATCGAAGTACTGAAGAATCTCTGCACAAGAGTGAACGTAAAAGACGACGTGAGCATTGAATATTTTTGTCTGGATAGACCAGTTTCGGAAACTTAAGACAGAGTGAGCGTTGCACAGTTTTATGTACGTCACCTTTAAGACACAACGCTTTTCTTAATTTGGGAACTAGAGTAGGCCTGCAAATACAGTGTTTCCCTTAAAAGCGAGTGAATGCAAGCCAATTGGTAAGAATCCATGGTTAAAAACAGCGCGAAGAAGACGCGGACAAGAAAGTACACAGGACTAGCACCTATGACTAAACGACAATGTGGCGCTGGACGCATGCGCCGCTAGAAGCTCTCTTATGTTTTCCTTGCCCGTTTTTTTCTGTTTATGCGTATATTTTGTGCGTTTTAACAATAAACCATCAGTTGGCAGTCAGCGCTAGTCCTGTGTACTTTCTTGTCCGCGTCTTCTTCGCGCTGTTTTTAACCATGGACAGTGTTTCCCACAGACATGTTGCTCCTCAAATATCTACCAGTTTACTAAATATGCATTGAATGCCATGTAAAGGATGGCCACACGAGCTTGGTGTTTTTTCTGTATGGGGCCTACAAAGCATTACCTACTTGGTGTTCTAAATAAAGTAAGCAGGGTCATACTAATACCATCGGTATTCAACAAAGCACATGCATTCTACATTAAACGGTTTCGCTATCACGCGAATATTTTAAACCCTTTACGTAAATCAAAGTACCGCGGCTGCTATCTATATCATGATCTTCACATCGCTTCTTCAATTTAGAGCAGAACTTCTTATTTGCTACTGCAATGGAATGCATGAAGTTAAAGTAAACTGTGAACTGTGAACTGCCTCAGTTAAGGTAGAAATAATAAGAATAATTGTTTGGATCTTACATCCCTAAACAACGATTTGATTAGGAGAGACGCCGAATAGCGGAGGACTCCGGAAATTTCGACCACGTGCACCTATATCTAAGCGCACGGGCCTCTAGACCCCACACAGACACCATTATTTCTTTTCTTTTTTTTTTTTAATCGAGTGGCCATGCCCGTAGGCGGTCGCAGATGTGTTCTGTCGACTCAGAGAACCGCTACGATGAGTGAATATTCTGACCTCGTTGGCTGGTATATATGATATAGCTGACATGTGGTATCGAAGGTTTAGGGCTGGTTCATTGCTATGAAAGGTCCACGGTTTTGTCAATGATACCTGCACAGCGAAGTAAACATTCATTGCTTAGCGGAAAGCACTACCGAAAAATAGCACTGACGGAGTTGATACCTTGGTAGTTTGTAGGAAGGTTGTTTTGCACCCGTACGGAAATATTTTAACAACATATATTTCTCGTTTGATAATGAACTAAGTTCTACATTTTAGAACACACATGTTAATAATTGTGGCAAACCTCGTGACAGAAACGAAACCTTCCGGTTCTGCATGTTCCTCCTCAGAGGCCGTACCATCTCGTGTTGCAGTTGTACAACACTGGCTTATTCAGCAACGCCCGTTCATACACTATCAGAATGCAGCAGCTGTTACAGACTGAATGAAAATGAATATAAATGCCACCCAACAAGTGAAAATGAGTTAGATGGCGTTTTGGAATGCGTAGGAGTTGATTATTCACAATGCAGCGAACATATATAAGATAGTTCCGCTGTTCATTTAGGTATGCTCTATGTGGCGTAGTAAGCAGGCGTAAACATGGGGCATGACTGATCGAGCTATAAAACATGCTAACCTTAGCCATGAAGCGTGAGGCATTTATTGATGTATTCAGCCTTAACTCGTTCGTTCTTGCATGCAGGATGCGGGACGAACGAGGAATACAAGGAATGCGTGAGTAGCAAATGCTCAGAGTGGAAATGCGGTTATCTGTGGAATGGATGGCCCACACGGTGCACACGTGACTGCCGGCCAGGATGCTTCTGTAAACACGGATATTTTCGAACCCGTAAAAACCGCTGTCAATTAGGCTATCACTGCTTCTACGAGTCCAGATTTTACGAGAAGAATTGCGCAGAGTAATGCTCGCGAAGCCATCGATGTATGTACTCCGGTGGTTCATTCAAGAAACCAATTGAAAAAATAGCAATAATAAATTATAAATAAACAACATGCTAACGAAATGGCGTGCAGTCATTAAACAATGTTACACAATATATAGTAAACATCGCAAACGGAAATTTTTGATCAGTCATACAAATGTCATTGAATAGCCGGATGCACATACGGAATGCAGACACTTACGCTTCATTAGTTCACACTTGGGAAACGGCAGAACGGCGAAAATAATAAAACCTATCAGCTAATCCTTAAGCACTATTCATAGAGTAGAAAATGAGGGTATCAAAACGAGAATGACGCAAATTCGCTTAAAGCTGGATGACGTGGATGACATGGACATGACATAGACAAGATTACAAAATAAAGTTGCCGTCATATGGTGATGTCATCACGTGATGATTTTTGCGTCACTCGTTGCCGACGTCGCTGGACGCCGTCGACGCAGGACACCGACGCCAAAGGTCAATTTTCACGTTTGATGATGCATCAAAGGCTTTCGCCTTAATAATACACAAATACTTTGTTAAAATGAAAGGCCAAGAAAGTAAAAATATCTGTATATATATAGAAGCATAACGAACAGATTCGGCAGGCGTTACAGTCTTCTAACACGAGAAGGTGAAAGCCGGGCTGCACACACGTAAGACAAATGGGTTGCGACGGCGAAGTACATGTGTTGCATTGATGCGACCCGTCGAATGCCTCTCCTGTGAGCACTTCTCTCTTTCAGTGGCGTAGGCAGAAATTTTTTTCGGGGTGAGGGGGCGGGGCGGGGCACTTCCTTTATCCGACATTGGGTCTGGGCAGATTAGTGGGGCTGAGTGTCATTTTCTGCTCCGCATCTCATGAGAAAAAGAACTGGGGGAGGGAGGGGCACAGACCCGGTGGCCCCCTGCCCCCCCCCCCCCCCCTGGCTACGCCACTGCTCTCTTTGTATGTCTTTTTTAGAGATGTGCAGACTTTGCCGAAGTACCGGCTACGGGACTGTAAGTCAATGCACACACATTATATTATTATTATTATTATTATTAATATTATTATTATTATTATTATTATTATTATTATTATTTTGTTGTTGTTGTTGTTGTGGTTGTCATCATCGTGATCAACATCATTACTTTATCTGCGTGCAAACACACACAAAGGACACGGAGGAAATAGGGAAGGAGCACGCTCACAGCAGCGACTTGAGGAACACCACGCCTGCCCACTCTTTAAATGGGCTCAAATAGACGAAATAAAGAGAGAAGTATCGAAAGAGAAGTAAAATAGGCAAATAAGCAGATGACAGAGACGTGGACAGAAATAAGTAAAAATAAAGAAGAAAATGTGAATGAACGCGCGGCCAGATCTGTTTCATTCGGAGAAGTCAGAATATAAGAATAACAGAGGGCTGATCTAGTTGGTAAGTATTCATTCTTAAAAAGGCAAAGCGTGCAAACACGGACACAAGGTGGTGTCCTGAATTCTTTCTTGTGTCCGCGGCTGTACGCCCTGTCTTTTTAGAATGAAAGTCAGAAGAGTTCTATGGGCCTCATCACTTCTACAGCAGCACACTCTATCGGAAAGAGGTAATCGTCAAGGGTCACAATCTTAAAGGGGCCCTGCAACGCTTTTTCAAGTAATCGTCGAATGGTTTCATTACAATAACTGATTGCATCGACCATAACAGCAGAGCTGTTATGGTCGATGTTTGCCGTGCTGTCGTAGATGAAAAATCATCACCATGAAGCGCCACGTGCTCTATCAAAGCCCAAACATTCTGTACGGATGGCTAAGAAGAGTAGCTCAAACATGCGGTCCCGATGTTTATCACTTGTTTAATCCCAACGGTTCGTTTAAGTTTCCCTCAAATATACGTTACGTCTGTACAGACTTAATCGGTATTTGCCGCTCATGTGTCTCCTTGTTAATATTTAGTGGACCAGTGTGGTGATAGCGGGATTCGTCCGATTTCTCTGGCACATACCCGCTATGGAGTTTTACAGGGGAGCTCTTATGGTCGAGGTATGCCGTATGTCGTAGATAGAAAACTATCATCATCATGAACCTCTCTTCGTGCTCCTCTTCATCGTCAACCTCTCCTGCTTTGCTCCCAGAACACGTGCGCCAATTTGTCCGGCGTGGGTTGCAATAACTCTGATGGGCGAGAGAAGGAGTACAGAGAGAGAGAGAGAGAGAAAGAAAGCTAGAGACAAAGAACTATAGCAAATGTCCAGGCTTCGAGCGACAGAAAGCTGAGAGCAAAAAAAGAGAGCAAGAATAGCCATTTACAGTATAGTAAATATGTATATATTATAGTATAGTATAGTACTTTCTCCTGGGCTAATTAGTGCTTTTACCCAGTTACTTGTTATATATGATGATGATGATGAAACAAACTTTATTTGGGTATGTTGTAAAAATGCATATATGTACACGCGCTTATGTATGTGCATATGTTGTGGTGTCGCACCGTCCAATCACCACCGCGGGTTCGAGCACTGGGAGATTCATGCAGGCTGCCGCGTCCTCGCTCGTCCCGCGCCCGTGTACCGTTCGAACTGCTGCGCGCGAGAACTCTGCCCGTCACCGCGAAGGGGCGGCGAGTCGTCGCGCGCAGCGAGGGAGACCCTAGGCGACACTCTCCAAATTAGTGATTTATTACTGGAATTACAAAGAGATCAATAATTTTACACCCGAATCAATCGCGGATGACATAATTATACAAGGCACCAATTAGCTAATACAGGTTACCAAATGTGGCCGCGAATGGCGCACCTATAAAACAAGAGAACAAAGAACCAGGTTTGGAGAGCCGACCTACCCTTCGGCCAGCGCTCCCGCGATCTCGCACCCCTAAGGAACGGAACAGACATACGGACACTTGAAAGAAACACACGGTGCACGATCGCGAGGCGCTGCCTCTGGACTTCGAGACCGCGGAGGGTAGCGCGCGCCCGCTGAGGCCGGAGCCCCGACAAAACGACGTAACCGCCGGCCGGCGGCGAAGAACAAAGAACAAAGGATCGCCGCCGGCTGGAGCGGCCACAACGCGTACGCACCCTTCGAGGTCCCCACGTGGTCTCTCCCGAACCTGGTCGCGCGCCCGCCGCTTCTAGGCGAGCGCGAGCCAGGTCCAAATCCCGCCAAAACTGGGCCAATCGGCCACCGTGTTTAACCTTCGAGGGCGGGGTGGCAGCAGAGTGACGGCGATTTATGACTAGCAGCCACCCGTCCGGTCGAGAGGAGAGGGACACGAGAATTCTCCAAGGGAAGATGGCGTCGAGCCACTGGCGCGGACGCCTGAATTCCCACAATGTGAATAGTTATATGTATAAAAAATTGGGGGACCCTTAAGCTTCGCCTTTAAGAGCTGAACGCAATAGCGAAATCCGGCTCCTAGTGCGCATTTCAACCACTAAGTGCATACTTATTAATGTGTATTGTTACACGCACACGCACACAGACACACACGCGCGCGCCCGCGCGAGTGGTACATGCAGGTTTTTGATCTGAAGCAAGAGTCACATGGCCTCCAAGATATACGCCTCGCGCTTGCCATCTCGGAGGCCATAAAGAGTCTCACAATGCCTCACAGATAGCAGCAAATTATCTAACGTTTGCGTTTGCTGTTTGCTCAGAGACTCTGGAAAGCCCGCGTTGGCTTGATATGTTTTCCGCTAGATGGACATAGTTGTCTATTTTTAGAGCTCTTTGAAAGTTCGTGTGTGTTTTTAGCGGCGATGGCTGCACTATCCCGGCCTTTTTCGACGTAGTTTGATGGCCTCCCAAATGCGCCTACAAATCGCCGAATGGGCTCGTTTTCGTCGTGATACCTGCCGAACAAAATGCGTTAAGAAGACTCCTTCCCCTACATGGCGTTTATGTAGTGTTTTTTTTCCGCAGTAGTTTAAGTACCATCGTGGCTTTGTGGTAGTACACCTGCTTGCCACGCGAGTGGCCCGGGTTCGATCCTCAGTGGGACCGAAAATTTTATTCTTTATTTTATTTGCTTCTTTCTCGATTTTTCCCTCACGGACGATTTTTCGCTCACAACCAACGGTGCCGACACCGACGCCGAAATTTCTGCGACACGAGCTCTCTGACGCTATCGCGTTAATAATTGTATATATATGTGTTTATTGTTAAATATGCTCTGCTAAGCTCCTTTTATGTACTCTGATATGGACCGATCACTAGCCAATGCAGGCTAACGGTCCAGATATCTTGTAATCTTTTCTTTGGTTTGTCAATAAAAATCAGACTGATTGATTGATTGATTGATTGATTGATTGATTTATTGATTGATTGATAAAAAAAGAGACAAGTGAACGAGTAAAAGCCTAGCCAAGCCAGGACCAGCTAGGTGCCCATCAGCTGTGCTGTGAGCCAGCCTTGCGCGACTTAGTGGAAGCGGCGCAAATTTTCCTAATCTACTTGACGCGTACTGTTTGTGAAAAATAATTAAAAGGAAATGCAATCGAAATACCTTTTGTGTCAAAAGCATGAAGAACAAAAAAAAAAACGCTTGCGTTTTGTTCAGAACCACTTAGTTAAGAAACAAATATATCCACATAACAATGCGGAACATTATTGCCTTGCAGTTTAATGCGTAAATTCAGCAGTCAAAAAGCGATACTGTACGACACAAACACTCAATGTTGTAATGATATAAGGTATTATTGCATCTGTTTTCCGTTTTCTTTTGGAAATAAATGAATATTTAGTATTTCCTACAGTGCGTGAAGAATGCCACAAGGCAAGGAAACAAAAATGTCTTCTATATAACAAGGTACTTTCCATGTGCCTCGCATGTCCTTCAAAAAAGGAAGAAAAGCAAAAAAAAAACTTACATTCAGTTTTCAATATAAATATTACCAAAAAAAAAAAAACGCCAGGCCTGCGCGAGAAGCGCAACACAGTTGCAGCGAAAGCTGGAAGAGCGTCATTTCTCGAGTCCGTTATAATTTCACTTGGGGCTACTAATAAAAGTAAGTTAGCAACGTACCCAATACGCCACAAATCATAATTTTTGCGAAGTTGGGAAGCACTCACTACGCCACGCCATTATTCGTCATTCTGCGGAGAAGCTAGGTACCATCTGTAAGGCATTATGACGCACTTTGTTGATGCGACGGCTGATTGACTGGTTGATTGAAATAACTTTAATGAGGTCCTGCGGGACGCACCCTAGCTCGCGTACTGCGACGGCTGATGACGATGAAGAATTATGGCTGAGCCCTTTGTAATGGTTTGGAAGGTTTGAAGGACCTACTAGTTACGTAATTCGCATTGCGTGGCGTATTGTCGTCATTTCACTTCCCACCATGCTATATAACACACGTTAACGTGAGAAAGAGACAGAGATAGGGAAATAACTTTATTGAGACACTGAGGAAATGGATTATGGGCGCCTTATGGGCTTCCTTGGCAACCAGTAGAAGTGCACCTGTGAGAAACTTACTACGCGATAAATCACCATAATCTTTGTGAAGTAAGGAAGCAGCTATTATGCCATTTTTTGTCATTCTGCGGATAACGGTGGTACCCGCTTAGCACCTGTGAGGCATTTTGTGCGCTTTGTCGATGTTGTGACTGATGACGATGAAGAATTATGGCAGAGTCCTTTGTAATGGGTTGGAAGCATTCAACAACCCACTCGTTGCACTATTCGCATTGTGTGACGCCTGGTTGTCATTTTACTCTTCTAACACGCTACAATACATATTTTAATGTGGTTCCTTCCCAACATGAAGCCTGTATAGGGTCTTTTCGCAAAGCAGTTTCAAGCACCGTCATCGGCCCTGAATAACTATTCGTAATAAAGGAAAAAAGAAACGGCATTGCTCTACGGTAGAATTCTGGGCTCCTACGCAGAGGACCCATGTTACTAGCCAGTTCCATCTGGATATTTTTCTTATTTCGTTCTTTTTTCTTATTTCGCGCGATAGCGGTTACGAACACAGGCGGCGGCGGCGGCGGTGGACAACTACGGCGCCTAAAAACGGCCGTTGTTCTGATCTCATAACAACTTTCGCTGTAAAATATATTCAGGCTTTCACACTGGCTACAATACAAAGACGCTGGAAGAAATGACAGCAGGTAGCACGCCCACAGGTGTCTTTGTCCATACGTTGTTTAGACGTGCATTAGCAGCCTACTTTGAGGATTTGCTACTTCGTACTGCTCAACCGTTAAGCGATGCTCTGAAGTAAGCAGAAAAACACATAGTGAATATAAAGAAGAGAAATTTAGGGGAAGATAGAGGCTTGAATTGACGAGGAATCGTTGCACAGGGAACGTTGCCGGATCGACCGTTTCGACAAGAGGACCTGTTTTCGTAAGGGTAGCAGGCTGAAGAAGACAAATCTCTTGTCGTACCTTTGACTCCAACGACGTTCACTGTTCAGCGATTTCACAGCAGGTGTTTAATTCAACAACGTCGAAAGGTTTATAAAGCCCGTCCGGCTTTTTAAGTGCCATGTATCAAAAGAATTCAGAACTCTTTCCAATATACCCTTTAACGCATACGATCTCACTTTACATTTGAAACCCACACGGTCACTTATGCATTCGCCTATGACAACTCGAAGGCGAGAGCCATTGTTTTTTTCTTCTCAGTGATGTACTGATCCTACACCGTCCCCCTCCGAAAGCTCTCTTCACCTAAGGTGGTTTTGCGTTGCCTTTAGGATCGGATGCATTGCAAGCTTTCTGCACCACACCTGGTCGTGCACGGCCTCCGTGATCAGCCCACCTTTCACCAAGCGATGGCAACGCGATGACGTCAGGATGGGACATCACCTTCTGTGACGTCATAGTTATGTCATGATAACGTGATGACGACGTCAGAAATTTCGGTGATATGAGACGCCGTGATGACGTCATATAGTGACGGCATTATGCTGATTTTTTGGATCACTTGGTTTCACGCCGTCGACGCGGATCGCCAGTTTTCGCGTTTGATGAGGCATATATATGAGCCTTAATAAGCGGGGATGAGTCCGGTATCGTGGACTGGTGTTTCACTGGCCAATGAGGAACCCTTTCGGTGTATTGCTCTTGTCATTCTTTATTTCGCGCTGTTTTTTGGCGGATTATTTGGAACGCGTTCTGTGACAAAACGGAACGAAACGTCACGAGAGGACAAGAGGGAGCAAGCAGCCGATAGGCGAGCTGAGGGCATTTCAGATATGTTTTGAAGGCATGAAGAAATAAGAGAATTATTATAGCGCAACATCAGCATTGGCAGGCATTGTATTTCAAAGCTTGAGCTCGAAGAGCACGCTGACTTCAACAATTTATTTTTGATATAGTCTTGAGTGGATGCTAGGTGGTGTCGCAATTTGACCAGTCGTTCGGTGGTGAGGGGCTGGTTGTGATTTCCGCAAACTGTCGGCGCCGGATTTGAGTAAGCCAGACACAAAGCAGGCTAATCCGATTCTCCAGCCCCAGCGGTTACATTCCTACCCAATCGTAGTCGTCCCGAACAACGTTCTAGATCGGTTATATCAGGCGTAATGGTGCCTCCGACTGTTCTGTGTCCGAACTTTGCCAAAATGACTGACAGCACTGCCCTTTATTTTTGCTATTGTAGCGCCTGACCGTCAGATGGGCCTCGACCAATCCCGCGCAGATCCCTCTCGTCCTCTCGTGATGTTTCGTTTCGTTCTATCACAGAATGCGTAGAAAATAGCCCCCCCCCCCCTTGATTCCCAGTCCTAAATAAACTTGCCATGCAAGATGTTTTGTAGCGTCAGCTGCACTGGCCTAGGCGAGCCAGTTTCGCGTGCCTCCTCAAGAGCCGTGCTGCACATGCGCGAGCATCAGTGATGTCACGCACCGGAGCCGGCACCTCCCGCGCACTCCTCCGCCACCGCGCGCGACTCGCCACCGCCGGTCTGCGTTTTCGAGAGGAGTGACGTCGTAGCTGTGGCAGACGTATTGGCGCCGGCGCACGCGCAGCTATTCAGCCTTCGCTGTGCAGTCGCCGTCTGACACTGCGCTGGAGCCGCTTGATAGCGCCTCTGAGTGGTGTTTGCCAGTGTGGCATAACCATAGGAGAAGGGAGCGCAAATGCTGCTCAACGGCGCAGAAGAGCGGAGAAGCTTAACACCTCAGATCCCGAAGTAGTTGCCTGGCAAAATAAATATACATGTTCCACATAATACGTATACCGTGTGTGTGTCATTGGAGCAGCAGTAAGCAAGATATTCAAGCTAATCCTAGACAATCAGGAAAGCTAAGAATAATGAGCTGAACCTTTGCAAACGCTACGTTATTCTGGTATAGCCGAGCTAAGCCACTGCAACATTTTTTATTAAGCCAGTGATGGCACGCAAATCGAAATTCTAGGTGTGCCATCTACTGTTTCAGGAATAAATGAGGTGCTCTGTCATGTTTATTCAGAAATTATCTCAGCGTTTCCTGTTATAAAAAACGATGGACAGTAAAGTATTGCAATGAATGTTGATGTGAAACGCGATAAAACTAGCCAATATTAAGCAACCCACAAAGTAACAAAGAATACAACACACGATGATAATGACAGTAAGTGCCTAGTGCTGCACTCTTTCTAACATACCTCACTTCCATTTCTTTTCTTACATACAGCAGCTAACCAAGGATGCGCAAGCAAAAACTGTGGGACAGTCTTCCGTGCTAGTCACCAAAGTAAGATGTGTCGCCAGCGACCACATTTATCAAAAGAAGTAGTTTAGAACACCTGATCTTACATTTTTATAAAGATGAAGTGATATATGTCGACGTGAACAAGCGCCTGAAACACACAATGATGAGTAACTGAGGAGGACTAGCGCTGACTTCCAACTGAAATTCATTAGCACGAGCATGGAAAACGAGAACAAGATTGTGACGCTGAGCGAGTTGGTGCAGAGCTTAATAGTAATATAGATAGATAGATAGATAGATAGATAGATAGATAGATAGATAGATAGATAGATAGATAGATAGATAGATAGATAGATAGATAGATAGATAGATAGATAGATAGATAGATAGATAGATAGATAGATAGATAGATAGATAGATAGATAGATAGCACACGTGATCACCGCTCATTCAAATGCGCATGACGGCAGGCATAGAAAGAGAACCGTGAATCACAAGGAAGTCTTATAGCAAAAACCACAAGAAACCGCGAAAAGACATCAGGAAAAAAACTGGCGGCGTATCTGAGTGCTTCGCTGCAAATGTCGTCGAAATCTTCTGCCATTTATGTTTTGCCTTGTCTTAGACAGCGCCTCCTCTATGTTGAATCGGCCGCATCTTGCTGGCATTGATAAAATAGAGGAGGCGCTGCGTGAGATATGGACGCCATCTGGCAGTGGCGTCGGGAAACATGAGCTTGTGCAGTACCCAGGGCCACTGCCAGGTGGCAGCACCATATCGTCGGCAGAGGGCTTTCTCGAGCATAGCGTCGCATCTTCAGCACAGTCTAAGAAACACTAGGGTCTTTAGAATGACGTATCTATGTATTTTCTAGTAAAAGAACACACCACCTAATACTTACGTATTTGTGTTGCGCCTTTGACATGCGTAATATTTTCTTTTTGATCGACAACGTTCACAAGTATAAACGCAGCTACCAGTTCAAGATGGTTGGGCGTTCAGCACGTGCTTAAACTTTGGCGGGTTGGCTGAATCGTGTGAGAGACAGACACATACAGACAGACAGAAAGAAAGAGAGGCAGATCAAAATTTCTGCGTTCAATTATCCCAAGAAAGACTATCGTCTTAACCTAGGTATCTCTAGGTAATCTGACCGGATTAACTAAGATAATCTCTTTCTTTGTCAGTAAGAGCGATTGAACGTTTGCTTATGTAATTGCCTTTGGCGGTAGGTGCAGCTTCAATGATGATGGGCGTGCTATCCTGACGATGCCTAGCTAAAATCTGTGTGTTATCGAATGCTGGAGCACGCCCGCATTGGGAAAAGTGAAGCGCAAAAAAAAAACTTCTCTCCCTCAGCGTACCTTTTGTTTATGCTCCTGCAAACGTACATTAAGGCGCCTGCCCGCCTGGCCGATATAAGTCTGTCCGCATGAAAGTGCTGTGCTATACACAACGCTACTACAGCAGTCAACGAAGTTATTCTTGTGGTTTTTTTTGCATGAGTTTTCATTTCCGTTTTATAGGATTGATCCTGACACTCAGCTCAGACAGCTTGTGCGGCGCCGAAAATATGACTGAGATGCCTGCCTTCTAAGTTCTCACCTATCTTTTTGAGCTTGTGAGAAATACCATGTTTATACGGGATAACCACCACCTCGCGGAGCTTGTCCGTAACAGAGACGAGATGGTAACCGGGATAGCCGGCTGCCCTCAATCTACTTATCTGCGAGAAGAAGCTATTGTGACTAGGGTGATGGCAGGATTTAACCAGGGCGTTGTTCAATGATTCCCTGCTGGACTAGTTTACTACGGGCCGAAGTGCAGGGAAGGGGTGCTATGCAGGATCGCCCGAGCTTCTCGGGAACACGAGCTTGCTCCGAACTAGCACTACAGCGGTCATGAAAGGAAGACAGCGCTGAGCGTGCGATAGCAGCTTTGAGAGAAATTGGCTACAAGAACAAGCATGGCGTCACAAACGCATGTGCGGCCTTTGCGGCGATTTTCAAAGGAACACCGCGTGCGAACGCATCTGCGCCGCCCCTCAGTCAACATTTCAACAGTGCCGCGACGTCAGTGTGATTGTCATGCTATCTACGTCAGTGTGATTGTAGGTGCTATCGATAACACCTGTGGGAGGCGCGAATGTACAGGCCGACCATGATGATTACACACGTGGCCTCGGCGATTAGCCGGATTAGCTTCGGCCGCGGTGTTGTAAGGCGCTCGGCCGGAGCTAATCACAGAGGCCGCGGTGCTGATTATTCTAAAGGATACGTAGTGCAGACATTAAACGCTTGAAAAGGAACTTAAACAGCCCGTATCTCTAAAAATATCGTTAGTTAAAGTTTCTGACATTTCTTGCACGGGTGCACTACTGCACTCAATGGAACGACAAAAAAGTGAAATAAGATGCCTCTGGTTTGAAGACACCACCCAACTTTGTCGACTGCCCTTGACGTGACGCCGAGTACCATCGTAACTAATGGAACGCAGCGGGCGCTGAGGGATGGATTTGACCTTTTCGTACCGTTAGCTGGTTGAAAAGAGAGTGTCGCCAGAGCTCGGAAAGATTCCGACCTTGGTGAAACTCGGGCCATGCTGCATAGCACCCCAGGAGAGGATTTTGGCGCGGGCCTCGTACCTCCAACACACATGCCAGTTAAAAAAAGGACATTTTTAAGTCGAGATATTTGAGCACTCCATCTTCAGCGAACACATGTGTGATAACGAGAGGATAACGAGAGAACTCATGTGTGATAACGAGAGATGTCACGTGGTCGTGACATTGACGAAGGCAGCAGTCGGCGTGTCGAAGATGAATCCCTTTATTTGGCCGAACATCTGGCCGGAAAACGGGTAGTCAAACTGCAGGAATACACACTGTACACTGAAAGCGGCGAACAGAGCATCGGCCGTCGATAAAACTGGACATGGCTGGGACGCGCCGTCTTTTATACACCATGCATCGAACTTTGTAGCCTTATCACTGGTGGTTGCGCAAGCTCTGGAATAATCTTGACTATTCGTGTCACGTGCGCAATCTTGACAAAATGGTCTATTACAACCTGGAATGTTCCCAAACATTCTTGCGCGGCCCACGCAATGCAGCGATGACATGTGCAGCGAACCAGTTGAACAATCATTGCAGAAGAAGCGCACGTGGCAATATGTAGGTCCAATTTCCAGCATTCAGCATTCAATTCAATTATCATTCACTTATCTAGCATTCGATAACACGCAGATTTTAACTAGGCATCATCAGGATAGCACCCGCATCATCATTGAAGCTGCAGCTATCGCTAAAGGCAGTTGCATCAGCAAACCTTCAATCGCTCTTACTGACAAAGAAATAGATTATGTTAGTTCATCCGGTCAGATAACCTAGAAATACTCCGGTTGTTTTTCTTTAGGTTTCTTGTGGTTCTTGCTACATTACTTCTTTGTGTCTCTCTGTTCCCTTTCCATGTCTGCCGTAATGCGCAATTGAATGAGTGGTGATCACGCGTGCTATCTTGTTCTCGTTTTCTACGTTCGTGTTAATAAATCTCAGTTGGAAGTCCGCGCTAGTCCACGTCGGTTACTCGTCCTTGTGTGTTTCACGCGCTGTTCACGTCGCCATGGAATACTAACTAGCCGGTCACACACCTTGTTTATATGTGTGCTTCTAGCAATGCAGCACTGTGGTGCTCCAGTTGAAAGGGAAGATGGGGGCGATTCTTCGGCAGCACCGTATTTTGTTTCGTCTTCAACATATTTCCAGCTGCCCACAACGCACTCTATAATGTCAAAGCTTTACTGGTAAGTTCTAAAATCATTTTTACCTCAGAGTTCAGGCTCGTAGGTAACGCACTCGAATATAATTAACAAATACACAGTAAAAGTGCGCCGAGGCATGAAGCTACACGTGCACTTAAGACTGTCGACATGTTAACTACCAGGCTTTCTGTTTTCATGACAGCAGCTGCTTTGCGAAGGGTTGAAGCGAAAAAAAAAAAAAACTAGCACAATGTCTTACAATAAAAGGTGCCATAGTTCATTATAAATCATGGACACCGCATAAATAGCATATAGGTACGAGAAGTGACGTGTAATAAGTGCGATACGTGTATGTATGTTCACTGTGCCCGTATAGATACAAGAACACGTCATAAGAGATTCTTACAATTCTTATACGTGTTGAAAATGACTAGACTTTACAATCTAAATATTTTCATTGCATTGACCACATTTCTCTGTATAGTATACGTCGCGCAAAAGCCGGTGTTTGCAGGAAATGCAAGATCCAGGGTGCTTCAAACACAGCGTGCGCGGTTTGCTAACCAACTGCCCTACAATCAAGCCTATTCGACGTTTTCGAGGAAAATCTCCACCAAGTTCTCCATATGAAGGACGAGTGAAAACGCAAACCGTAAAAAGTACGTGAATGTATTGTCTTCCTTCCTAAAAATTAAAATATTAGAAAATAATTTGAGAATATAATGAACGTCGAGAAGTATTTGGTTTAAACACGATGTTTGAGAATATCGGAGTAATGACAACAGATAACAAACACCTTGTGAAGAGGTGTCTCCTCTCTTTTTCTTGCATTGCCACAATTGACAGCAAATTTGAGAACTTGTGGGATGCAGTTGAAAAAAAGTCACAGTTTCGCCGCAAGGGCGAAGCAATGAACACGAGAGCAAGAAATTGGGTTTTCACACGAAGAACGACAAGCAGCTCGATACTTGCAGCGCGCCGCTGAAGCAAAAAGAAAGACTCCCGAAAAGAACGCATAGGTATACACAGCACAGGGCAAGCGTGAAGTAACAAGTGTAACAGTTGTTACGCCTGTGCACTTGAGCAACGCACTGCAAGTGTTGACAATGCAGAATAAGAGGCTCTTAGACGCGTCTGCGTCTCCTCTGCGTCTCCTGCCACACGGGGGCGTCTGTTGCGGGATGTCCCTGGTGGTCTTTTTTTAAAGACGATAGTCTTTCTTGGGGAACTTAAACGCAGAAATTTTGGTCTGTCTTTCTGTCTTTCTGTTTGTCGGCACGTCACCCGATTTAGCCAACCGGCCAAAGTTGAACCACTTGCTTACCGCCCACCCATCTTGAACTGGTACGGCTGTTCATAGTTCTGAACGTTGTCGATCAAAAAGTAAATATTACGCTTATCTGAGGCGTAACATCATTAGGTAAGTATTAGGTGGTGTGTTCCTGTAATAGAAAATACATAGATACGCAATTTTAAAGACCTTGATGGTATGCGTTTAACGTTGAGACAGTAACGCGTTTATTAAAAGATTGCCACAGCTGAAGCGATCAGCGGTCCAAGCCGAGCAAGCGCGAGCGCCAACAACAACCGTTTTCGTCTTCTTCTTTCACAGGCGTTCTTGTCTGCGCCCTACCATGTTACAAATCACTCCCCCGCGGAAAAGGAGCCATCCTGGCGACCTAAGGAACAGGTACAACTGGTGGGTCATAATGCGGCTTCAGTCGATCGACGTGAACAGTCTCGCGGCCGCGACGACGGCGGTCCGTAGATGATTGAACAGGCTCAATCATATAGTTAACTGGGGATGCTTGACGTAGGACGCGGTAGGGGCCTTCGTACTTAGGCAGTAGCTTTGTGGAAAGGCCAGGAGCGGAGGAGGGAACGCGAAGCCACACCAACATTCCAAGCGAATACGACTCAGGAGGCAGGTTTTCGTCGTGACGGTCCTTCTGGCCCTACTGCCCTACAATGTTACAACCCTAGTTTCTTAAGGTGCGCTGAAAATGCGACTGCGCTGAAGCTTGTCTTCCTCCGTGCGCTCTGCACAAGCTCATGTTGTGTTTCGGTTTCGGTTCAGTATTGCATTGTACGAATGACAGGGGGCGCCGCTCTGGCATTCCTGTTTTACCCAGGCGACGTGTAAGTAAGAGAGTTTGTGGAGAGTACTCGTTGAGTGCGGACGTTTCTTCTCCTTCGGCGCATCGCGCCAAACAGCGTGTTCGGGCTGGCCGGTGTCCCCACCGGTCGCGTTGGTCACCGCCGGTCTTCGCCTGCCGCTGCGCCGGGACTACCAGCCCGCAACACAGCACTCATGTTTCCCGACGTATTGCGAGATGGCGTCCATATCTCACGCAGCGCCTCTTCTATCGTCTTTAGACGACATTTGCAGCGAAGCACGCAGATACGCGGCCAATTTTTTTCGTTCCACATCACAAGGGGGTGCAGAAAGGGGCCACTTTGTCGTGCGCGTCTCAAAGGCAGTTTTCAAACTCATGGAAAATGTATGAGCGTTGCTTGATGGAAAAGATGCTCAAGCTCCTCCGAGATCTGCGTGCCAACAGCGGTAAGTGATGAATACAAATAGCTCGCCTTTATTTACTTGGGGCATACTTAGCGTGTGGTTGAGTTTAACGCAGCGCGCTGGGGAGCGAGGGGTCGCTGGTTAAAATCCTGGGTCGGATATTTCGGAATTTTTTCTTCTGCTTAATTTTTCGCTTATATATATATATATATATATATATATATATATATATATATATATATATATATATATATATATATATATATCGACGGTAACGGCAAAAATCCGCCGAGAGTGGCCATATCCTTGCTATCGCAATAAAAATTAGTTGTATTGAGAAAAAGCGACGGTGATGAGGTTTTGAGGAGCAAAGAGCTTGTTAAAGTACACTGATTTTCGTAAACCTTCTGTACAGAAGTTAGAACTAAGAGACAATAAAGCGAAGGAATATATGGGGTATGTTATTTGAGTAATTAACATGTAAATGTGAAGAAAGTAAAGAGAACGAAAAGAAAACTTGCCGCTGGCAGGGACTGAACGTGCGACCTTCGAATAACGCGGCCGATGCTCTACGATAGAGCATTTCAATCTGTTTCGAAAAACGTACAGTATATGAACCCATATAAAAATATCAAATGCAGGAGCTGGCCCCCGACCTCGGTTGTATGGTACTTCTCATGATCCTCGGGAACCACGCAGATGGTACCACTAAGACTTTTGACGAATAGCTTTCTGCCAAGGCATTCTTCAAATAATGAGAAGTGAAAAATAAAATTTTGTCACCCCACATATGAGAGATGCCTCATTGTTTCTATAATACTGAATATCCTGTGGGAATGAGATCAATCACTGGAAAATCTGGCGGCACCATCAGCGTGACGTAATATGAGGGATCATGTGGTGCCAGCGGCTGTGTCGTGTGCTTTGAGAGCGCCGAAGCGAAGTGAAATCGATTTTTAAGAGTTCCACCTGTGGTGCGGTTTTGATAAAGTGAGGAGATGTTCCTCAATAACATTTGCAGCATTGTCCCTGCTTCGGGTGCGCGCTTCACAAAACTTAAAGCACTACAATACACAGTCGCGGGCTTTCACGGCGTCTGCTGTGGTACGCGACTGGGCGGTGCCGCAGTGCTGGACGTACGCATTCAACGGAGCCCAGTGTCAGCCTTCACACCCATCTGCAGGGTAGGAAACTGCGTGAAACTTGGATTGAAAAACTTATGAACGGCAGGCAGCCATCGGCTATAACTCGTGTGGGCAGCCAGCACTTCCACGAGGAACATTCCTGCTACAGCGTGAGGCTGCAATGTTTGGTGAGTAGAAGAATGCGCTCAGTGCAGGATGGGTGGCTGCATGCTGGGTGGATAGCAACGCTTTTCTCCCGCAAGCTAGGCCATATGTTGCCCATCTCGATATGGCACCCTAGTTTAGTTCAGCCCACTCGCAAATCCAAGTTCGCCCACCACAACCCCATTTGTTTTCCATAAAGCCCTGTGTATTTCTATGATGAAGCTGTCACGGTTTTTACGTTATATACACGAATTTGCCACAAAAATGGCTGAACTACACGGCAAGGATGCTTCACATTAAAATTCAGGAGTCATTGCCCTATCGGGAAAATGGGGGCAAGCAAAGATTGGCATGTGGGTGTCTGACGCACTGCCTTTCTTTCTTTCTTTCTTTCTTTCTTTCTTTCTTTCTTTCTTTCTTTCTTTCTTTCTTTCTTTCTTTCTTTCTTTCTTTCTTTCTTTCTTTCTTTCTTTCTTTCTTTCTTTCTTTCTTTCTTTCTTTCTTTCTTTCTTTCTTTCTTTCTTTCTTTCTTTCTTTCTTTCTTTCTTTCTTTCTTTCTTTCTTTCTTTCTTTCTTTCTTTCTTTCTTTCTTTCTTTCTTTGTGTCGCATTGTGCAGTGCTACCTCCTATGTGTTTCCTTCCTTCATTCTGGCAACTGGACCTTCATACACGTGCTGAGCAGCGGAATACATCAGTCGCGACAGGCAACAAGGACGTACACACGGTCATGTACAGGCAGCAGTGAAATGTAGTAACGTGAAATGGGAAGTTGCCTCGATAACCTCGATAAAAGATCAGATGTCCTTATCAGAAACGGTTAATCGCCGACAAGGACACGACCGAGAGAGCATAACTTGTTCGAAAACGCGGCGTACAAAGACGCCTGCGGCCGGTGCACCTTCGAGGAACTTATTGTGTGTACGCGCATTTCTATGTACTATTTGGCTCCAGGTTCTTGGCGGTCACACCTACAACGCCACTCTGTGAGGCATGAATGCTTCGCTTAAAAAGATCCGAATGTAAAATATATGAGAGGTATTGGTAATTCAAGAGATTCAAGTAAGTGAGCCGGATACTGCTTGTAATAGGGGCAGGTGAGGCGAACATAGCTGCAACGCGCTCGAGGGCCCTGGCTTCTAACAAGAGGACAGTTAGACTATAGGTTAACTGTTTATAGTCGAATGGTATCGATCAGAAGGAGTTGCTCCACAGAACTGTCTGAATGCGCTTACGTATATTCATTTTTTATAACTGCGGAGCAATATAATCAACCGCCCTGTCGTGGTGGTGCAAGACTTTGTTTATGAGTAGGCCAAGAGTTAAAAAAAATAAAAAGCAGCGTATTGGTTGGCCTTCAGACTGTCGGTTGTGGCGGGCAGGTCATGCCTCGTCGCGAGGTCCTCCGCCCAGTTCACCAGCCTCATGTCTCGCGGTGGCGTCACACAGGTCCCACGTTTGATACACATAAGTGGAGCAGGCTGCACGTTTTGAACGCTAGCACGCACTTGCTCGTGAACGCCAGCGTCGCTGAAGTGCCAATTCCTCAGTCCGAGCCAGCTAAGGGACGGCGAAACGCCAGCGCCAGGCGTTTGACTCAGCCCGCTCGGAGAAGCAAATAGTAGAAAGGAGACCATGGAAAATGGAAAATCGCAAAACAAATCAGATAATAAAAAAAACAGAAAGGGGCAGAAAAAGTCGCATAATCACAAGAAAATACTTAATAAAAGCACATAAACACATGAAAAGAACACAAAAGAAGAGAAAAGCGCATCTAACGCAACATAAACACAATGGAAACACAGGTGAGTCAATTATCCCCAGTTCCTATTGGTTTCACTTGGGATGGAACCGGCTTAGACTTTTTTTTTCTTCTTTGCAGGCGTACATAACCTTGCCCAGCAGCACTTTTTACTTGTAGATGATGGCGCATAAGACAAAGTTTACATGCGACATCCATTGCTGAAGAAATATATGAGGTGTTCCGTTTCGTGTCTTCAGAAATTAAGTCAGCTTTTTCTGTTATAAAAAACGTGGGCAAGTGAACCATTCCAACATATATATTTTGATGTGAAATGTATAGAAATATGGAATAGTAAACAACCGATTAAGTACCCACGTCGAGAGAATTAGACGATGATGACAGTGTGCAGCCTAGTGATGAATAGTTTTCACCTTACCCCCTTCTTATTTATTTTTTATATGTAAAAGTAACCATGCACCAAGAATGCGCACCCATAAACAATGCCGGGTGAGCCTTCCGTAGGTCTCACCAAAGCGAAACGCCGTATCTTCATCCAGCGCGTCGTAATAAAAACGACTTGCTATGAACACCTAACCTTAGATTTCTAAGAAATCAACTTATAGGTATGTCTCCAGCAGTGTAGCCATGTGATCCTCTCGTAGAAGGGAAGGTGAAGGCGAGTTATGGACCCAGTAAATTTTCTTTTCGTGCTTCAGTATCTTGCCACCTGTCTTCAACACGCAGGGATACCAAAGCTTTATTGTAAATTCTAAAGCATGTTGGGCTTTGACCTCGGGCCCGCAAATAAGGCACTGTATGTATTCCCTATTTCAACAGTAACAATACATCGAAGCATGACGCTACAAAGTTCTGTAACACTCTCGTTTCACTGTAACACTCGTTTCCATAAGCGCACCTGCTTTGCAGTTGGCTAAAAGAAAAACAATAAGACGACTCCCGATAAATGCCGCCATAAGTCATACAGTAAAATAAGAATAAGGATAGCACATAAATATATCAGAAACAAAGGTAGGATGAGAGAGCAGTGATTTCCGTATTTATGTGCGTTGTGCCTGAATGCTCAGTAAAGCACATAATAAGAGATTCCTCCGACTTGTAATCCCGTTGGCGATGTCTAAGCTTTCGAGGCTAAATATTTTGATTGTATTGACCACATTTTTATGGATCTTGCGCGTCACACAGCAGCCGGTGTTTGCAGGAAATACAAGATCTAAAATGCTTCTACAGCAACGTCAACAAACCTCTGGCCAACAGCCTCGTGAACGTTATCCTCGAAACGTTGAACAAAATTCTAAATTACGTTCAGAACATGAGGCACGAGTGCGAGCGCAAAAGGTAAAAGGTATGTAAATATATTACCTATCTTCTAAATCCAAAACGTTTAGAGAAAGTCAATCGAGAAAGTAAGCAATGCTGATAAGAAGTTCTTTAAAAGGCGGCGTTTAGGAGACCGGAGTCGTGGTAAGAGTATAAAAGGCGTTTTGAAGATGTTGCTGCTCTCACATAGCCACAATCGATAAAAAAAATCGGGTAATTACATGCTGCAGTGAAAAAAATTCAGTGTGTAAAATAACCTAACACGCCGTTTCCCCGAAATGAACGCCAACCAACTCGCCCAGCTTAAAATCTCGCTTCAAAATTTCGAAGCCAAACATTTCGGCGTAAAATTTTAGACCCGAACGTTAAGAGACCAGGCTCGCCAGCGAGAAAGAAGAGGCCGAAAGTGGCGCTCCTCGGTCAAGCACGACGGGCTGCTGAGGCCAGTGTACACCTGAACGGAGGACCCGCCCACCTGCTTTTCCAACCATCTCCTTCTGCAAGAAACGTTTTCCGAAAATTTCACTTCCGCATACTATGGCGACCGCCAAGTCTATCTTACATTCTTATATATACGTTCATACAAGCCAAATGTGTGTTACTTCATATCAGCACCAAGCATGTATTCGAAGACTTTGTAAAGTTTGAAATAATTGTTATCACATGTATTTGTTCTAATTTCAGTAAAACGCGAGGGAATTGGCAGACTTGACAATTGCTATCACTACGTCAGTTCATTTAATGGGGGAAAAATGAATACGAGAGGTCCAGCATCTCTGTTTTTTTTTTATTCTCACAAGATGTCTAAAACTCACGACGAATGAACATATGTCTTTCGCAGGAGGCTTCAACCGACGTTGGTTATATGGTACTTCTCACAATCTTCGGGAATCACACAGATAATACCACTAAGTATTGTGACGAGTTGCTTTCTGCCAAGGATTACTTCAAACAACGAGAAGTTGAGAATAAAATTTTGTGACCTAGCCTACGAGAGACCAGTCATTTTTGCTGCAGTATTGAATATCTAGTAGATGCGCACAAGAAACGCGCAAGGTTTTGCCCTTGTGATCACAGTATGCAATGTAAGGGCTGTAATTGGACGAAAGTTCCAGGTGTTCTTACATTAAGAACAAAATGTTCGCGGGTGTTGTTTTGCGGGCTTTTTAACAGCAGCCTAATTTGAAACGTAATATTATATGGTAGATGGAACTTGACGCTAAAACCACGTACTACTACTCTATTTTACATAGTCACTACGGTTAAAATAAATTGTCCATGTCGATCAACGAAATTTTAAACAAAAATTGGACCATCTCTCCGAAGGGAACGCTGATGGGATGCGAAGCAGCAGCGTTGCGCACGGGTGGCGTCCCGGGTTGAACGGCGCTAACGCGGGTGCTGCGGTGAGCGCTGGAAGATTAGTTTGAAGCGAAACTCGGTGTAGCGTTTACTGGTGTAAACGTTTGTTTGAAACGCAGACACGGGAGGCGAGTGGGCGTTGGAGCTGGCAGCTGCGGCGCTCCGGCGGGTGAGGGACAGAGTGACATACGCGCGCACCTGCGAGGGAAGCGTGCGAGGGGTGCGTGACGTCAATGCCCAGCTGCGGCGTGACCTACTTGGCACCGCTCCAACACCTGCGCCGAGGGAAGCGCGTTGCCTCGCGTTTGTGCGGACGGACAGCGTTACACAGGCTAGTCAAAGAGCTGCTAGGCATCTAATAATGCTACCAGTTGGCTACATTGACGGGCCATGAGGAGATGCGGGAATAAATAAAATAGGACAGCCGCAGGGAGTTGCGAAAACAAGAGTCCAGGTACAAATCCAGTTATCATGCATATTCAACAGCGGCAGCAGGCGATGCTTAATTCTGTCATGACACTTTTATGTTCGCGACAAGATAGGTCATTTCTGGGAAATCTGGTAAAGAACAATTACTGAAATAATAAAGGCTTTATAGTACAATGCATGGCGCGCAATTGTAGAACGAATGCAGTTTTTAAGAGCATTATTTTAAGCAAGGATTTATTACGAATTTTAAGTAAAAAAATCTAATAAACCATTTTTAACGAAAAGCAGATAACTTCCTTAAAACATCGGCACTGCTTCGCATCAGCGAAGCAGTGCCGATGAAGATTCAAAATACGCGTTTAGCAAGAAGTACCATATACAATATCCCTGCAAATATGAGCCTTCCGTCTGTAGAATTTCTTTAGGCACAAAGGGAAAGGTTAGCTTAAGTGGCCATCATGCCACCGCGTAAAACAGTTGCGTAATGCAGTGAAGCACAAACTTCCGGAGCATCTCTCGCAAAAAAGTTCGTTTTGTGTTCACTTTGTCGTTATTTATAGCATAATTTACAACTCATGTGTCTTTCTGTCTTCGAGGGCTGGTGCGGCAGATACCTTGGGGCACTTTTAGCAGGAACAGCGGGATGATTTTCCTTGTATGTATGGTTTTGCTGATGAACTTCTAGTAGATGTTCCACCACTGGCAGCAGTTATGCGAATTTATAAAAGCGTGATTCTTTTAACAAATCAGATTAATCAAAATAACGTTGCAAGTTTGCACTGCTGCCAGCATGAAGAAGGTCTCAAGCAGACTCATCAGACTCTGCCGAAGTTCGTCGTTTGCGACAGGCCACATGCAAAGCTACGAGCACTCGCTCCCCACGACCGAGATGCATGAGATGCTAGCGTCTATAGCGTCTATACTTTGACTTAGGTGTCACTTGAAACCTATCCCTACCCTCACGAGACGAACTCAGCAAACGCTAAAGGAAAACTAGAAAAATAGCTCTTGTTTTATAGGCTGGAGGCGCTATCTGTGCGTAAAATTTGAAGTTGAAACCATTGTCTACAAATTCAGCTACAGCAGCGATCAATAATAAAGCTTGCGTGACCCACAGCAGTACAGGTGCCTACACTCATGCGCCATGGCAATGTTGCACCCACTCTGCGTGATGTCTGGGTGTGTGTTTTTTTCTTTGAGTACTATCGTGAGCACTATGACAACGAGCCAGCAAGCGCGTGCCGAATGGCCTCAAACCCCAATTCAACCGATACTAGATATCACTGTCAAATATAACGTGGAAAGGGTGACACTGTTCCGCGAGCTGTTTTCACTTCCACCGCGCGTCTTTTTACAATGCGCGAAATATATCCCCCAAATAACAGCTTGTTCTTGTAGCGCCTGTTGTAGCGCTCATGCGCAGCAAAGAGCTTTTGTGTGTTACGCGCACACACACACGCGTATTGAAAGGCGGTATTTTTCGCGGATCTATAGATAGCACACTGCCGCGCTCTGCTTCACATATGCGCCTAAATACTTGCGACTGGCACGTGATACGCAATAAGCAGCAGTTTTTATCAGCAATACCAAGTTAGGCCTGTTGACATCTAGCGGAACCGTAGCGCCCTTTCTACTTTGTTTCTGACAGCGGCAGCTGCAGAGTGCCCTGCCACGGTTAGATGTTGTATGTTCTGCCGTTTTTCATTTCTTACCTTCTTCCTCGAAAGCGCAGGAAATTCATCATGGTTCGTAGATAATAGACTATTTCGCGTTCCAGCACCGATGCCACAACACATTATTTAACGCACTTCGCATATTTACTTGTCGGGCTTTCAGGCTTCCTGTTTTCCTATAGCCACCTGCAAGGCACGTGTTTTCACAATAAGAAAAAGAATAGCTATTACTTACAGTAGGAGACGTTATAATGCACTGTGAAATAGGGACAGCGTGTAAATCTATCAGGTCAGAAAGCGAAGCCGAGCAAGAGTAAGAGGTATATGTATGCTAGCATTGTGTGATAACGCTATGGAGAAGCTCAACATAGCACATAACTGCGACTTGTACACCTGGTAACAATGGCAAAGCTTTCCGGCCGGAATGCTTTACTTGTGGGCGTTGCATTTTTCTCTATGTTGTGCGCCGTGCAACAGGTAGTTTTTGCAGGAGGTGGCCATTCTAAAGGATATCAAAGACTTGAAAGGTATTACTATCCCCAAAAGCGGCCCCATCGGACAAACCATTATCCGCGTGATCCTGGGAACGATCGCAAGAACGGTCACTCTCAAGTGCGTTTTCAACAAGGTCATCAGGAATTTCCTGAACGTATACCAAGAATACCACCACTAGAAAAGCATGGTACGTAAAAGTGGTCTTCCTTATGATGAAAAATATCCGAATAAGTATGTTTTCGAATTCGATTATAATACTTCATTTAGGTTAGCGGAAACACACGAATCAATAAATAGATTTCCGAAGACGTTTCATTTCAACTTATTTATAAAAAATATTCAATAGCAAGCTGAGAAATGACATGGTGCGATTGAGAGACCATTAGTAATCAGAAAACACCAGGAACTCTAGCCTCTATTAGACAGCGCACAACCCTATTGTTTGCTTTTCTTTGTGCGAGTCTCTGGAGTAGTTTAGTAATGCTGCTAATGCACCAACTCACCTAACTCTTCATACTTTTTGAATGCTTCTCCGTGGAATATTTTCGCAATGAAGGCCCTTCCTACTGTATAAGGGATGTGATGATTTTTATACTTGTATAGACTCTTGCACTCCATTTCTGCAATGATTCATATGTGCGCGAAGAATATTCCTAAGTCAGAAATAGCGATTTTTGTTACCCTTAGGCCACTTTATCTAAAAAACACGAAAATAAATAGATGAGGCGCAGGATTTAATAATGTTCCTGTCTTATTGTTTCTCAATATATATCTAAATAGCTATAATAATTTTTGGGGTTTAACGTCCCAAAACTGTCTAAAGAGCTAACAGCTGGTTAAATAATATCTGTTGCAGGGCACTTCAGGCGACATCGCCTCAATGGCACTTCTCAAGATCCTCGGGTGCGGCACGACGAAAATGCGCGGCGATAATCAAGAATCGCTTTTATCTACTGCGCACATAGCAGATTGTGAAGTACGGAATAAAATTATACTACCTGGAATAAGATATATGCTTGCGTGTTGGTGCGATAAACAAATATCTAGCCTCTCTGGGCGCCATGATAGCAAATACTCGCCATGTTTCGAATCAATGGCGCTACTAAACGACATTATGATAGCGGTCATTTCGCCACATTGCTTACGAAATTCTTTGATGTGTAGTGCGTGATACTGTTTTCTAAACAGTACCTGACTCATCTAATGACGTCTATTCATAATATATTATCAGAATCCAATGAATTCAAGCTGTTCGTAATATTCAACGGAATAAAAGAAAAAAAATACACGAAATGCATGCGTTCTATGATTCATGAAAGAATAAAAGAAAGAAACCTTCCTCAGCAACACGGCTTACCTGAAACGCATGGACGGTAGAACCAGGGGTAATAAACTCCGGATGTGCAGAAGGATTGAGATTGTAAGTGCCAAAATGGTGGTTGGTTGGTTGGTTGAAGAACTTTATTTGGGTCCTGCAAGGCGCGCGTCAGCGCGCAGCGGGCGACTCCCACGTCGGGACCGTCAAACCAAGCCTGCCGGCCGCTCCGCGGGCCTGCTGGACGGCCCAGAGCTGGTCCGGCCAGGTGGGAGGCGGCCCTCCGCAGCCAGAATGGTGGCGCACAGGCAAATATCAGTGTCAGTCTTGCAAACGAGCGACATATATCAGGGAGCTGTCAGCCATAGCTCCAAGTAATCTGCTTGAATGGTGTATTCATTTCAATGAAATGCGCAGTGGGTGATTACAAAATTTCAGCCTCCTAAAATCCGTAGCTCAATTACGATCATTACAATATCCTTATTAGTAGTTGGTTTGAAAACATATTATTGGAAACAGAAAATGAAAGGACGCGGTCGACGCGCTTCGCAGGATACAGGGATGACGGAAGCAGTCTACCATGTTTATTTGTAGAGGCACATGCCTACAGCAAATAATGGCATGCAGGTGAATGCTGTGGCTCGGTCCGGGATCCTCACACGTTTTGTCTAGCTCACGCCTGGTCGCGTTTTGTCCTTCGCGAGCACCATTGCGTCCCTGACAATAATACCATTAAACCACAACCCGCATCCACCACGCAGTGAGCCGTCCTCAACGTCCATATGGACACTTGCTAAACTATTAGTGGTGGAAGACATTACAAGAAAAAAGATACTTATTGGGCCAGACAAGAAGCCGTTGGAAAGTATTACAGTATTACGGACGATCACGATACTCCCTGACGCGAAACGCGAGGTAGCTGCACGTGAGTTTTCGTTTTGCGATGCACTGAAGCAAAGAAGTGAAGAGAGCCATGCATGCACGTAAAGAGTATTCTTTAACTGCTTCTACGACGCAAAATGCAGACACACTCGGAATAACTCTTGCTTTATTAGCAGGGCAGCTGAAAGACGTTTGCTTTCTGTCAAGGCCCTTACTATCGACGTGTTCTTTGGTAAACCTGGGCAGGCACATCCTAAACGCTTTGTCTTGCATGCTCGTGAGAATCTAAAGACTTGATTTGGTAAAGCCCTGTTGTGCAGAAAGGCTGCACCACAGGAGACCTTCACGAATTGCAGCACAACATTGTATGTTGTCTTGCAAAATTGTATTTGTGTGTGTCCAGATAAGATCGAACACGAGGTCCCGGTCACCATTCCCGATTTTGATGAAATTTGCTGTAGGTCTAGGCATTACACCCAGAACAATGGTTTCGAAGTTAGTTTTGCGAAAAAAAATTTTGTTCACCTGAAAAAAATATACAACTTTTGACCGCAAGAAACACTTTCCCGCCAATTTCGCGATTCCTGAATTTTGAGCGCGCCTAGGGAAGAAACGGTGCGCTTCTCGGCCACAATATTTATTCCCCTTAAAGAACAAGTTAAAAACAATCTTATGAGTCTATTATTTTCCTTGCTTGTCGAAGCACTCTTGAAGAAAAGAATCACAAACTTGGCAAATTGCACAAAATACCTGTATTTGAGGAATTTATTGCTGCAAACAAGTTAAACTGAGGATAATAAAAATCAGTACATATTAACTTTGATACTTCCGCTGTCTTTTAAAATAATTTTCTTGGTTTTATCACGCTCAATTTTACTCGATAATTGGGCTGAAACGTATGTGATTTACCAAAAACACCGAAATTTGAAAACAGTTTTCTCAAAAAGGCCATTTTTAATTTTTTTTAAATGACTTTGATTGAAGTCAAGGACGACGTCTATCATTTTGCATAGAAAAACGTTACATTATTTTGGTTGCTAACAAGTTATAATGCGTCAAATGTGACCAAGTCAGCCTAGCGGCCGCGTCGTTTGTGATGTGCTGAAACTCGGATATAAGTTGTTCAAAATACCTGTACGTGACATATTCACAAATCAGTAGCTCCACACCAACAAATGCACAGCCAGGTGTCATGGTTCAGCAAGCTTTGTCTTGCGATCAGCCGCTTGACAAACCCGCAGTAGCGGCCGCTCGTTGCTGCTGGCGCTCACATTACATGAGTGACGCTGCGGCGGCTGATGAGCTCCGCTTGCGCGCCAAACTACGATCAGAGGACAAACGAGAGAAGGAAGGCATCACTGCGAAAGATAAAGGCTGTTATGTGCCAACAAATGTGATAATATGCAACGAAAACTCTTCCGGCAGTTTCGCAGTTTCGCAGCATTAGTTACTTTTTAAAGGGTTCTTTAAGCAATCTTTACTGATTGCCGAGCTTGGCGGATTGAAAAAAAAAATATATTCTGGCATGCTCTATGTGGCTCAGAACAATACAGCGCTAATTGGAGACGCGTAGCGCATATTTTATTTTTTTTTCATACTTGGTGTTTGGAAAGGCTCGCAATTCTTTTTCCTTGAAGGAAGTTGCCTCTCTGCGTGTCATTCTGCAATGCCATTTTTCCATAGACACTGTATCGTATATAGGTTGCAATATATAAATGGAGCATAAAATGGATTCGCGTTTAAACGTTTTAACTTGGAGAACGCTAAGCTGCCAAAGAATACAAAGCGAACTGTCCATGGCCAAATATATTATAAAAATGATAGAAACTAAACCTTATTGTTTAAACTTATACCAATCGATGTTATTACGAGCATGTAGAAACCGTGCAAAGAGAGAGACATGAAAAATGAATTCCAAATAATGGAGTTGGGCTGCGTGCCATTTAAAGACATATAAAAAGGCAGTAGCCATTTGCGAACCTTTCGGTTGTCACCTGAATACTGTTATATTACCCTTCCCTTAGAGTGACCACCAAAATGGTCTGTTATTCCTACTTTATAACTATCCACACAAGCGGAAGAATGCACAAGTATGCATTTTAGAAAGATCGTGGTCTTACGGCATGTATTATCGTAAAGCAAATTATGATTGTAAAAGAATAAGAAGTCTTTAGGACTACACATATGAAAATTTAAATATTTCATATCATAAAAATACAATAATTTCATTTATAATTCAGTCATGATAATATCTTGTCATCGATATGAACTCAGTTTCTGCAAAACAGAGTAGAACATTTTGTAGAATATTAAATAATGGGCAGATCCTGGCACGCTGACATTAACAATGATGAAGCCGACGACAAATATATTGAGTAGATGCATACCTATCGAGGCCGTCGAGAGTTTACCTACGTGGACATTGCTGCAACTGTTATGGTCGCGGAAGTGTGTGACAGCTGCGCACAAGGTGAGATTTTGTGTTTCTGCATAGCACTTGGTCAACACTCGAGCACTAAGCGTGCGATGCGTCGACAGCGTGGCATTTAAGAAAATATAAAGGTCTCCAAAAACTTTTTACAAATTCAATTTTATTGTAAATCAATGCTTCAGTCACGCGTTATGAGGTAGATGCTTTAGTTTAAGCGTTTCGTTTCAAACTCAATGATTTATTCGAACAGCTGGAACTTGGGAGAGCGTCAGGTGAAGAGTACTTTGAGAACGTTGTCACGAGCCAAGCGACGCGGCGGCTTAGCTATGGCCGTTGTTTTCTGTAATTTTTACATGAACAAGGTAATTGGAGAATGAGTTAGCGAAGTGTACAGTAAGATGTGTGTCGTCTCCTGTGGCTGTGGAAGTGGGAAAAATAAATTTACCTTGTGGATGTATTGCTCAAGAACATTTTGTACCTACGAAATATGCAATATATAATAAAAAACAACAAAAGTGCGCAATAGCACGGTTCTACTAGCCCCGAAACCGCATATTGCAGCAGTGATGTGGCTTTGAAATACGAGGATGGCTCAGGAGAAAAAAAATTACAGCATATCCACGGGTGAATGATGAAGAGCTTGAGCGAAGCTCATGAAGCAATCATGGTCTCGGGATCCGCTTCTCGTTGAGCCCGTTTCGCAGCGGCGTCCTTGGCGCGCACCGTCTCAGGATCCGCCTGGCTGCCGCCAAGCGAATGCCAAGCAAGCGAGCCTCTCGGGATCGAGAGGCTGCCGCCAAGTGAGCGCGGCGCCAGCGGTGCGCGCCCGCGAAGCCGCCGCCAAGCGCGCGCGGCGCCAAGCGGCAGCCTCTCGAGCTCGCACCTCGGGATCCTGCCGACGAGCACGAGACGAAGCGGCCTTCTCGACCCGGCGCTCTTCGTCGTCCATGGTCCGCCAAGCAGCACGATCCGGCAAGCGCACTCCTCCACGTATGGCGACGATCAAGGAGAATGAGAGATAACGGGCGCAGCAGCCAATCTGAGAGGATGGATGGATGGATGCTATGAGCGTCCCCTTTATAACGGGGCGATGACAAGTGTGCCACCAGGCTCGACAAAAGAAAAACAAAAAAAACTTTACTCTTTTTTTTCTTAGCGTTGGCCTAGTGTCTTTACTTTAATTAAAACTATTTTACTCCAGAAGAAAAAAAAACTTAAGATTTCAGTTCCGTTCTCTGCCCTTTACGGCAGAATGTCCTTTTTTTCAATATTTATTTTTGTCCTTTCTCTCTAGTTTTCTGCCACCAATGCTCTAACCGTCTCTTACTTATTTCAATCGCGAGTGTGTTCAGCTTTCCATTGTCTCTAAAACCCAAGGCGTCATGTAGGCTCGTGCCCAAACGTACACCTGGGTGGATGTCTCCACATTCAATCAGAGCATGCTCCGCCGTTTCCTGTCTTCCCCGACCACGTGCAGCGGCACCTATAACGCCATCTCGCGTGCATTCACCAAACCGCCATATTGCACACATCTCTATGGGACAGCGCCATCTATTGAATGATACGGGAGACGCAAGGGGGGGGGGGGACGCCGGATGGAGCGACGACCGACCAGGTGATGCTATAAAGAGCTGCGCCCCTAAAAGCTTGTTTTTTTTTTCGTATTGTAGGCGATGGTTAGATGTGTTCTTGACGCCTGAAGAGGACAAAACCTCAAGTATGACTATGGCCATTGCCAGTATGACGTAGTGGACGCTCCAAAAGACCGACAGTGCGAGCACTTTATTGCCCATATGTGCGTTTGTAGTAAAGACAACCTACATGCCAAAACATTGACTCTTACAAAGAAAACGTTTTCTTGGGATAGTTGGTTTACGGCTTCTGATGATTAAATCTTCGCGAAAAACGGCAGAAGAAAAGAAAGGTACATGGGACTGGCACTGAGCCCAGTGTAGGCGAAATATGGCTTAGCAAAACGTTTTGATGAAAAAAAATGTAGGGCAAATCGTAGCGTTTTGCACTAAGATTGGCGCTACGACTGTGCTCCGAAGTCTTGCAAGAAATTGAGATCGCCTGTTAGATTCCATCATACACAGACTGGGCAACAAGCTTGCTGGCGTGATATGAGAAAGTGACAGAGAATAGACAAAGCGGCGGCTTTCAGAGATTGCTCAAGATAGTTTATTAACGACAGCATCGTGCGGCAGGAACGACAGGAGCGAGTCCTGTTTTTGTTTAGCGGCAAAGCGTTTCCAATATCTGAGAGGCATGCAGATGATAGCAAAACCTATTGAAACCCGGCTGATGACCACATTTCAAATAACATACGCATCTATGTATCGTGCTGGTACCTCCATAAAAGAATACACTATTGTGCCAAATGTGATGTTGCAATTTCACTTAACTTTGGTTCCTTTGCCTATTTCGCGGTTGCATCTCATGCGAACCACCAACAGGTTGTTGTTTTTAAGTATTTTTAAAGTAAATATTATATCTATGCTTTGGCCTATCACCTTCAGGTCGATTTTTGCTGCTGCAGAAGGCGTCCGCGCATGCGTAAATATCGCATTTGGTGTGGCCTTTGCAATACGGAATTATTTTGTCGCGAAGAAAGATTCTTAAAATATTTTTTAAAATAAAGGAACAAAAGCGCTCTGGCATAGTCGCTTTGTTTTAGTTATAGTTTCTTTTTTCGCGCGAGTAGCAGCTGGCGTAGTTTTCAGGGCCAATAATAAGCTCCTGAAAAGCTTTTGCAGCAAAAGCGCCCAGGTGGAATGCGTGCTTCTCTTAAGACGCACGTATAAGTCTTGCTGCGAAGCAAAACAGTAACTAAATTTAAAGGTTTGTCTGTACAGAGAAACTTTCCACCTTTGACGGCTGAAAACATTTTTTTTATTTAGTACTCAAAATATACTTTAACTCAAAATACGACATTTTTTAAGAGCAACGAATAAAATAAACATATCTTAAGAGGGAGGAAAGAAAACAGCGCACAGGGCAAGCGCTAAAAATCAACTGATTTACTAAGGCAAAAGCCTTAAGTGCCCCATCACACACATACCTTAAAAACGCAGCGTGTGCTACAAAAACTCACGTGAACTTAGCAAAAAGCTGATAAATATCAGGCTTTCAGTCGCACCCGACAGGGGCATCCTTTGGGGCAGTCAGCTGTTCTACGACAGAGCCGCGTGAGTTTTTTTTTTATAAAACATGCTCTATGTATATACGTAGCAAACCACATAGCCAAGCCACCTCTACAAGCGCAAAATAAGGAATACATCCACCAATACCAATGTAAACTGTACTCCATATGAATGTTAAACCGGTAAATTTTATGGACAGTGGATAAAAATCCGCTTACTTGGAAGTGCTTTCGAAAAAGAACGTATACATGCATCATATTTCGCGCGAGCTGTCGCGTTAGCAGACATATTATTGCGTAGCCGAGGAGTAGGATACCATCAGGCGTCACAACATGTGAGCTGCGTAAGAAGTGAGTGGTGTAAAGTTTCCCGCATTACAAAGGGCTCAGCGATCATTTGTAATTATCATCATCATGATCAGTCAGAGCACCCAGAAAGTGTGTAGCTATGTGGCGGCACGCATTGCCTTACAGGTGCATAGTGGGTACTTTGCTAAAGTCTGATCCTTTGAAAAAGACATACAAAGATAGAAGTGATGGCAAAAAAAGCTCGACAAGTTGGTTTAATGCAAATCAAAACGTACTTGCTCCGTAGGGTTCATTTGTTTTACATGAGTACAGCCAGGCTATAGTGCCTAGAATATACTGGCTAGTGTGCTGAGCGCGTGCTTTGGCGTGGTCACCGCGCTGGTGCCTTCCCACGGTCACCGCATGGCGGCGCTGCGACTCGCTAAGGTCTAGGGTTACTGTATATGCTACCTTTACCTAAAGGTAGCATATACAGTAACTCTACTAAGGTCCATCGCGCGTCGGCGGCTCCTGCGCTTGCAGCTACGTAGCACGGCGTTTTCTACTGCGAATGCAGTGTTCTTCGTTCCTTTTAACACACTCGTCAAAACACTCGATCAGAAGAGAGAAATCTTAGCGCCAAATTATTGTCCAGTGGCTGGGCACTACAAAACGACGAAGCGTTTCACACGTACCTCACATCGTCTGCTAGTTTTCACGACTCTGTGCTTCACCACCAAAGCGAAGTAGAAAAGTCACAATTAATATACTACGACACACAGAACTTGCCAGTTGAAAACAATCAGCTAAGGTTAACACGTTTGAGGCAAAAATTGTGTCTCGTAACTTATTTTAGCGCACACTGACACACGGACACAGAAAAGAAGGGTACACCACAAGCGCTCCACAAGCGTGTGTCAGTGTGCGCTAAAATAAGTTACGATGCACTCATACCAACTAGCTCGTCTTTCAGTAATAAAAATTGTGTCGTAAGGACGGCTCACGGCAATTTCGATCGCGTTCAAGTCCGACTCGGATTCTTCCCTGGTACACGTGAACATTGGTTGGCGATTTTACTCGCAGCAGGGTGCTTTGAAGGGCCAGTTGGTACATCTTATTCCGTTGAAAACAGCGCGAAGATGGCACGTAGGCTAAGGAACAGCGCTTCTGTTCCTTAGCCTTCATCACACCTTCGCGCTGTTTTCAACGCAGCGATTTTACTCAAAGTCGATCCAGTCAACTGCAATTCACTCCGCTCAGTCGTGGTCATATTTTACTATATTAGCGGCGCGTCGCACTCGGTATGCATGATGCACCATCAAGGACTTGCAGAGTGTATCATGTGCCGAGGCAGCCGGATCGGTGGCTACGGTAATTCTCGCGAGCAGATATTTGACCCGGAGCGGGTCGACACTAATCGCAAATTCCCGTGTAACGCTGGTATTACACATATACACTAAGATTTCTTGCAGACATTATAACACTAGCTTTTGCACCTTGTTCGCTTTCACAAACAGGATGAATTTTGCTCACCCAGTACTGCAGGTATCAGCATAGGCCCCATACTTTCGTATTGGTTGTTTCGATGTTTCGGCAGTTCAGCTGTGCCTACTGCGTTGTTGTACTACATGAGCAAGCCTGTAGTTTACAGAGCGTCGTTTATACGCAAATGTACGGTGGAGTGGGCTCACTTTCACGGTTCTGTGTTTTCCAGCATGGCATCCGTATTTTCTAGACCACATACGATGAGCAAAATACAGCCTGAATAGGATTCACTACTGATGCATTTCATTTGAAAGGCACTGCTCACTTCACAAAAAAAAAAGAGAACATTACAAATGTGCCTGGTCTGGAGCTTGCATTTCATTCGTCGACCTCGTCTTCTCAAATTTCAGGTTGGATCCTATACAAGAACCTTTGGCTTTAGATTTCACTGATCATAAGGCGGTCATATTGAAAGGAAAATGCTGCCCACATCTCAACACCATATACGCAGCGTCATTAATAAACAACTTTGTATATAATGTACAAATAGGCGTCCGTACGGGGCGGGGGCAGGGGGGGGGCGGCCGCCCCTTCCCAGTCTCCTTAGAGGGGGGGTGGGTGCCAAAATCTGTTCCATACATTGAACACCCTATCACATAAAAGGGGAGTGGCGCAAAATTTGACTCGTACATTGACTTCGTAGGGGGGAGGGCACTGCGATGAACCTTCGCCCCCTCCCGATGGGGAACACTGCGCACTCCAATGACTGTACACACGTGTTGTCATGTCTTTGCATGATCGGGTGGGCAATGCACGGGGGGATTCACAGTTAATGATCCCGCGGAGCTTCGCCAACCCGTCATCATTTACTTGGTGGATATACTGCGATTTTTTTATTTATAGCTTTTCGTGTAATAAGCAAAGTTACCTAATATGATTGAGGGCTATGAATATATCTTATTCAGAAGAACGAAAATGAATACAAGATCGCGATGTGTTTGAAATTATTTGTTATTGGCCTGTAATCTCTCTATAAAAAAAAAACTGAGTTCTGATAAACTGTATCTCCACCGCAGGAAACCACCATAGATATCGGAAGCATGTCACTACTGGTAATTTGCCTTTACAGCACAGAGGAAACGACCATTCACATTAAAAAATAACTTACCCACGGTCGACGTGTAATGTAACGATTGAGAAAAAAAAATTTTTTTAATCTACCATATCATATATGCGTACATCACGCGCAACCTCCGCTCTATAGTGCGTGGCCTGCCTGCGTACTCCCGAGGAGCAAGCCGTGCATCTCGAAGCTAGACGTGTCGGTCGACAGGGAGTACGAGCGGCGACGGGTCCGTGCTCCACTGTGCCAAGCTTTGCACGACTTAGTGCAAACTGCGCGCAATATTTTTTAGGTGTTGAATTAATATCCCAACTTATTTTTTAAACAAGCCTGTTATTAACGTATTACCATAAATACAGGGCAGGTTATACTACTAATATTTCAGTGAATCGAGAGAGACAGAGAGAAGCAAGGAAAAACAGGGAGATTAACCAGGTTTCTGTAGAATTCAATAGAACTACAGGCTCTAGTGCATGCACTTCATGCGTTATATGAAAGTCAACACATTGAACAAAACGATCTCTTTTTTCAAGGACCATATACACAGCACGTTGACGGTAGAAATGACATCGCTTGCTTACGGTTGTGGCCGAAGACGTACAACGATGAATGCCAGCAAGGCAGTGCCTGCGCAATGACAAAGTGAAAGGTATCTTGATAAGCCACAACCGCACCAGGAGAAGAACAGACCAATGTCGCTGTCCTATAGAAAGAAAAAAGACATGTACCCATCTTTCGGTTCCTGGAGTTCTGCGGTGGGGCTTCGGTGTCTGCTAGCAAGATGGTGACAAGGACGAGAAATGCAAAGGCTATTTTCGTCATTTTTTACTTGTTCCTTTGATAGTTGAAATGTTTGTTACAACAGACACATAAATTGACAAGGCATCTTTCGCATATAACTGTATAGTATGTTTTGTGTTGAAAACGGTTTCCAGGTTAATGACATACATGGTACTGATGCTCAGACCTTCAATGCAGAATGCTAGCCTTGTTGTGTCTCCTCCCCCAAAGTGGAGTGGAAGGCTCCACGTAGTTGATCCACTTGGGGTTCCTTAACGTGCATCTAAATCTAAGCACACGGGCCTTCAGCATTTCGCCTCCGTCGAAATGCAGCCATCACGGCCGGGATTCGCTCCCGCGACCAGCAGTCATGTCCCCTAGCTACTGGAGCACACGGTGGATGAGTAGCTTAATAGACAGGTGGATGTAGGTACATGAAAACACCATGTCCTGCATCTGACCGCTGGCGCAAGGAAAACATTGGCATATGGCTCTTTTTCTAGGTTGTACACAACATAATAAGACAAACAGTACTTTCATACCGCAGGAAATAGGCTTGCGCGAAGAATGACAAGGGTCTCATAAACAGCGCAAGCTTGTAGACCCCTTATAAGCTTCTATATAAGTAGGCTGCAACTGTCACACGTCCTGAAAAAGGATATGTTTAGGTGAGTGCATTATGACAGAAATGATAGACGCGAGGACGGCTTTTTTCACAAAACTGTATTGTCAACTTTATTCCTTAGCCTATAAATAGGATTGGACCTGTTTGTCGCACATACATTCTACGTGATGTCTCGTTTACAAAGCGGTGTATTGCAAAATAACAAGGTGATCTTTTTATTTTCGTTTTTTCTTGATTGTTCGTGTTAAAAAGTGCTACACTCATAATGGCGGTGAAAATCAAGAAATTTCGCTTTGTACATTAGCTAACTATGGTATTTTTATTTGGCATCCTTGGACTATGTCGATTGTGAATCATTCTCAATGCGTCATCAAGGGTTAACGCAGGTGCTACTTCCGTCGATGCTGCTGTCTTCGCAGATATCGAATTGTTTGGACACCATTGTTGCATGGTCCCATTGTACTTTTTTCCGACAATAATTTCTCCTCGCAAGTAGCAGCTGGCGCGACTTTTCTTTCTCATTTTCGAGATATCTGGAAAGCTGCAAAGAGACTGGCAGAATAAGAATGGTATAGACCGAAGATCAACGAAGCTATGTATTCGCTCTTTGATTTCCTTGAATCCCTCAAGTGCGGATGGCTAAAGCAAACAAAGTTGTCCGTTCCTAATCCACAATACTGCCTAAAGGAGCGTGAAAAAATGCTGTTTCTTCCACACAACGTCATTTACTCCTTCGTGACATGAACGTAAAATTTAAATTTTACGTTAATGTTATAGAGAAGTAACTTGTTGATGGCTATTGCTCCAAACACGTGCTCCGCTAAAAAAATATAGCAGAAGTTCACGTTGAGAAGACGCCCCTTACTTCTGCGAGTCTTTGTTCAATTAGTTCGTGTAGTGGTTAACACCTTGCGTTCATTTAGTTGGGAGTGACAAAGAATTGAGCACCTCGAAGAATTCGCCTTTTTCAATTGCTTATTTAACATAGCTTGAGAATAATAGCTCCATTTGTGGTCCGTAAGCTATTTACCTAATCCGCGGTTCCAGTCCCGGCGGTGCAAGCCAGACGAAGTAACTAGTTGTTAAGTCGGCACATATCTATGCTAACGGGCTCTTTATTTTTTTTTGCGGAAGAAAATGGTTAATGCCTTTGTAAGGTTGCTACAAGAACTTATTATTACAATTTAATAAATTTACCCGCCTCATGTCGTAGGGTGTCTACCATCAATATTACAAGAGCAGGAACCTGCAGGAAAAAAAAGGGAGCGATAAAATACAAGCCGGCATTTCACCCAAGAGGCCACAACACATTGGTGGCATTATGTGTGGATCTCTTCCGAGCGTTATTGCCTGGTGATATAATTCTTAGAGCCATGTAACGTTGCGCAATGTGTGTTTAGGATTGAAAGCGCTATTCATAGACTGAAAGCCTGATTAATCTGCACTCTTAATAAAATTGTATACAATATGCACGAACTTTGTTGTTCCTTCCTAACGTGCCTCTTTAAAAAGACTACTAAAATATTTCGCTCTACCATTCAGAAAGTTTAGGGTGTTTTTTTTTTTACCGTACATAAATATGAAATCTACCAAGAATAATTGGGCAAACAGCACGCGATTCCACTAATCTGCTAGCTCGCGCTTATGAGTGCTTTGTAATCATCAGCAGAAATGCCTACTGCCTAGTGAGCCACAAGCGACCCCAACATCGAAGCACTTACCGAGAGGTACCCACACCAGTGGAATTGGGATATCGCTCAAGATAACTGTAATTGTGAAGGGAAAATATTAAACCAGAAACTGACTGACATCTATGTCCTGGTTCCCAAGCCTACAAGACACCTTCCTTCACTGCAAAAAAATTAACGCACAGCGGTGGCGCGGCCCCTCGTCGCTGCCGTATTTGAGTCTAGTTGAGCGTTTCTCATCTTCGGCCTTGGTAGCTACTACGGATTCCTTTTTTACAGCGAAAGCTGTTATGGGATCATTTAACCGGCCGTTTTTGGCGCCGTAGTTGTCCGCCGCCGCCGCTGCCGCCGCCGCCGCCGCCGCCGGTGTCCGTAGCCAGTATCGCTCGAAATAAGAAAAAAAAAACGAAATAAGAAAAAATTTCAGGATGGAACGAGGTTCGAACCTGGGTCCTCTGCGTGGGAGCCCAGTATTCAACCTCTGAGCCATGCCGGTGCTTAAAACTGCTTTGCAAAAAGGTCCTATACAGGCTTGATGTCGGGAAAGAACCACATTAGCATATGCAATATAGCGTGGTAGAACAGTAAAATAAGCACCAAGCGTCGCACAACGCGAATTCTGTAACCAGCCGTCACACAATGCGAATTGCGCAACGAGAAGGTTGTTGAATGCTTCCAACCCATTACAAAGGGCTCTCATAATTCTTCATCGTCATCAGGCACAGCATCAACAAAGTGCGCATAATGCCTTACATGCGTTTAGCAGGTACCAACGCTCTCCGTAGAATGACGAAAAATGGTACAGTGCCTGCTGCCCTACTTCTTAAAAATTACAATGATTTATAGCGTAGTGGTTTCCTCGCAACTGAACTTGTATTGGTTGCCAAGGAAGCCTATAAGCGCCTGATTCACTTCCTCGGGGTCTCAGTAAAATTACAATGATTTATAGCGTAGTAGGTTCCTCGCAAGTGCACATGTATTGGTTGGCAAAGAAGCCCATAAGCGCATGATCCATTTCCTCGGGGTATCAGCAAAGTTCTTCGCCCCCCCCCCCCCGTCTCTCTCCCACGTCAACGTATGTTATACAGCATGACGGGAGAGGGAAATAGCGACCGGACGTCACCCAATGCAAATTACATAACTGGTGGGCCGTTTAAAGATTACAACCCATTACAAAGGCTCAGCCATAATTCTTTATCGTCATCAGTCGTCGCGTAAACAAAGTGCACATAATGCCTTACAGACGTGTAGCTGGTGCCTCGCTTCTCCGCAGAATGACGAATAATGGCTTAGTAGGTGCTTCCCAACTTCACAAAAACTGTGATTTATGACGTAGTGGGTACCTTTCTAGTGTACTTGCATTGTAGCCCCAAGAGAGCTTAACGGGCTCTAGAAACGCAGCTCTTCCAGCTTTCGCTGCGACTGTGCTGCGGTTTCAGCGCAGGCCTGGCGTTTTTTTTTAATTTTGAAAGCCTGCTCTAGGGCATACTAATTCATGCTATCAAAAATACACATACAAATTTCCTGTGTGTATAACTGCTAACAGTGAACGTTCATAAGGTCCACGGATCCAGCGGTCGAAGTTGGCTGGTCGACCAGGCCTGAGGCCCTTCGCGCGGACGTGGCGAAGGCGGCTTAATTGTAGGCCTGTGGAATTCCACAACAAGTGTGTGGAAGTAAAATGACGGATTGGGGCGCCACAAAATGGGCCAGATGTACCAAATGGGCCACGGTGATTTTGCCAAAGCCTGTGCTGCATTCTTGAAGTATATCGCAGTAGAATATAAGGAAATCTATAATGTGCCCTAAAGAAGTAACGACGGAGCAACATAAAGTGTGCGTTCAGTAACAAGGCACAAATGCAACAGTATAACCTAAACACTGTTGCTGTCAACTCCAACATGGAAGGGGGTACCCCCCATTTTTCATGCACTTTCGCAGAGCATAAAAGCTACCGTGTAGGCTTTGTGAATGGCCTATTATCTCTGAGGACGTTAATTGAATAACGGCGACCCGGCGACACTGTCGGTTGGTAAGAATGGCAGACTCCAGTACGACTAAATATTCTATAAATCATTACTACTAATTATTGAGGCTAAGAAAATAATCGAATCAGGTGATCTATGCGTCAGCGTTGCCTCCATTTCATTATCGCCAAAAGAGTTATGCTACTTGAATGCGACTGCGCATTGAGACACGATGGCGGCGCGGTTGGTGTATAAATATGGTCTATGCTCTTTTGAAATAAATCTTTGTTAGAAGTGGCGCTCCGTGTGTGTGTTCCTTGACTTCGTCCATGTCTTATTTGCGCCTTAAACTTCAAATATGTCGGTTTGTCATCTCGCGCAGCGTCACGTCACTCGCACTCGTGGGTGCTTGTGATTTCCCCAGCAATGATGGGGACGAAAACATGCCCACTCACAGAGAACGGGAAAGAGAGAAGAGTGATCTTGTCAGGGACTTTTATGACGACGTCCGCGACGTCACTTGTACGTCAAAAGAGCACGCCCTGGACTTCGGAGCTGTTGTAAAGGGCGCGTTCCCCTGCTCCGATTCGGGGGAGAGGGAAAAGAGCAAAATGTATAACACTTTGGAGGCCGCCAACGTTAGCCAAACAAATGCTAATCACATTTAAAAAATTTAAAACTCGGCGGAGCTTTCATGTGCGGCCTCATTATAGAATCCCTCAACACAATCGACGGCCAGTGAAGTATTCCTCAGGCGATAAACTTGCAGTGTCGCCGCAAGTTCCATACGAAACTTTATTTAATGTAAGTTGTATGACACCACGTGCGCCTGCTTTCAAAGATCCTTCAAGCGAAGTGTTGCTGTTTCTAGTGAGCAAATAAATATCCTATAATAATAAAGCGTTCAAAAGAAGATATTTCTAGAAGTTGTGCTCCCGACTGTTTAACATTACAGGCTCGTTTTTAAAACAGATTTTCACTTTCCTTTGTAACAATACCTTCAGACACTACTTTCTTAGGCACGCTCCTACAATGCAATATTATATTAAAGCGAGGGTTCAAGCTAGTTAGTGATCCATAATCAACAATGCAAAGCGCGAAAACTCAGGCAAGACACGCTGTTTCTTGCGTCTCTTGTCTGAGAAGTTTTGTACTTGGTATTGTTGAACACTATTATACCTAGATGAATAAAAAATGCCGCCAATGAAAAAAAAAATTACCTGTATAAGACCGAATATTCGAAACCCGTCCTATTCCACCTGTAGAAAATCATGACCTTTGAGCACAAATGCATTGTTAGTGAAAATGCGTATAAGATCCAGAAACAGCCACCACACCAAGATTAGACTTCAAGGCGTCAGAATGATTAGAGGTATTTCAAACCTACGCACTTTGGTCGTTTTGACCACATTTACGTTTTTTCTCTTCGTGGCAGAAGAGCCAGTCTTTGCTTCGAACCCCTACAAACGATCTCAACAAACCACTACACGCCGCACCACCACAATCTCTCCATATCAGAGCAGAAAATTAGGCGCTCAAGCTCGCGGTAAGTAAATCTTTAGATGTTTTGGGAGCACTTTGCCGTTAGTTAACAAAACGACGTCCAGTGCCTGAAGTTTCATATCACTTAAAAATGCGGCAGATCCCACCCATTGTGGGAGTCGATGTCGCTTGAAGGAGTTTGTCATTAGTGGCTTATACCGAATTTTTTTATAGCTGTGTCAAGCGTTGCGATATGGACCGAATTCTTAGCGAATTTGAAGTAGTTCTTCGGGTGTATCATGGACAGACTCGTAGCGAGGAATTTTTTGGGGCCTTCGGGGACAGGGCGGAGAGGGGGAGAGGGTTGTGGTCCGAGGGGAGCATTTGCAGAAGGCCTTGACTATTTGAGAATAGCCCCTAGCACCTATTTTGAGGAAAGTACCGATTTGAGGAAGACACAATTGGAAGCGGGGGGGGGGGGGGGGGGGAGGCTCTTACGGCTTTCTCCTGGCTACGAGATTGAGCGTGGGCTTACCAGGCACGTCGACTACACTGACGACCATAGGGTAACGTATGGTCCGGCATGACGTCAGTACTCACCTTAGAGCATATATGTCAGTTTTATCGAATGAACTGCGCCATACGGTGCGATGACGTGCGCATCATACGAAGTGGTTTATGCCGTATTCCTCCGAATCGGGTAATGGTTGACCATAGCTCGGCAAGTCGCAGGAGTTAACATGTAATGTTTATTGCAATATCTAAAACTCCGATAGCCAACACTGCAGCCACAGTTGACATTGCCGCGATATGACGCCATTATAGCGTCTTTTTCTTAAAGGGGCCCTGCAACACCTTTCTTAGTTATATTGGAATAGTCTCATTATTGACGTATGACTCTTCATGAGTCATATGCCGCAAAAATTTTTCAAATCCGTCAAGTCTAAGTGGTGTTACCAAATTATAGAGATCACATTCCGCAGCCTTCTCCCTCAACTCAACGCCGCGAGCGCGCGGAAAGCTAGGCAGCGAGTCGACGGAGGGAACGCAGAGGAGCGTGGCTCCGCCCAAGAGCGCCGGCGGAGTTTTTTTTCTTCATTTTTTTCTCTCTGACGTCTGGGCGCAACCACGTGGTCTGTGCCGCCACTTCCGGTCGGCTTGCGTCGTTCTCGTCGAGCGGAGTCGATCGCACTGAGTATCGCGCGTGCTTGAAAACTGCGCGTCGGTTTGGTAATGGTGGGCGTGCACCTCGAACGCGGCAGTGTTTTCATCGCTCTGCCAACCATGGAAGCAAACCTGCTCGCTCGTTTGGAACGAATGACAGCTGAGATCGGTTTCGGCCCATACTCCGATACACCGCCTCGTAAGACGGCACTGGCAGACGACCCCGAAGCGCCGCCATTACCGGACGCCAGCATTGTTATCTGAGACACGCTGCGCCCCTGCCTCGGTCGGTCGTGAGAACGTGCCGACGATGCAGTTCTCAGCTGACGAGGCAACACTGGAACGGCTGCCACTCTCAACGCCAACCGGCGATGGTCAAAAACACAGAAATATTCACGTTTTCGGCACTGCGCATGGCGAAGAAAACGGAACCACGCAACTACGAGCAGACGAGCTGTCGGTGAGACCGGAAGTGCTAATATTAATGTTTGTTCGGAGTTTTTAACGCGATAACAGAATATAAACATACATATTATCTACTTATTGAACTCAAAATTAACAACGAAAGTAATAATGAGGGTGTTATCGTGATTATAACATCAGCCAATGGTGGAACTGCCGACAATCGCGTCATATTTTGAGGACTAATACACCATTTGTCGAGAGAAGAGGGAGCGATTTTCAGCTGACTTTGAGAATTTATTGTAAGTTCCAGGCCGTGCGCATCGCTATAATATTTGGCTCGCGTGTTCTCGGGAGCCTCGACTACCGATCGGCAGCGCTTTTTGAGCATGCTCGAAAAGTGTTGCAGGGCCCCTTTAAGTAGTTTCAAGCACTGGCGTAGCTCTGTGGATGAATACTTTACTTCCACGCAGAATGCCTGGGTTCGATTGTGGCTCCAACCGTGATTTTCAATCGTTCCGTCCCTCTGATATTTCCCGCACTGACAACGCTGCCAACCTGCCCCGCATTTTCTGCGACACACGTTCAATAACGCGATTGCTTAAAGACTTTTTAAAATCTGTTAACGCCGCTCTTGGGTTGATACAAACTGTAAATCGCCTGTGGCTCACACGCGCATTCAATTGGCCATGGTATACGTGTATGTTGCATACGTGACTGAGGGAAAGGGTTTCATGACGTACGCGACAGGTATCTCATGCTATTTATGTAATGACCTGGTCATCGTGTTCGTCATACACTAATGCACTCCCATGCAAATTTCGGTGTTCGTCAAGTTAAGGGACGACCACGAGAGCGCCCAGACGTACGCGGCTAGATAGATAGATAGATAGATAGATAGATAGATAGATAGATAGATAGATAGATAGATAGATAGATAGATAGATAGATAGATAGATAGATAGATAGATAGATAGATAGATAGATAGATAGATAGATAGATAGATAGATAGATAGATAGATAGATAGATAGATAGATAGATAGATAGATAGATAGATAGATAGATAGAAACGCTCAAAGTGCCAAAGGTTCGCTAAGAAATGCTTCGCATTTTAAAAAACGGAACGAATGTGCTCAAGGTCATGACGCGTGGTGACGAAGGGATGCATCTTCTTGTCCTCTTGTAATCCACCTCCCTTCTTAGGTTGCAACGCGCTCGCTAGTACGAGAGGATAGAGAAAGCGCTTGAAGCGTGCGACAAGTCCTTACACCTCTGCTCGTACTTGACGGACTACAAAAATTTTCGCGGTAGTAGATTCGTAAGACATTAAGCTGTTTTAATGAAGCCATCAAGAATTACTTAAAAAAGTGTTGCAAGGTCCCTTTAAGGGACGTAATGACGCTATTTGGGTTAAGTTCCTGTTACGGCAACTCTGTGTGAAATGTACAGTTACAGTAAAAATTGAGGACGCGTTATGTAAACTTATCGACTGTGTGAACGCACGCAGACCGCTAGGGCCGCGTTGTTGACTGTCACCCACCTCCCTTGTATGCGAACGGAGTGAGCACTCACCAGCGCAAGCGCGCACGCGCCTCAGTCCTGCATTATTAGGCTATACGAGTCCGACTGCTGGCGTGTCCGAACGCGTCGACAGAAGCGAGCGCCGAAGAAGAAGCGTAGCGGGGAAAGAGAGGAGGGCGGGATGCGAGCGCCGTCCCAAGAACACAGCGAGGAGCAAGCACATGCAAACTACTGGCACAGTTCTCGTTATATGATAAAGACCTTGTTGGCAATTAAGAGCTGTCACTGTTCACTGTGATACATTTCTTTTCTCACTCGCCCTCCCGCGGAAGAAGAGTACGCGCCCAATAAAAGTGGCACTGATATAATGAGAGCGCCTGCCACCTCGAACGGCCGTCGCTACGGATTGCCTACTCAAGTGTCAAGCGCCTGAGATAAGACAAAGATTGCCACGCCATGCAACTTCGTTGCGTTTTTGTTGTTTTGGAACAGCTGCTTCGTGGTTATGTTGCGTACAACTATTATGAACAACTTGTATCCAGTTTGTATTGCAGGATGAATGAGTTGGTCAAATTTAATGCATTATAACTTGTGGACAACTGAAATAGTGCCACTTTTTAAAGCAGAACGCCAGTCACTGTCACTGGCTTCAGTCAGAGAGATTAAAAAATAATAAAAATGGCCTTCTTGAGAATATATTTTTGAAACTGACTTTTTTCGTAAATCACACAAGTTTAAGCACAATTTTCAAGTACAGCGTTGCAGGCGAAAACCACTAAAACTTTTAAAAAGAACTCTCAGATCTCAATGTCCATATGTACCCAATTGTATTATTCTCAGTACACCTGTCTACAGCAATAAATTCCTGAAATACAGGTAATTTTTGTCGTTTATCACGTTTGTAATTTTTTTCTCGAAAGCCCTTCAGCAGCAAAGGGAAATACAATACTCGTATTTCATTTCACTTGTTCTGCGTTGGGAATAAATGCTGTGGACCACACGTGCCTCGTTTTCTTCGCTAGGTGGGCTCAAAATTTAGAAATTGCGAAATTTGTGGAAAAGTGGTCTTTTTGGCCAACAGTTCTATATTTTTTTCAGACGAGCAATTCTTTTTCGCGCCACTAACATCGGGGCGATTGTTGGGTGTAAAACCTGCCCCTAGAGGAAGATTCTTCGAAATCGGGAATGGGGATTCAGCCCTTGTACTATATCGTTCTTATTTGGACACACTCCTTGGAAACAGTGCGAAATGCATAGTTATGTTCAGAGTCTTAAAATACTAGGGCAAAAGCGAACGATATATTCACGTTATTTTGGCGGTGAATACTTGAGCATACAAGGCGTCGAGTTAAAACGGAACTATGTTTTGAGGAACCTCGTCCCCTCCAAACCAGGCAGCATTCAAAGCACAGTGCCGACGGCGAGTGTATCCATCGAGACACCGCACCGGCGCAGTTCAGGCGCTAGACAACGCCGCAGCCGCCACCGAAGTCATACCGCCCGCCTGCCGGCCCACGCTACGCTCCGAGGAAGACCGACCTTTGCCGCGCCCGCTCTGCTACCACTGCGGGGGAGCCGACCATACCTGCCGCCCCTGCCAGTACCGACAGATGGGGATACGCGGCTTCCCCGTCAATGAGCCGTGTCCACAGCAGAGTGAACGACCATGCGACATTGCCGACTATACCATGCAGAAGCGCAGTGGACACCGTGACGACCTTCCCGATCGTATCGTGAATTAATAATTGTTGAGGTTTAACGTCCCAAAACCACGATATGATTATGAGGAACGCCGTAGTGGAGGGCTCCGGAGATTTCGACCACCTGGGGTTCTTTAACGTGCACCTAAATCTAAGTACACTGGTCTCAATCATATTCACCTCCATCGAAATTGCGACCGCCGCGGCCGATCGCCGTCGCGAGACTGCTACATCTCACCGCAGTGCCGACAGTACACCGGCCCTACTCGGGGCCGATCCACTAGCCCTTATCCGAAAAACTACGTGCGGCAACCGATTAAGGTGCGGTCACTGTACGGCAAAATGACGAAGATCCTCCCCTGTCGACGACTACGAGCTGGCGTCAACACGCATCAGCTTGCCGCCTACTATCAAGCGCCTTCATGAGAGCACTTCTCCTCCAAACAAGACCTGACGACACGACGTAGCAGCACGGGGTCAAGTCTAAGCAGCCGTGATCCGACACCACTACCTAACCGCAACGTACGACTACGCATTTGGGACCTCGACGTTCTATCGGCGGACACCCACAACGTAACCGATCTCGTCGGCACTGGAGCTGACTATCCGCCGTCAGTGGGCCGTTCGCGGCAAAGTTGAAAACAAGTAAAGAGCGCCTAGGAAGGAACCGAAATCCGCAGGAGGAGTAGAAAGACCTTATTTATCTCAGGAGGGAAGGGTGCGGTGGCGGAGGGAGCAGAGGAGCCTACCCGGCGTAGGTCTCCGCTACCCTCTTGGCCCAATCCAGAATCGGGTCCTGGACTGCGGGCGCCGAGCTGTACATAGCGGCCTCCCACTGCTCCTTACCATTATTGTTTAGTGACTTAGGTGGCGGGTTCCGAGTACAACCCCACTTGATATGATCGAGATTGGCTCTTTGTTGGCCGAAAATGCAAAAAGGGGAGGGATATATCGCAGGGTGTATAAGATGGCGGAAAGAAGGGGTAGGGAACGTATGGGTCTGTAACTGGCGCCAAAGTGTTTCGTGGTGGCGAGTAGCTCCGCTGTGTAAGGGGGGTATACGGTGCGCTTAAGGCGGTAGTGACTTATTATATCGTAAAAGGTCAAAAGACCATCCCTCGCACAGAAGGGTACTGAAAGTCATCTAGTAACGCCGACTGGAGCCTGCACGGCGAGTATCACCATTGACGGCCAGACATATTCGGCGAGTTTTGTGGTGCTAGAGCATTGTCCGAGGGATGTCATTCTTGACATGGATTTCCTAAATCAAAACGGCGCAGTAAGTGACTTCAACTCCTAGTCGATAACGCTTTCCATGGACAATGTCACACCACCACATCGAAAAATCGGTCACCAAGCATAATTATTGTAGAGATTGAGGTCACCGTTCCGCCTCTCTCCAGCGTGACAATTCCCGTCGGCACCGAAGAATCCACCGACTTAGAAGACGTCATCTAGGGTGATCAGCGCCGGCTCGTGAACGTCAGAATTGCGTCGCAACAGGCATAGCCAAGCTACGTCATGAGAAAGCGAAGGTAATGCTGACAAACTTCCGCCGCTAATACAGGCACATCCACATTGATACGACGGTCGCTTACATAGATGAATTCGTGGACACCAGCAATACTTTCACCCCTTCTATTATGCCGAACCTGCTTCGACGAACCCAGGTCCCGAACCAGCCTTCGACTGCAATCCAAGCCTTCCGAAGCATAAGCAAGAACAGTTCAAAGCCCTGCTCCTGCAATACAAGGACTGCTTCTCGTCGTCCTCCAGAATTCGACAGACACCAGTTGCAATACATCGCATCTTAACAGAAGAAAGTGCACGACCAATCCTTTGGTTCATTTGTCTATTTGTTATTGTATCTTAGCCGAACCACCAAAAGGCTGATACTTCACAGTATTTGTAATGTGACTATAGTATATACGCTCTGACTTCCCACCTTTTGGTCGATTTTCGCTTTTTTCAGAAGTGTTTACGCAGGCGGTATTTTCTACGTCGCTCTGGTCTTTGGAAATAAAGATTTATTCCCTCGCGAAACAATGTATAGTCCTTAAACTGACTACGTCAGCACGCAACAATAGCGCTCAGGCGTAGCCGCTTTGTTTTAGGGACATTTTTTTTTGTGCGAGTAGCAGCTGGCTTAGCTTTCAATGCCTCTACGAAGCTCCTGAAATGTTTCCTGCTGCGAAAGCTGATAGCTGGAAATCGTGCACCTCACAGAGGCACTTCTATATCCTGCTGCGTAGGAAATTGGCGCCCAAATTTAAGTATTACTGGACATAGAAATTGTCCGTATTTGGCAGATGAGCACATATTTTCCCGTAATATTGAGCAGTCAAAACCTGTTGAATGATTTCAGTGTTCTAAATCTGCCCAATTGCTGATGTAGATCGAGTGCTAATAACCGTAAAACGTGGTAGTCAGTCGTTCAAGTAAACTTCATCTGGCAAACAAAGTGGTACAGTCAGTATATATGATTACTTATAATAGAAAAACAAGGACGTCGGCCACAAAAGGATAAACAATGTACTGATGTTTCGGTTCCCAGGACGGCAGCATTGTTCACGTTACTGCGAACAAGGTTCCCGTTCTGGTAGCCTAAACGCGAGTACATACTTTATCCGCTTGTAGTCGACGTCCTGGTCATTTTATTCAACGATTCTTCCCGACTAGACGGGTGTCCGTTGAAGCCTTGATTTCAAGATTACATATAGCATCCATCTATAGCTGGAAGTAAATATTGTCATAATTGTTCAAAGTTTATAAAAATAGTAGGACTGATAAATTCCGTGGCATAAATATAGTGGTATGAGAATATTGAGAAATGTCGAATGTTCTTGAAACTCGGCATAATGAAGCGATGACTGCGCTAGAATGGCACTCGAAGTGGGAAGTTCGTAAAATCGAGAAACAGGTTTCCCTTTCTTCGAAAGGTCTCCGGTTCTTCGAAGTCCGGACCGAATCGCTTCTGCGTGAGATGGAACCAACCATCGCCCCCCCCCCCCCCCCCGCACACACACACACTTCATAAGCAGAGCGCGTAAACACTTCTCATAGCCAACGGTCACTTTCAGTGCATCATCGGTTTCCTTGTGAGCGATGTGTAAAAGCGATACAATTTGATTCAAGCTACTTAACAGACCACAGTTTATTGCTTGCGACTGTGCACACTGAACGGCCGTTGGGAGCTGCTGGGGATGGTGGGTGCACTTACGCTGTGAATAAAGTGGATGATTATACGTCGTTGGAACTGGACGAAGAAAATATGGGCTGTGGTAATTGAGGTGTGTACCAGGAGAGTTGGACTTCATAGAGTTTGAATAAACATGCATCAAACAATACTGTTGACGCGGTCTGAGCTCATTGCAACTTAATAAAGAGAATGTGCTTTGAGAGCTTGCATATGCACTTAAATGTACGCGATCGTAGTACAGTATCGCTTCTTCGCTACTCTGGCAGAAGGTAAAGTAAACGATGCTTGAAAGATGTGCGAAGGTATATAAAACAGTTCATGTATGTCACAAGGATGCATATGACCGTCAAATTCCTTCGAAGCCTAACATATTAAAAATCTGACGGAAAGAAAACCACTAATTTCGAAAAATCTGACATATAAAATCTGACAGAAAGACCACCACTAATTTCGACACTACATCAGTATTATGTTGAACACATACTTCAATAGTACATTAGCATAGCTTACGTCATAAAGTTAATCACATCAGCAGAAAGTTCTTCAGCACATCAAGATAATTTCGAAGTAAGCTTTCTCCTTCTCGTTTTTAGAAAATGCTAAGCATTCTCAAAATTTATTTATTTATTTATTTATTTATTTATTTATTTATTTATTTATTTATTTATTTATTTATTTATTTATTTATTTATTATCAAATTTCGCAACCCTACTCAGAGCGATCACAGTAGTGGGATAAAACAATAAAATTGAAGTATTATATAATCAAAAACAGCCAATTAAACCAATACCTGTTTGGCACATGAATGGTGAATACGAAAGGTACACCAGGCGCGTGCCGGTGGAAAGCGCTGTACGTTAATAGTACAGCGCATGTCAGAATCCCGTGACTTGCTGTGTACGACTCATAAATCAAGTGTTCTGCGGCGGTAGTATGACTGGTCGTTATGTTTACTTGAAGGTTATTTGAATTACCATCTACAGATATTTAGGGCGTGTTCGGTCATAATTTTTCTATGTTCTGATTTATTTTTAATTATGTAACAAACAGGTACGACGCGTCAGAAGTAGTTGACCTCATTATAACAAGAGAACGCATCTGCATGCCTTGAGCCCCCCGCTTTTTTTTCGAAAGATCACCAGGAACAGAATGTTTACGATAACTCATTGCCTATATATATTGCAGGTGTTGGTCGACCACGACTGGGTGGCACTTCAACTTACCCCGGCTAACGGGCACAAGGATTGTTTCATGAACGATGTCGCAAAACCACGACTGGGACGAGGGTAATACCTGAATGTCATGTAGTCAGTGATATTTGTTTGGTCATTACGGTGCTTTATACAAGTTCCCTGTTGGCTTCAACGCAATAAACCTTTATTTTTATGATGTGGTCCTCCTATACGCTGAACGTCATTTTTGGCAGGTGTGCGTAGAACAAAGTTCTGGAACCGCATATGGGCATACAAACAATGACTCCTGAAGACAATTGCATAGGTATGAGACATAAACGCAACGGGTAAATAAATACATATTACCGTCTAATAAATGTGTTTTTTAATGTAATTTATTGCAATATGTGAAAAATGGCTGGTCAACCGCCGATTTGACCACGCGTTCCCGACGATCTATTGGTGACTAAAGCACAGTGTATTATTGGCTACAAGGCCACAAGACCATGGGAGCCCTATGCAGGGTCATCAACATGCAGTGCTATAAGAGCTCGCAGGATCCCTCATGCATATTGCTAAAACGAATCGAAGGCGAAAGCCGTCCGGTGTGGCTATTTTGAAGCGCGAGCCTTTGATGTCTCATGTCGAAGCGAAGTGCGAGACAAACAGGACACAGTAAAGAACACACAGGACAGGCGCTAACTGGGAACTACAGTTTAATTGGAAAAAAATTCCGCACCTTATAGTTGGCACAGCCACCACCTGTGTCCTGTTTTCCTCGCGCTTCGTTTCGACATGAATCTATACCAAATCGCCCAGTACTCTACGTTACTTTGATGTCTCATCAAACGCGCAAATTGACCGTTGGCGTGGGTGTCCCGCGCTGTTGAAGACGAGTGATGCAAAAAAATCATGATTACGTCATCATGTCACCACATAACATCATAATGACTTCGCAGTTCGCCACAATTTACGACATCGCAATGACGTCATCGTGACGCCTCTGCGACGTAACGTGACGTGACGTCACATGATGACGTCATTTCATGACACCATATCTTAGTTAACAGTGGGTCGATCACGAAGGCAGTGCAACACCACGTTAGGCGCACAAAGCTTTCGATGGGTGGCAGGGTAGGATCAATACATCGACTGAGAAGGCAAAGAAGATGGCATTAGCCTTCGAGTAATCTTAGGTCAATGCATAGTGGACTGTGAGTTTTTACCTTATACTTTATATCCAGCGAACGCCGCAAAAACAAAATGAACGCGCAGCTTGTGCTCAGTCATCCTTACGGCGGCTTTACGTTCAAGGTCATGTTCGCATAAGAAATGTAGGGCTTTTGGCTCAGCATTAATAGGCTAATAATTTATAGAAATTTCCGCTCCAGAACCGCGATAAGTTCGTGAGGTACACCACAGTAGGGGCCTTCATACATATTTTCCCCGCCTATTTTTAACGTAGACCTTAATGAAATGCACGGGTGTTCTTTTTTTGCATTTCGCCCCAATTAAGTGCAACTGCCATCGCCCGGAATCGAGCCCGCATCCTCGAGCGCAGCAGTCCGACACCTTACGTTCTATGCTACCACGGATAGTGTGAGTGTTAGATGCAGGCCGTTATAAAAAGGTGCCTGAGTATCATATAAAAATTTTATGATACTCAGGCACCTGTCGTCTTCGCACACGGACTCAGCGTAGAGGTGGAAATACTTTGCCGTACCTTAAGTCACACTGAAGTATTATTAGCAAATGCTATTTGATTGCCTTTTTCATTATTACCTTGAGGGAAGTTGCTTAAATAGCAAACGTGTGAGACGTGACAATTTATTGCGCACCCATTTTTTTAGAACTCCGAAAAAACTAACGTTATTTGAGACATTATTCATCGACATTCAATGACCCAATAGAGGCGATAAGGAAAGTGTGCGCGGCCGCGCAGGAAATGCCGCCTCCTTGTTACGCCAGATCACAACTTCACTTGAACATTGAAGAAAAGCACGTCGTATCATACTGTGGTCAGAAAGAATGGCAAGTTCAAAAATTTCCACCTGTAGCGCAAGCAACACTACAGTTCTCCGAGTTTCACGTGTACGTTGTGGAACAATCATAATGGTACGATTATGAAGAAATGTTATACACTAGCGCCTTATGTCCCATTCTTGTTACCTACGCGTCCGACACGAAATGAAAATGCGTTCTAGGTTTTTTGCACAGGTAAAGCAAACACATTACTTGCGTGATCAGTTATGTGGGCTGTTGTGGCTGAGAATCGGTTTCTTTATCAACGGCGAGTAGGGAGTAAAATTTCAAGTTCAGAGGACAGTCGCTGAGGAACATCTATTGATTGAAGCGCATTTTTACTTCTACACAACGTAACGACACTATGTTCATCTTACGATATACGAACTTTCTATTAAGTATATAAAACTATATTATTATAAAAAAATGCCTAGAAGCAACCACTACAATCCGCCATATCAATAAAGACAGTAGTGCATGCGCCGCAGCAACGACGAATGCCATTGATGAGCATATATGCACATAATCGATGAGCAAACATCTTGTGCCATAAATGACGACAGTGGCAGTTAAAGTTAGTAACATGATAATTGCTTCCGCAGGCTGCATTCTGCTCCAGGTTACTTCAAGGGCGCTGTTTAAATAAATGATGGGGCTGCTCACTATTTCAAACGAATGGCAGAACACAGCCGAGAAAGAACGTAACATATATGAAGGCAAGAGCACTGATTAAGCGAAAGCCCTGCTGCGTGCTAATGTAGATGCAAACACGTAGTTGACTAAGACCGTAAATACCGTATTCGTCAAACACGTGCTGCTGTCGTAATTCTTAGTGAAGCCATGCTCATAAATTCCTTCTTGGCGATACTGTGTTCAAGAATACGACAGGGCACACGACATTGCGGTTACTAGGCAGAGATGTGACGACAAGTATTGTAGGAGAAGCCAGAGGAATGTAGCGAGAAATACTCGCAAAGCAAATGAGCAAATATGGCTGTTTTACTAATCTTCAATACACGTTGCAATTACGCTGCCCTGTTTAACGATATTTGACATGTTACTTTATGTTTACTTTACAATTTGCAGGTATATGACTGAGACATTATCTTTAGCATGACTCTCGTGCAAATAATTACACTGTGCTAATGAGTTTTGAACAAATGCTCCTATTCTTGCCCTGTCATAAGCATAGAATTTCCTAAAATGACCTAGAGGGAACTCTGGCGCTGCGATCGTTCAGCCAACATGGGAATGATGGGGTAGTACACGGATTTGCCTAGTCTTCGTGCTTGTGGGCTTCGAACGCACTTGTGGCTTTGTTTATTGCTATGTTTTGGTTTTCTTTCGGATAAAAGAATGGATCGTTGTGAACTTCGTGACCAGATTTGAATCGGTGAGCCTAAAGAAGTTAAAGTGGTGAAGTGAAACTGCTGACTTTTGCTCAACTTCGTTTTGCGACAAAGCGGATGCAGGCCACGCGGAGCCAAACGGAGCCGAAAGAACGAAGTTTAGACAAATCCGTGTACTACCCATGATTCCCATGCTGGCTGAAGCGCGATGCATTGCAGCTCCCATAGACACTAGCGCCAGAGTTCCCTCTAGTAAGTATTGTAGGAAACTCTATGGTCATAAGGGTCTGTTGTCCATCAATTATGGGGTTATTTCTGCTGGTGTTATAATGAGTTTAGAAATAAGCTGTAGTATAATAATAATTTGGATTTTTGGTTACACGCCTAATGTAATACAATATTTACATTAGAAAATTAAAAAAAAAACAGAGTGCTCTAGGGGTAAAATGCTACTAATTTTGCGAGAAGAATGGAAAGAAATTATCGGCGTACTTGTTTCTTTGTTAGACACAACGTAATGAAGCCATGGAAGGCATAGGGGTTATTATTTTCATTTTGTTTTTACTGTAGTGTCATAATGATAACTAACTGACAATAATGCCAAGGAAAGTAGAGGGAATGGTATTTGTAATAAGTATGAGATAAATACAAAAGCAGTGAAGTGAACAAGAAAAACCACTTGCCGCTGGTAGAAAATAAACCCGCAACCTTCGGATTACCCGTTCGATGTTGTACCAGTTGAACTATGACGACGGTTGTTCCCCTCGTTCACTTTATTGGCTATTTTTGTGCCTGCATCCCGAAGAAGCGTTAACGAAAAATACGCAAGTGTTTCGCGCATCGCAGTTACGAGTGACTTAGAATGCAATTTAATGAGAAGAAAACGAAGCAGAAAAAAATGGCCTTCACCTCCGAGCCGCCCTGGCCGAATGCGTAAGGGACCGTGGAGTTATTGACTAATAGTACGTAATTTTCCTATCGTTCAATTCGGCATCCACTATACAAGAATACCTCGGCGTGACGCAACTTTAACTCCTAACTTTCGTTTGGTTGTCTCTTTTGCAAACACTGACCGTTTTCGCGACAGCATTACAGGCAGTGCCTGCTGCAACGTTTGGTAATGTGATGAGACCCTGCACATACTATTATAGAGCGCGGTTAGGTCAACTATGAAGGACACGCATTGCATGTCGCCTTAAGCTAGCATGATGATAGACTGTTGACTGAAGAAAATGTGCTGGGACGATAGCCGCGACTATCGTCTCTGCATTTGACCACGGACATTTTAAAGTCAATAGTGTTCCTGGCACTTTGTGATCGAATGGAAACTGCTTATTGGAAAATATGGATGCATCGCTTGTTCTTTTTCGTTCTGGCTCACGCTCCTGTTCTTTGCCGGATTCCCCCTCCCCCAATGTAGGGGCGGCATCCCTTGCTAACCTAACAGCTCTTCCTTTGCATTTTATGTCTCTCTTTCTGGGAAACGTGTATAACATTCAGAGTACCTCGTCCGAAAACAGATCTGAAATAAAACGGTGATAAAGGTGGCGCATGCATAGATGCCTGCTTACACGCTTAAAATTAGCACATTCACATACACTTCAGGAATTTCTGCACGTGTGGGCCACATTCTAGCACTTTACCTAGTGATGCACTACGAAGTAACAATGCATGCTAGTTCTCTCTAGGACGTACATTTAAAGTATTTGTTGACGCTACGAACTAATATTGGCTACGCACGTTTAGAAGAAGTGGGACTGCAATGTATTATCAGCTGCTTTGCTTTATCCGCTTCAACGTCTTTGTTGCATGTTATCAAGCGTAGCCATTCGCCAGCCTGAAGCCCGAATGTGTTGGGACGTAATGACAATATAAGGGATTGCCGCCTCCGCCCCTAAGCAGTCTGACAGCCGCAGTTCGTGCGCTCGGTTCTTCTTCGCCGTCGTCGGACTCTTCATTTGAGACTGCTTTCGGGCAAAAGTTAGCCCAGTAAATTATCTTTAATTTAATTGCTGTCACATGCAGCCTGCCTTCCTGTGTGACTTTGCGCTGGCCAGATTGCAGTCACCTACGTGAGATCTGGTGGAGGTGCCGGGTATAGATCGCTGTACCTCTCGGCAAGGAAATGAGTTGGTGCTGGAGGATACCGGAATAGCGCCTGCTCTCAAAAATGGCTGGTACAGAAAAAGAGCGCGACAACAACTGACTCCTCGTTCTCGCTCAAGAGGCCGGGAACTCCATGTTCCAGCTATTAGTGTCAATTCTACATTTTCCAGAGCGACTATCGCGGTGAATTCAATGGTAAGAGGACAGCATTATGGAGAAAGGTCGTAACGTAAAGGAAAAATAAATAACCGCAGTAATGTACAATACGTTATCTGTTCTTCAGTGATATTTTTTACCATGGGATGTTTGTCAGCATACGTATTTTTGCAATCACTTATTTACCGTTCGCTTTATTAAAAGATCAGTTGTGAGTAGGCGTCCATACTCTCTTTTCTCGTATTCGTAGTTGACAATTCGTGCTCAAAATTTCAGCTATGATGCTGTAGCAACTCGCCCAATTTTCCTTCTTTTGAAGTACAATATAATCTTGTACTCAAACAACTGAAGGTAAGCTGTTCTGTTCTGCTCCATCAGGCTTTCTGCGGAGAGCTTGAGGATTATATCCTCTCGGTTACTCTATTTATGTAAGTTCTGCAGAAAAAAAAAAGAAAATGGCCACCAAGAAACAAAAGTGCAGAAGCAAAGAAAAAAATTCGCGAAGCATGCAGTAAGCCGCGCAATGCATGGAACAGCGAAACTGGACGATTCCGAAGACAAATCTGGTGGCTTCCAGGTCGCTTCTAGGCCTTAAATAGGTGATGCAGATTGTTTCTAGGTTACTTCTAGGTGGTTGGTAGGCTTTAGCTATGTGATGCTAGGTTGTTTCTACGTTGATTCTCGGCGCACAAAGGTTCGAGTTAAACCACAGATGGTTACACACACGACACGGACGTACAAACTGCAGAGACAGAACCTCGCACTGAAACCAAGCGTTCGCACCTTTCGTAGATCTACGGGCTTGTCGTCGTTTACCGAATTCCTGCGCCACATACCCGTTTATGATGATGATAGTTTTTTGGTTTGCCGGACAAGGAACGATTTGCTAAACAGCTTCGCTATTAAAGCACATAGCAAAATTAAACAAAGAAAGTAAAGAACATGGCAAAATACAGTGTTTCAACGAATTTGCCGAAAGCACCACAACAATCGGCGAAGCCAACGGCGGCAAAGGCGAATATAAAGCGGCAGACATATGAATGTCACTGCCAAACAGATATTCCATGTCGGACAATATCGAATGCGAACAGTTCCAAGCTTGTTTAATTTAGGCATTCCATAATTTTTTAGCAAAGACCCAGCCCTATGAATGATGACAGCTTTGGTTAGACAAAGTTGGTATTTTAAAAACCAGCTGTATATTCTGCTCTGCCTTGTTTCAAGTGTGATCACTGAATTAATTATGGAGTTGCTCGCAGATCGCAGCGGCCGGCTGATCACAGCCAACAATGTTGGAATAGTTGAAGAGAGGAGTCTTAATAACATTATGCACTGCTGCCTTCTATTATAGCTAAGCAACGAAAGTTGACTAATAGTGTAGTTAGCACCCTCAATGCATGTGTGCTGCTGCTTTAACTCTTTATCAAACAATGTTCACAAGTAGCTTCTTTGAATTATTGGCCGTAAAAATATCACCGTGCACACGTCATTGTGGCTGCGAAGCACATACATGACAAGTATGCTTCAAGAAGGCGGATTGGTGGGGGGGTGTATTGTATGTATGAGTGTAATAAATTATGAAATATGATTATTTCACTAAATGCTCGGTATTTGTCTCAATAATTCTGCCTTGTTTCATAGAGCCTGATGTGCTATTTTTTTTTTTGCGAATAGACACTCCTCTATTTCTTGAGTTCACGACTTTATAGTTTTTTAACGATAATCATGTACACATAAATACACCGAAACATTAGTTTTCTAGAAATGCAACAGGAAGCGGAATAATTTTAAGAAATGTGATTATTTCATTCAATGTTCTGTATATATTTCAAATATGCTGCCTTGTTTCATAGAGCCGAATGCGCTATTTTTGCGAATAGACATTTCTCTATAACTTGAGTTCACGACTTTAATAGTTTCAATTTTTGTAACGACAATCGTGTACACATAAATAGACCGAAACATTAGTTTTCTAGAAATTCAGCAGGAAGCGGATTACTTTAAGGGTTGCCGCAATTTATATGGCGTTCTTTTTGGCTGGTGTTAATAAAACATAAAAAAAATTGTTACTACGCAACACAAAATTATAGCTTTCGCTAATAATAATTACTGGAGTTTTAGATGCCAATATCACGATAGGGTTATGTGGCGCGCCCTATTGGAGGCCTCCAGTTCATTTCTACCATTTAGAGTTCTTTAACGCGCACTAGCCGCGCAGAGTACACGGGTCTATAGGACATAAACTTCCATTGTGAATGGCATTTCAAAAAACAAACAAACAAAAAAAACAGGGACTCTAAGGAATGTCAATCGCAATCGAATACTAACTCGCCCCAACGCTCTCTTCTTTCAGGACATAAACTTCACCAGTTTAAACGCAGTCTGAGCATATTATCACACTCAGACATTGTGTAGTTGTTGTTGTCATGCGGGCATACAGTCAGTAAGCTTGTAACAGGCCGAAAATGGATAAAAATCCACTGGATACGTCTTTTCGGGGCCGTAGACTCAGGCACTCCGCTGCCAGTAGAACAACTTGAACATTTATGTTCTTTCTCTGTACTATGAGCTAGATGCTGCTACATGAATGTAGTGCGGTACAACGGTGGCATTTCCTCCTCACAGGTGGATGCACACAAGCCTGTCCCAATGGACGCACATTCCTTACTGACGTCCTGAACTGGGCGGCCGGTGACTCCACCTTCGGAGAACACTGCCGAGTGTATGAGCGGGACCATTTCTTTTCTTTAGTCGAGGAGGCAATCAGCTGCCGCACTTCGGTCACAGCACTTCGGGCCTCTCCTGATGTCTTAAGTTGTATTAGACTATAGTTCTGTAAGTTCCGTTGGCTGAAGGATGCATTTCTTTCAATTGAGGCATCTCAAACTGGTGAAACGCGAAATGAAGGCCTTGAATGGGCACAAAGAGTTGATAACTCGGCAGTCCATTTATTTACGCATTTACGCGCATTGCATATTATATGTTCTGTTCGAGATTGTTCAGAGATACAAGAGAATGCTATGTAAAGCCGTTTATTGGATGGTACTAGAAGTACGGGGATGGATATCCCGCACCTCGACCACATTTAAAAGCGTTTATTGGAGGCTGGCATAAGGGTCGATTGCAGGTACGTAGCCAGGAATTATTTTTTTTTGGGGGGGGGGGGGGGGCGTGCACTTGCTGAAAACCTTTACTATTCGAGAAACACAGCCATTTTCATTACTTATTTTTGGTAAAAACACCTACTTCCCCAAAATTTCGGGGGGAGGGGCCCGTGCCCCTATGGCCCCCTCCCCCCTGGCTATGGGCCTGGTAGGCCTGGTAGACTGGTAGCTCAACCAACAGCTCAATACACGGACCCTGTGCACGAGCGACGTTCACGGGCAATGCACGGTACAGACAGACCCAGTAGATGGTGCTTAATAGGATGTCCCAGTATAGCGTTACTCTTTCGCTACAGCTGTATATAGTTCCTTGGGATGAAAACGACATAAAAAACGTATTATAAACTCCTCAGGACGAGAATCAAGTTAATTCGCGCTGCTTCATGGTTGTTGGGTTTCCCCAAGTGCGCTCTCCAGAGCATCGGGTGGAAATGAGAAAGAATACCAAAATCAAGCGCTTCACAAACGCTTGTTTGACTCAAAACAGCGAGATTTCTCTGAACAACAAGGAATGCAGCTCGTCCAGCAGAAACTAACTCTGGCGTTGCATGATATATGCAAGCGCTTACGGAGCCGCAAAGTGTCAGGCTCTCTGAGGATTTAGTTTGCTATGCAGTCTATACAGTGCGTTCATCAAGACTATGTGGGTGCTCACGGAGTGAGTTTCAAGAGCTTCTCCTGCATGAAATAAACTCTTTAAACTTTTAAGGAAGGCCCTACATGCCTCACCAAACGCGAAAAGTGACCGCCGCCGTCAGCACAAAGTGATTAAGAAACCATCACGTGATCACGTCATCCTGGCACTATATAACGCGACTTCACATGATGACGTCATCAGATGACGTCGTCACTTCGTCAAATGTGCGCTGAACCCCGGAGGCACTGCAAAACCACATCAGGCGCAGAAATCTTGCAACGCCTCCGATCCCGGAGGTAATGCATTTGATTTTGCATCTATTTTAATTCCTCTCAATTTATGTCACAATTACCTACTACAGTTAAAACCTACAAATAATGTCCCTTACATCTTTCTTAGCTTCCTTATCTGTTGATTTCATTAGGTTGTGTCTTGAAAAAAGAAGCGAGCATTCGATCACCCCCACCCCCTTGCTTATTTCGTTTATTCAAAGCGAGGGTCTCGCAACGGCAGGCTTGATGCCGTAGGTGATCAGCTTCCAGATTAGTGATAGTGATAAGCTTCCAGATCGTAATAAGATAATGTGCTGCGTGGCGGCAGCTGGCAACAAACGTGTTCCACACTGGCCGTCATATCTGTGAGCAGCAATGGCGAACACTCCCTTGATTACACAAAACCGCGTGCAACCTAATACAGTGCTCGGGAAAGCGACCGCCGCAGCCTCTCAATTGGTAGAGCATCGTATGCGATATCCGAAGGTTGTAGGTTCGGTCCCTACCAGTGGCAAATTCATTTTTCCCCGACTTCGATTCATTTACATTTATGTCATAATTACCATGCTATAGTTAAAGCATTCTAGAAACGTCTGATATACTTACCTTAGCTTCATTGTCTGTTGATTTCATTAACTTTAAAAGACGTCACAATGACGTCGCAAAAACATCTAGGTCTGTATGGTAATTAGATAGCTATGAACACCTAAGCCTGCATGACAACATAAAAGCTAGGTGATGACACCTCATCTTCAGCGCAGCAGGAGGTCCGTGAAAAGTTAGGTTGATACTACGACAAGCATGGCTTGATATTGTTTCTTTTTTTTTCGCGTTCAGCCTATTCAAAGATGTATATAAAGAGTGCCTGGCTCGTAGTCAGAACAATCGGCCTTGAAGCGCATTAACGATGGCGAACCTTTCTAGCTTCCGTATTATCCTTGTTGTGGCCGTATGCGCCGTTCTTATATCCATGATGCTAGACGAAGGCACGTTTGGTGTCAGTGCGAAAGTTCAAGCTCCAAGTAGCACTATGCCTAAGCATACGACTACCCGTAGATCTAGGCGGCGTAGGCGTACAAATCGGCCACCAACTGGTCTTCGTCCTCGATCTAATGAACGCCTTGTATCTGGTCGATCTTCTGAATCTGCTGAAGCTTCTGAATCTTCAATGAATGGTAAGTATGGTAAGGGACGTCGTTTGTTATTTAAAGAGTAATACATTGCAGTTATAGAGATTGTTCGATGCAGCGATTGGTGCGGTAAACCTTGCAGCGAGAGGTTTCAAAAACTTATTTTTGGCAGACATATGAGCAACAGCAATTGCAAAATTTTCAACCTTGCTGCTTGCAGTTTGATCAAACTCGGTAAATGATTTGTATGTTATATCAGTGTGGAAAGGCATGAAGTGTTCAAAGGCTCTCCTGAGCTCTTCATCAGTGAGAAGAGCTGCTTAAATTTGGGTAGCATGACGGCGAAACATACAGTACCGATGAGAATTTCTAGAAGCCTAGCGGAGTTGAGTACTTTCATCGCCTGCAGCGAAAGCGGATCTGGTGTAATGAGCGGCCGCAATACCGTTATGCCAGCCTTTAGCGCATGCTTACCACCAGCTCTCGCCCTGTATAATTTAACCAAACACGATTGTTAAAGAATTTCTACCGTTTTTAGAAGAAACGAAAGATGACAGAGACAAACAAGATGAAAGGACAACTAGCACGCCATCGTAAACGTATAGCGGACACATAACGCATGTTCCAGTGTACGTTGCGTCCGTGTCGTACGCCCGTGACGACTGCGTACGTTGCGTTCGTGACGGCTTGTGTACGTAGAAGGCATAAAGCGCGTAAGCATAAAGCGCATAAAGCACGTAAGCAAACCTTCGGCTCATGTGCATTATGCTAAACGGGACACTTTACGGACGCAGACTACGCAGTCCAACAAGAAGGGAAATCTGGGTTAGTGGGTTATAGTTCATTTTCGTTCAGCTTACAGCAGAATAAAAAGACGAAGAGGCTCGAGGACATTTAACGCATGCAGTGAAGCTTTTTATTTTGAAATCCCTGTCTTCTTTCCAGTGCTTATTAAATATTGGCTGTATATTCAAAGCGTGCGCCATTTGTAAGATCTTAAAATGTAGAAGGTACCTAGTACACATTGAACATATTTACAAAAATTTCAATGTGATAAATTTGTAGTGGTGCCTAGTCTGCCTATGATGAAGTGTGGAAAAAATGTAGAGAAGTTTACTTTGGCTTTCACTATGCCAGATGTCGTACAAGACAATATTAACACGAAAGTGTTTTATGCCGGGGTCCACCATGGCTCCACTGACGTATTTCCGTCACGGATATGACGTTGTAAAATATAAAGACTAACAGACGACAAAGAGAAAAACTAGACGAAAAGGTTCCGTCACCGGGAGTCGAACTTTACGACCTTTCGCTCCGCATCGCGCGGCGCGAAACTATTAGGCCACAGACGGTTTTTTTTTCTTTATTGCCTGGTGTGAATGTACAGTAAGATCAAGATACACACAAATACATTAGTGACCCATTGATGCAACGCTGCCTTGTCTATAACTTTTTCATAATGTTAAGCACTTCAAGTATAGTGACCCATTCTGGTGGATCAGGCTGGGCTCTGAAAATCTCCCTAATTTCCACAACACTGTCAATGAAATTATGTCTCGAAGACGTTACATGGACGTCTTCGTGGCGTACCTGCATACACGTTTTCCACAATCCATGAAGACCCAGAATCATTATCATATCATATGTACTTTCTAATGGTACGAACCTTATGCCATAAGGATCCAGAGGCAGTTCTTTCTTTAGAGAGCGCTGGAGCACATCCCAATAAAATACCGCATCCCGGCAATCTAGAAAGGCATGTTCGACATCCTCTGGTTTTTGGCACAGTAGGCCATCGGTTGTCCAAGGAACGAAGACGCCTTTTTCCTGACGCCATAATTTTACGGGAAGTGTATTCGTATGTATTTTGAAAAAAGAAACTTTTGACAGTTGGCGTTACTGGCATTTTCTTAACCATTTTTAAAATGTCTTGTCCTGGGTAACCACGATATGGTAAGCGGTACATAGGTGTCGGGAGGAGGGCTTCGATTAGGTCTTTATAAATTCTCTTTTTTGTAACTTTACTCAAGTATTCAAGAGAAAATCTAACTTTCAACATTCTATCCGGTGCAATGCGTGTAGGCTCTTTGCGCATGAGGAAGGACAATGTGTGCGCTCATATGCCGTCGTTGTTGGACCCTCGAACGAGGGCTCGTCCGACTTTCTTATGGATGAAGTGGAAGCCGAGGAGGCAGCGACAGCTGGCAGAGAACCTAGAACACTGAAGCCGACACTGACCAAGCTTTCTGCCAGTACGGCACCGGCGAAGCGAGTTTCGGAAAGCAAGATTGTAGAAGAATAGGAACATGCTGTGGAAGGCAATGCGGTTCCAGAGATCGCCGCGGTGGCGTCTGCCGAGACGCTCGCAGTCGCTACGAGCAAAGAAGTAGATGCCATGGACGCAGAGTCTGCACCGTCGACATCGGCCTCTCAGGTAGCGGGGAAGCACATTCATGAACAGACCGTTGAAGAGAAACAAGACGCAAGCAGCAACATAGGCCAGAGACGGCACGTTCTTCGCTATGCTAACGGCGAGCTATTTGTACACACCATTTGCCGGTGGCGGTACTCAGAGATCATCAGGCGGTACTCAGAGATACATCAGCGTGTTTTCGTTATCACTAGCGAGATGGCGCGTAGGGTTCGAAGAGCGCTCTAAAGATCGACGCCTCACGCGTCGCGATGAGTTCGTGCCTCTACAGGGCGTGGTCGCTCGTGCGCGCGCTTATCTCTTGATGGCGGTGGTTTGTACGTCTTGTGCTCTCACCGCAATGTTGCGTTGAGAGCACGATGGCCACTTTGCTCACTGCAGCGGCAGCTTTCGCGAAAGGAGCGCGCTGCTCAAGCACAAGTAGGTTATAACTGTGACAGTTCGCGCTCATCCTGTGTACGTTCGTTCCGTGCGTCCTTTCTGCTTGAGCAGAACGTTGCAAGTTTCGAGCTGCTTGCCGTTCTTCGCGTGACATTACAATGTGTTATATGACATTCATTCCTTCGCTGTTGCGGCGAAAGAATGCCCAACAAACGCTCAACTGAGTCTGTGAAGACACGTTTCACTTTCGGGTTATACAGATTCCTATGACAGAGGGATCAGTCATGCTTTTAACAATTACAACATGTCCAGTATTTTCCGATGTTTTTAGTTCCTCACGATTTTACACAAAATTCCAACCATACTAATGACTGATTATTGAAAATCTATTGCAGGTGGCCTCTTTATTGGTGTTGGTGAAATTCCTGGAGCTTATGAATATCCTGGATATTCCGAGTATCCTGAAAATTATGAAAATCAACAGGAAAAATAAGGCTGGGTCGCAAAGCTGCCCGAGTTGCTCCATGCCGTCTTCTTTTGGAGGGAGAAAATGAGATATGTGGGGTGAAAGCTTCTCGTGTTCTTTATGATATATATTTTTGTTTTACCGCAATAAATAAATGTATGGAGTGTTCTGGTCAAATGTATTGCAAATCTTTTCCTAGTAAAAGCTCACATTGTAAGCATAGTAATTGTATGAAGGTGTATGCTTCTGTGTCATTGCAGACAAATCCTTCTGTACGCAAATGTACTATTTAGTCTAGCAGCAATCTTAGAAGTTTCTGGCTCGCTACAGGAACCATTGCAACCCTTTTTGAACAAGGTCAGAGAACACTGCCAATATACGTTCAGGGTCCTCGTCAATGCTTGCGCCAAATAATATTCTGTTGGTTGCACCAGAGAACCTACAACAGTGCGTGAAAAAATGGCAGAAACTGCTTGTTTTCTCCTCCGCATTGTCACCCAAACTGCGCATGAGCGTACGCCACTGGTGGACAATCTTTCAGGTCAGGTGGCATGCCCTGTAGTTACTGGTCCACTGAAAGTGGATGAGTATAAAGAACGCAAACGTGCAATGCCATCTCAGTGTATCTGATGAAAATACTTAGGTATATGCGATGATATCCTTGTGCGGATATGCGGAAGCACTGATAAATTATTCAATATCGTTGCGCCACTCCACCTTAAAAATGCGCCACAATCTCTTGTTTTGTTTAAGCTCGATGCAAATAAGAATATCATGCGATAACACCTCTTTTCAAGCTCATAAACAGGGGCGTAAAAAGTGACATGGTACTACGACAATAAAACTTCTCATTGTTTTTTGCTCGTGTGTAATCTGCTCAGCGATGTACATAAGGAGTTCATGGCTGCAACCAATAGCAAGCCGCTTTGAGGCTTATTAACGATGGCGAAGGTTTCGAGCTACTTCAGTACGCGTTCATTGGTTGTGGCCACATGTGGCCCACTTTTATACATGATGCTAGAGAAACGCAGGTTTGGTGGTAATGCAAAAGTTCAAACTTTGACTAGCCTTGCATCTCAGGTTGCGAGATGCAAGGCTAGTCGGACGTCGGCCACAACGTTGGTCAGATCATTCGTACGGAAATGGTCAGTCTTCTGAGCATCTTGCATCGGCACGATCTTTCCAATCTGTTCAGTCACCTGGATCTCCTGTGAGCAGTAATCCTGGTATGTCGTTATTTGTTTTCCTTGTTTCCAATGATACTGAGAAGAGGTTTATTGGCGGTGCGTTCCTGTGGTGACTCAATGACGAAACACAACGAGTCAAGGCAGAGCACCGTACAGAAAGATGCCAGCGACCAGCAGCGCGAGGCGAGGGAGCCGAGCAACAGCCAGCACGCCGAACGTTGGCGATAGTGCTGACCCGCGACGCGTCTTCTTCTTCACAATTCGTTCAAATTATACAGCTTGTTTCTAGCAGCCATAAGTGGAGTAAAAGATGTAGCGAGCGGTCGGAACACTTTCTCATTTATTTTCAGAGGTATATGGGTAACAGTTTTCGCAAAACATTGAAATTTGCAGAGTGCATTCATCGAACTCATTCAAAGTTTTTTTAATGGTAAGTTCATTGTGGAAGGGTAGAAAGTGGTTAAACAAAGGTGATACAGGCGCAAGCAAAGTTTCGCGTGTTCCTGTCGGACCTACTGCTTTCCTTCCTTCTTTTCTTGGCTATCGCCATGCGAGGAGATGCACACAAAAAAACAAATATAAATACATGTGTATTTTCGCTTCTTCACTCTTTTCTCAGAAAACTCCCAAAATAAAAATAATAGTGAAGGATAATCTAATATCTATCGCAGGTGTTGAAGCTAGCTTCGCTGGTGGTTCCATTATTCCTGGCTATTCTGACTATCCTGATTATACTACATATCAACACGGCCTGGTGGACTAACTATCAAAGATGCTTCTCGCTGTAGCTGTTCGCTCTGAAAATGAGAAATATATATTCAATAAATCTTTTTTAAACAATAGGGATTGTTTAAGACAACAGGGTGTGTATTTTAGACAATACAGACAATTTATAAAAACACTGTGACAGTCAGGCTCTTGTCGTTTTCGCACATGAACTGCATGTCGAGAGGCGGAAATACTTTTCCGCTGCTACAATGACGCTGACGTCACTAGTTAACAAAATCTCGTTAATTTATTTTTAGTTATTGAGTTGAGTTCAGTTGCTTATATTAGGAATGTTGTAGTGCATGATAATTAATGGGATTCCAATTTCTTTTAAATCTCGAAAGTTGCCCGTAGTTCGAGATATCCATAATAGAATTTCAAGGGCGATATCGCAACTGATCGTGCCCGGCCCGCACTAAGCGCTGCGGAACGCCGGAACGACATGTGACAGGGAAATGATGAAATTTGAATGAAGGTGCGCCGAAGCAGAATCTGGTTAGAAAAATCGGCAAGCACTCTGAAATACAGAAGTAGACAGCTTATTGTTTGCTTGCGATGGGTGGTGATCATCTCTTTCTTTCTGAAACTATTAAGAGGCGCGAAAAACTATTTCGCCTGTATGCAAGACGAAGAGCCGCAGAGGCTGCCCCTTGCTTTTCGCTTCCCAGACAAAGAAATGATTGACATTGCAGTTTTCTTGTGCAGAGTTCGAAAGGAACGGATAAGCACCAACACTGATCGCAAACGTAAAGCGATGCGAGGGGCACAAGTGAGATGACTTGGAGCTTTTCACGAAAACATGAGGCCGCGACGCGTTTTTCATCCAAATTTCGTCACTCCATTGTGACGGGTAGTTCCGATCTGACGTACCAGAACGGTCGCGCTTCGTGCGTTGCGCGATCATTTTCGATTTCAACCTTGAATTTCGATGATGAATATCTCGAACTACGTGCAACTTTTCTGATTTCTGAAAAATAGGTATGTCACAAATTGGCACGCACTACCACTTGGTAATAGAAACACCTGCCCTCAAGTCAATACTTAAAAGGTTATTTACGAGTTTTTCTTAATTATTCGCGACAGTGTCACTTTAACTGCGGCAAAATATATCCGCCTCGACGTGAAGCTCGTGCGCGAAGACGACAGGTGCCCTACTGTCATAGGATTTTTGCAAAAAATCTGTATTGTCTGAAAAAAGAAAGAGAACACCCTGTATACGTTGTCTATGGCCAAATGAAAAATATATCGTTTTTGTCGGTATCCTGCCAAACTTTGCCCTCGTAATGTGAGCTTGCAATGTGAGCGTAGAAAATGTATGATGCGTCCTGCTTCCATGCCATCGCAGACGAAATATCTCTCCGTCGGGATGGATACACACAAAGAAAAGATCGAGTAAACCGGGCGTGTTTTTGTCCCACAACAATAATCGTCATCTGTCCTGCTTGAGTTTCTTTTCTTGAAAACTCGGCGTTTTCTACTTTCCAATCATAAATGCTATATATATATATATATATATATATATATATATGTCACGTTAATAAATCGCATGCCGTTCGTGACTTGTATGTATCGGGCTCAAGGTGATAGTGCAAGGAGAGCCACGCGAGGTATATAATGATTGTTATTGTGGGACTAAAAGACACCCTTTTTACTAAATCTTTTATCGCGATAGCAATTATATGGACCTTGTCGGCTGGTTTTTGCTGTCGCCGTCAGGGCCCGTATATGTATATGCATGGCGTATGTATATGTACTAACATATATATATATATATATATATATATATATATATATATATATATATATATATATATAAGCCAGAAAGAAAAAAATTCGGCAGATCCCACGCACTGTGGGAATCGATATAATGCGAAACAGCGAGCAAAGAGCTGCATACATCGCCTTTGAGCCAAATGAAATCATTCATGCCATGGCATCTAGTCCACCATATATCGCCTGTTTGCCATGCACGCATGCATGCACAATCTAGTGTACACCATGCCAATGAAACGCATATTCTGGTTTATAAATGCATGACCTGTCGTTTATGTTCATCACGCACTCGTGTCATGCCATACCAATTTTGGTATATATCACGTTAACAAAACGGCCGGAAGCGCACCATGACAGTGGCATCTAAATCATACCGTACATGACATGCATAACATGATTCGCATGTTAAGACCTCTCATCTATGTTCGTCATACAGTCACATCGCGCAATACCAATTTTGGTGTATATCAAAGGAGCAAATTGGCCGCGAGTGCACCATGAGTAGAGCATGTAAATCATGCTATACATGACATGAATATTATGGTTTTTCATGTTACCACCTGTCACTAATGTTCATCATACAGTCACATCGCGCAATACCAGTTTTGGTGTATATCAAGCTATCGAAACGGCCGCGAATGCACCATGAGCATGGCATGTAAGTCATGACATACATGTCATGCATATCATAGTTTTCATGTTACCACCTGTTATTCATGTTCTTCATACAGTCACATCGCGCAATACCAATTTTGGTGCATATCAATCTAGCGAAACGGCCGCGAGTGTGCCATGAGCATGGCATGTAAATCATGACGTACATTTCATGCATGTCATGATTATCATGTTACCACCTTTCATTTACGTTCGTCATACAGTGGCGTCGCGCAATACCAATTTTGGTGTATACCAAGCTAGCCAAACGGCCGGGAATGCATAATGAGCGCGGCATGTAAATCATGACATACATAACCTGCATGTCATGATTTCCATGTTACCACCTCTCATTGTTCGTCAGTTCGTCATGCAGTCGCGTCGCGCAATACCACTTTTGGTGTGTCAAGCAAGCGAAACGGCACGAGTGCGTCATGAGCATGACATGTAAATCATGTCGTGCATGTCATGTATGTCATGATTTTCATGTTACCACGTCTCATTTACCGTCGTCGTACAGACGCTTCGCGCAATAGCAATATTGGTGGACATCGAGCTAGCGAAGCGGCCGCGAATGCATCATAAGCGTGGCAATTAAATTATGACACACATGACATGCATGTCATGCTTTTCATCTTACCAACTGTCATTCATGTTCTTCATACAGTCACATCGCGCAATACAAATTTTGGTGTACATCAATCTACTGAAACTGCCGCTAGCGCATCATGAGCGTGGCATGTAAATCAGGTCGTACATGACTTGCATGTCATGATTTTTATGTCACCACGTCTCACTTACGTTCGTCATACAGTCGTGTCGCGTAACACCAATTTTGGTGTATATGACGCAAGCGAAACGGACGCGAATGCACCATGAGCGTGGCATGTAAATCATGACATACATGACATGCATGTCATGGTTTTCATCTTACCACCTGTGATTCATGTTCTTCATAAAGTCACATAGCACAATATTAATTTTGGTGTATATCAATCTAGCGGAACGGCCGCGAGTGCGCCATGATCGTGACATGTAAATCAGGTCGTACATGACTTGCATGTCATGATTTTCATGTTACCACGTCTCACTTACGTTCGTCATACAGTCGTGTCGCGTAACAGCCAATTTTGGTGTATATCACGCGAGCGAAACGGACGCGAATGCACCATGAGCGTGGCATGTAAACCATTACATACATGTCATGGATGTCATGGTTTTCGTGCTACCACCTGTTATTCATGTTCTCCATAAAGTCATATCGCACAATACCAATATTGGTGTATATCAATCTAGCGAAACGGCCGCGAGCGCCCCGAGACCATGTCATGTAAAGCATGCTGCACATGACATGCGCGTCATGATGTGCATGTTAGGACCTGTCATTATGTTTGTCATGAACTCTTGTCACGCCGTACCAATTTTGATATATATGAAATTAACGGAACGGCCGCAAGAGCCCAAAGGCCGTGGAATGTAAATCATGCTGTTCATGACATGCGTGTCATGATTTTCATGATATGACCTGTCATTTATGTTCGTGAGAAGGCCATGTTATGACACTACCAAATTTGGTATACATCCGATTAACGAAACGGCCAGGAGAGCACAAAGTCGTAGGCGGCTAGATAGATAGATAGATAGATAGATAGATAGATAGATAGATAGATAGATAGATAGATAGATAGATAGATAGATAGATAGATAGATAGATAGATAGATAGATAGATAGATAGATAGATAGATAGATAGATAGATAGATAGATAGATAGATACGCTCAAAGTCGCAGAAGTTCGCTAAGAAATGCTTCGCATTTAGAATAATTCAGAAAAAGTTTTTTTTTCCGAAGCGAGCAATCGAACGGGAGACCCCTCGCTCCTCAGCATGCGGCGTCAGACGGCTAGGGCAGGAGAAATACGTCTTCCAGCATACTAACGGCGACCTATTTATATACACCCTCTACTTCAGCATGCTTTCTGATGATGGACGTAATATATATGATGGACGTAATCACTTCCGGTGGCCGTAATCACACCGGAAGTGATTACGTCCATCATATAAAATGTAGTTTTACCTGCACTAGTTCAAACGTTATCTACATGATCGAATGTTCATATTGTCAAAAACGGTACATTTGCGAAACGAGACAACCTGTTGATGTTAGATTAAACGGGCATCGCGCGGACACAGCGAATAAGTTACCCAAAGCAGTGGCACAGCATTCTAATGTAGCAGGTCACAACTTCGAAGGTGTCAAACTTTACGTACTTCAGTCAAACTTCCGGTCCCCAAGAGACAGAAAATATACAGAGTCATACCTTATTCACCAGTTCAATACACTCTGGCCAACAGGTATTAACGTTTCTGAAAGGGCTCTTGAATCTATTCGGTATGGTACATACACAACGAAAACCAATGAGAGTTAAGTCCTTCTTCTAGGAATTTCGAACCTACTATCGCTAAACTGCCAGGCGCTTCCACTGACAATCATTCAGCGAAACGTATACCCTCTTGTCTCCCCCCCCCCCCCCGCGCCCCGCTTTTTGTTTCTTTTATTTCGCGTTCCTTATGACTCACCCAGTCGTCACGGTGGTCTCTCCCCCCCTCCCCCACCTTTTCTCTCTTGTGGTGGAGAGGGCATGAAGCATATACACACGATAGCTAAGGAAATCAGTTGCAGCCTTGAAGAAGAGAAGTCCACTTGTCGGAACGTTGGCTCGAGCACCCACCCCCTGTTTACGGATTTTTTCATCGCAGCTTCCATCTTCCACTTCCTGCCGCTTTTTTGAGAGCGTACGAAGGTCACTTCGCTCGTTGCAGCGGCAGCGTTTGCGAAAGGAGCGCGCTGTTCACACAGAAAGAAGTGACAACTGTGACCGTTGTGAGTTCGCGCTCGTCCTGTGTACACCTCTGCCTTCGTTTCGTGCGTCCTGCTTTATGAGAGCAGCATGTCGGGCTAGTTGGTGATCCATGACGTCAAAGAAATTGCGCGACGAAAACACGGACAGAAGACAAGTACAAACACAGCGCAAACTTTCAACTGGGTTTATTGTGCCACAGGATCTGCTTATATATGCCACAGTATACATCACGCATGCGCGCGAATGGACACTACGCGGAAAAGACCGCGCATGCATAAAAAATGAGTGAAATAAACAGTTACGCGTAAGAAGATCTTAAGAACACAAGCTCCTTATCGGTGAGGGCCAGTGATGGTGAGCTAACGCACAAATCACCTAATTTGGTAATCGCCTCTGCCCTCTGTCACTTCGCGAATTAGCTGCGTTCTGCCGCGTGAAACAACCGTACACAGAGGAAAGGAAGGAATACAGCCACAATCTCGACAGTGGATCGCCAAAGAACCACCGGTGCCATTTTGTACATTGTTGTGGTGTTCACGTATCCGGTCATTGAGGCATCGCCCGGTTTGCCCAATGTGCTGCCTTGTACTTGTCTTCTGTCAGTGTTTTCGTCGCGCAATTTCTTCGACGTCCCGCTTTATGTTTGAGCAGCGCGCTTCTAGTGTCGAGCTGTGACACATGGTAGTTCGCGCTCGCCCTGTGCATGTTCTTTTTGTGCATCATTTGCGCTTGAGCGAGGCGCTGGAAGTTTCAAGCTGCCTTGTGTTCTTCGCGTTACATTCCAATTTGTTGCTACCGCATTCATTGCTTAGCCGTTGCGGCGAAGCTGTAACATTTTTTATAGTGTACCAAGAGTTGGGAAGCGTGGCCAAGAACGGCAAAGAGTTCTTCTTCAAATTTTATTGTTATTCCTGCACACGACGCAAATCCGCCAGCCTGGCTATTCCCACGAGGGGACCGGCAGATAATGCCTAACGTGGGCATACTGGACAGCCAAGACTTGCTTGTGATAAGTTGATGATTTGATGAGTATTTCGAGAAAAGTGTTCCGGCGTAATACCGCGTCCCAGAGAATGTGCTCTAACGTGCATATACTTTCGTTGCAAGCTTCGCACGTAATTTCTATTTCTCCTGCTCCGTGCTACTCCCGTATTTAAACAGGTGAATAGTACGATATTGTCTGTATTCTTTGCAGACGTAAAATAGAATCAGCTCACGCAGAAAAGGTTGGGAATGCGGGACAGTTGGGAGATACCTTCGTTCTGAAGTGGACATCAGAAATAGCCGATTCATGGTGATGATAAAATTGTGTTACAGGGAATTGGCAGAAATATTTACTATAATCACATTATCAAGTGACACGTATATGGATCTGTAGAGGAAACTCTGAATTCCCGAACTTTCCCTCTCAGAGCTAGTTCATTAATCGGCTTCTTGCGTATCAGTTTCTGCCGTTCTTTCCTGACGTCAAGTTGAATTCTAGATCTTACCATTCTATGGTCACTGCATCGGATCTTGTTAACTACTTCCACATCCTGTACAATGCCCGGGTGGCCGCACATTATGAAGTCTATTTCATTTTTAGTTACGCCATTAGGACTCCTCCACGTCCACTTACGAGTAGTCCGTTTTCTGTAGAAGGTATTCAAGATGCGTAAATTATTGCGTTCTGCAAACTCTACTAGTAACTCCCATCTGGCGTTTCTAGAGCCGATGCCATATTCCCCAACTGCATGATCTCCAGCCTGCTTCTTGCCTACCTTTGCATTAAAGTCGCCCATCAGTACAGTATACTGTGTCTTTACCTTACTCATTGCTGATTCTACGTCTTCGTAGAAGCGTTCAACCATTTGATCATCATGGCTGGATGTAGGCGCGTAGGCCTGTACCACCTTCATCTTGTACCTCGTAGAGGACAAAATAGATGTCCTTGACAAACGTTATTGCGCATAATTTTTTTCTAAAGCTATTCCGTATAAATGATGACAACGACGGTCGCACAATGTTAGTAGGATAATAACTAAACTACGCAGAATGCTATCCTTCTCTAGGTTACAGCAAGGGCGCTGTTTTAATAAATCATGCCAGTTCTCACAATCGGAAGTGAAAGTAGGAACATAGACTAGGCCAAATACATGATGTAAGGCAGGAGGATTACTCATGATGTGAGGCCCTGCTTTATGCTAATGTGCTAATTGCATAATGATATGGGTGTGCTAAATCGTAGCATGCCTACGATTTAGCACACCCCTATCATTATGCATTTTAGGAAATTATCCATATTAAAGACATATATTACAACACTGCGTACGCATACAATAAAAAGCAATAATAAATCCTAGAGAACTCGCAATGTAAAGTGAATCTATTTGAGCGTACTATGAACTATCATAAATAATAGGATTTAGTGGCTCAGGATGTCTTCGACGTCCTCGTCCACTGGACAATAGTAAAACTTCCAGGCCAGAGGAGAGGGTGCAAAAAACAATCACTGGGGGGGGGGGGGCATTTTCACTGGTACGGAATCCAGCGACATCTACCTCTTTCAAAACCCCAGCTACTTATGCTGAAATCATTCGATTACACTCTGATGCCGAAAATCCACCAAAAGAAGTGCAATACACAATATCAGTTGCCACAAAAGAGGACCAACATGGCCACAAGAAAGGCGGAACAGACATGCCATGTTAGCCAAAATAAAACACCAACAATCCCAAACTAACTTCAATTCAAATACATCACAACTGATTAGACACGCTCTTGCACTACGGAAAATGATGACAGCCTTTAGCCAACTTTAGCAACTTTAGCCAACTTTAGCAACAAAACTATATTCCGATCCGGGTGACTCGAAGTTCGACGTTTGAATTACTCATGGAATTACCCGTAAATCACAGTGGCAAACATAACGCTACCTAGAATACTGTGGCAGTTGAAGACAGGAGTATGGATGACATGAGCACTGCTGCATTCTAATATAGCTAGGAAGACGAAGTGTATTTGAACTGTAAATATACCATCTTGACTAAACGTGTCCCGTTGCTGCAGCTCTATGTGAAATGATGCCTAGAAATGGCTCCTCCTAAATACTGCCCTCAAAGATGCCGCATTGCACACGTCATTGCCTTTGCTAAGCAGACAAACCGTAACTATTACTCGAATAGGAGGTTTGGGGGGGGGGGGGGAGTTTAAAGACCTATTTGCTCAAAAAATTAGTAAATATGAAATCTTACAAAATGTTCCATATATACGCCTCAATTACGCGGTCTTGAATCATGCATTTCGCTGTGTGAATAGGCAATATTACAATATTTGTGTTCCCTACCTCGAAAGCTTCCATTTATTTACTTATTTTTTGAAAATCATCTTGTAAGCACAAATACGCTGAATAGGCTTTCAAGAATTGCATTAGTAGAGGCAATATTGCAAGGGCCTGCTGCCACAGCTTATATGCCAATTTATTTTGTATAATGTTAAGGAAGCTTTTGTAGTATTTGGCATAAAACAAAATTGTGTTTGTTAGGCTTAACTCTTGCTACAATAGCGCTAGTTACACGTGGGGAAAAGTGTTTAATGTATTACTATAAACATATGTCTTCATGTGAATCTGTTATAAGGTTCTCTATGATCACTTCCTATTTTTATGCTTTCGAAAGAAAGTGTTTATTTGACGGATTTGATTTCATTCGGCGGGTTCCAGTAGCTTTTCGACCGAAGATATCGCATATATCGTCAGCAGATCGATTAAGGATGAACTGACCAAAAAATGATGACATTGCATGCGAGCAGCCACACAGGAAGTGATAGAAAATTATATTTGCAGCTCTCGTCTTTGTGCGAAGTTAGGTATATAATATTTTCGTGTATATATAAACCGCAAAGCTGGCTTAATCCAGAGGAGTACTGCCACGTCTGTTGGCATTCTAGAATTGATCCTCTGGAGCCGAAGTCGTGAGGCAGGACATGATATTGCAAAGGATGCGTTTTTTAGGGTACACATTACGCGAGTTCAAGCTTAGATTGTTCGCATTGCATGAATGTAGCGCCTATACGAAACACACGCTGGAAAGTGCAAATTTTGACATTGAGCGCTGCTGCGAACGCGCATCTTGCATAGATGACTGCGGAAACACAATGCTTCGTGGTTAGGGGGGTGATATCAGTCGTTTCCAGCGTTAATATTTATGGCTTCCATGAAACAGAGACTAAACTCTTCGATCTCATATCTGGTGGTGCTACTTAACCGCATGAGATACACATTTTTTATGCACATTCGCAATTTAGATCGTTAATCATTATTTTTGTTCTCTCTAATATAGTGAAACAACGCAATGGAAACTCCTGTTTTCATTTTCATTCAAAGAAGAGACAAAAAAAAACGATGATATGAGCGCAAGTCATCTTCACGGCAGGAACAGGTCCGGGAGATGACAGCCGCATATCAGTACAATGAATTCTGACACTTCTGCTTGTTCGCGTGCAATCTGCTCGTATATATATTTAAGGAAGTTCCGACGATAGCCAGAACGGGGGCATTTTGAGGAGTCTAAACAATGGCTAGGGTTCCCAGCTTCCGTATCTTTCTCCTTGCAGGCGTGGTTTTTGTCGTTCTGTCAGCGATAATAGACGAAGGTTCGTTTTATGCCAGTGCAAAAACTGCCGAAGCAATTAAGCTTAAGAATATATTTAGTTTGAAACCTCTTCGTAAACTGAGAGATAAACTTAAATCTATAAAAATTCCCAAGCTTACCCTAAGTGTTAAGAAGCTATTCAAAAAACCTTCATTTGATTCCATTAAAACTTCTGATACCCCTGGTTCTCCCAAAACTCCAAAGCTCTCTAAAGCTCCGAAATATCCCAAATCTCCCCAAACGCCTGATTCTCGCAAAACTGCAAAAATTCCGAAGCCTACTGCATCTGTTGAAACTGCTGCACTTGCTGCCGTAATTCCCATAACTCCCAAAATTCCCAAATCTTCTGTATCTGTTGAAGCTACTGCAGCTGCTGCAGCTGCTGCCGTAACTCCCATAATTCCCAAAATTCCCAAATCTGTATCTGTTGAAGCTACTGCAGCTGATGCCGATTCTGCCAAAGCTCGCAAAGTTCCCAAACGTTCTGCATCTGTTGAATCTGCTGCACCTACTGTTTCAGCTGTATCAGCTGAATCTGCTGGATTTCCTGCATATGACTATCATCAATCTTACGGATCGTCAGATGAAGCGAGTATGACTTAATTTTTGTCTTTATTTGCATTATTGCCTTGAAATTGTGGTTCTCGTTTACTGCCGTAACCAGAAATTAACGGAGAGGCTTAAAGATACAGCTAGACTGCTCAAATTTTATGGGTTATTCTCCAGTCAGGCTTACGCGTCGCCGTTTTCAGGTGATCTTGAAATTTTTTCTAATTATATTGACAAAACTTGTTAAACATGTATTATAATGCAACATTTAGGACAAAGATGTACCAACACCTTCAAAAGTATTCCGCCTTCTTGATCCGTGAGGAAAACGCCTCACCATTCTTGAGACCATTTGCAATGTTGAGTGTGAAACAGAAATTTATTAGGTCGGGGCTTTCATTGTTGGCCTGAAACAACAGATCAGGTGGAATGAACTACCACGATAGTGGTCGGCCTGGTTTAATGGCGTGCATACCACCAGTGTTGGCACGCCGTGAGTCGCAACGTAGCCAAACAAAAATCAACCACAATAAAAAAAAAACAGTGTAAGCTCGTCATTTGCACTAGCAAAAGTTGATGTACGTTAGATTTTCAGGTGCCATGGTAATAATAGCACAAAAAAACGGAAGCATTCTGCAAGGCAGGCCTCAGATTATGCACAGTTATACGAGGCAATATTAATCGTTTTACTAAGCATAAATTGAGTCACCGGGCTCTCGACGGCGCTGTGCACGAAATAATTCAACCTTTTTTTTCCTCGCAAGCATGGCAGACACATGTGGTATGAATTGTCGTACGATATTTTGTGTTCATAGTTTCTTGATGACATCATTTTTCAAGGCTGATTCATTTATGCAAGGAACCGTGTTTCATCTTCCAGCATTGTGTGCCTGCACATCCTGCAAGCATTTCTTCCCCTTTTATGAACATTTGACATTCATTATTCACTGGCACGAATAATTATTTCCAAAGTTAAGCTTTCAGCGTAAACATTAAACAAAAATATGATGTGGTCACCTAACGACAGCCAAAAGCATTAAAAATGTACAAATGTTAGACGTGCGAGCCCACTGTGTAAGTCCAATCTGAAATTAAACATTGCTACAACTGTTTTAACAAAACTATAACTTCTTAGAGGCTACGAATTAGAAAACGCTCCTCCGTTAGCTCTCTCATAATATATGCTGCATGATTTGAGTGTACTTACTTTATTTTATCAAAGTTTATTAGTTTCTAATACGGAGATTTCCTGTTTTCATCGCCAGGTAAATGTTGAAAGTTGAAATGTTGGAAGCGGTTACCATATTTAGAACCACTGAATTGAAAGTAGTACCACGCACACAGTTTACCTATTGACTTAATTCAACAGTGAGAATAATTTAAAACCATTTCAAAAGTAATGACCATTTCAAATGACTACCATATGTTGGCAGTCATGAGGTATGCATAAATGAATGTAAGTGGTGACGTTTTCTATTACCATGCTAGCTGACATAGAAGTGAACGATGACCAATACTGGATACGCAATATTGAGAAATGCTTTTTGATGTCTTCAAGGCCTCAGAAAAAAACGCTAATATATGTTGAATATATGGGTATCGCAGGTTTTGCAGTTCAAAATCTTGGGCAAGCCCTTAGCACCGTTATTGTCGCTGCTGGTCAACGCCGTCCTCGTCAACAACCTCAGCATCCTGGTACTGCGGGCCAACGCCCACAACCTAATCAACAACCTCAACAGCCTGCTGCTTATGAGTACGAAGAAGTAGTAGAAGAAGAGGGCAGCAATGTCAATCAAGCATGACAACAAGCAACTTTCCACGTGTGTGCACTCTATGAATGAGAAATGCGAGATAAAGTTCCTCGCCTTTTCCATTGTACATATAGACAAGGCGACAAAAGTTGTACTTGCTCGAATAAATAAATTTTTAGCCTCGCTCGGTTTCTAAGTTGTGTAACTTGAACCTTGTAATGGTAGCCCGCAATGTTGGCCTAGTAATTCTGTGAGGTTTTCCGGGTTTACTTGATTTCAGACGAAATCTTCTGCCCGTTATTGTACTCAGATTTAAAAGTGTAACGCCAAATCAATCACTTTCACTCTAACTGTATTAGGTAACACCTGTAAAACTTTCAGAGCGCAACAATTAGGCGCCCGTTATTGCATTGAACATCGATGTGCCTCATCCTGCATTGACCGTCGCCGTATCTGAGTCAAAGGCCACAGCGAAATGTCTCGCGTGCGGCGTCACGTATGGTCCGCCAGTCAGAGCTCAGAACACAGTCACGCGGCTCGGCATTGTGGTTTTCTCCGACGCCACCAGAGGTTCTGCCCTCCAGAGATCTATCTGGAGCTTTCTCTCGGCGGAGCCAGTACTCGCATTGCACTTAAAAAAAAAAAAGACATGCTACGCGTGCTAGCGTAGGTTCTCGCATTGCGGCCACGTTTCGCTTCTCGTTGTCTCTTCAAATGGCCGGCTTACTTCTTAATTCTTCACTCTATCTCACACCCTCGCGCACTCGGTTGTTTCCCATTTCTTGGTATTCATTCCGTCGCTCTCGCTTACCATCGTACCTGTCTTTCGCATTAAGTTACCTGCACATGTCCCTGTTTTCTTCTGAATGTCAGATAGTCAGCTACTCCTGTTCATTCTCTAATACGCTCTGCTCTCTTAATGTGTCCTAATGTCGTGCCTATGATTTTTCCTCACCTCGCACATTGCGTAGCTCACAACTTCTTGAGTTTTGTCATCCTTCAAGTTTCCACCCCCTGTGTTAGTACCGGCAGTATACAATAATTGTACACTTTCTCCTTTAGTGACAGGGGTGAATTGCCTGCCATTTCATTAGAACGTCTTCCGCAAGCGGTCTAGCCCATACTTATTCTTCGATGAATTTGCTTTTCGTTAATAAAGTTTCCTGTCGGTAATTGGCCTGGGTATGCATATTTCTGTACCGACTCCAGAGGAACTCTTTTTCGTAAGCCTGTTTATTATTCATTCTGTGTTTTGCGTATTCTCAATTAGCCCTGGATCTTATGCCCATAATTGATGCTTAAAGCTCGTGTGATCTGAGTGACGATAGCAGCAGCTACACAAATTTAGGAACGTTATAACTGTCTGCGCTGAGCTGCATTCCGCTCCAGGTTACTTCAAGCGTGCTGCTTAAATAAATCATAAGTTTGCTCTCAGGTGACGAAGAGCTATGCGACCAACAGCTGGCAGAAATGTAACAGCGGGAGAAAGGAGTATTGTTATGAGTCATGGTGGGATAGCTGCAACTACAGGGTTGAAGTAGATTTTCATTAGCTTTTTATTGCTACATGCGCTGAAGGCTTAACTCTGTGAAGCGACGCTCGTGAAATATTATGGGGAATCCTGTGCTGGAAAATACAACATGCCACATGTAATCGCGTTTCCTCAGTAGGCACGTGATAAGTATTATTGATGAAGGCAAGGGATTGTAGTGACTGACATTCGTGCTGCAAATCATTAGATATGCATAAGTTACTGAATGTTCTCTAAGTGCTTTAAAAGTAGTGTTGTACTTGATGGGCTACTTTTTTGCGAATAGAGCCCATATATAGTTCGAGACCATAACTTATTTAGTACAGAGGTGTACATTCAGGAAACCCGTTTTAACAAGTCCTCCTAGACCCACAGTACTGTCATGGTCAGCTCGCGCTATTCTTGCTGATGTGAACAAAAGCTTAAAACGAACCTTTAGCACAAACCAGAAGTATGCCTGTCTGGTCCGACTCCTACTCTACTCGGGTTGTTGACAGAGCAGAGATAAAGCTCGCGAAAAAACTGTGGGGATCGCGGATAAGAACCCTCACCCTCGTCCGCACGGGCAGTGAAAAGGCACAGCAGCGAGGGCCACTGCGCATGCGCGCGGATGAAGACAGGCTTCATAACCAGGCACGGCGAGCGACCAAGGGGGAGTTGCCGGTGAACTGTGGTCAGGTGTGCGTGTGTGCGCGGCGTGCGGTCCGCCGGGGCCAAGGTTAGCGGGACCGGCACGGAAGTTGTGCGTAGAAACTGTCTGTGAGTTCGTTCCATGTTTGTTCTTGCCGCCGTAACGTTTTCTTTAAAGTGTTCTTTCTAATAATAAATGGTTTCTTGTTAATCCCGCTGAGCGCCCATTCCTTGGAGTAGACGGCGGACCCCACAAAACAAACAAAGATGAAATATGCGGCATGGGTGGGCGCGTAGCGCTAAAGGTCTTTCTATTCTCGCAGAATATACAGCAGTGTAGCGAAGCGCTGCTCTAGGCTTTTCCTGCTTACTAAGGCGAAAGCCTTAAATGCGTCATCAACGGCGAAAATTGACCGTCAGCATCGTCCGGCTGCGTCACGTTTCGCCGGTGTCAACACTAGTGATGCAAAAAGGCATTACGTGATGATGGCACCATATGACGTCACAGATAACCAAAATTTGTGACGTCATCACACACATCGTCGTGTGATGACGTCACACAAAGGTAGGCCGATCACGGAGGCAGGGCAAAACCACGTTAGGTGCAGAAGCTTGCAATGCCTCCAATCCTGGAGGCAGTGCAACACCACGTTACGTGCAGAAGCTTTCAGAGGGGGTGCGGGAGGATCAATACATTGACTGAGAAGAAAAACAAGGAGATGGCTTTCACCCAGTCGTCTTAGGCGAATGCATAAAGGACCTTTTGAGTTTTTGTCCATCCTACTGACAGTCTGGTTTTGTCTCACAACGAAGTACTCACTATAGAGGAGTCGCGCAAGCTATATTTTGATAAGGAAATAGAAACCCTGAAATAGAATACATTCTGGTAAGGCTTGAATTAACTAGTTTCGGCGTTAGTTGCTTTAATAAGAAATCAATTTAGCGAGAAATTGTGCTGTCAGCGCCGCCGAAACGCGTTATCTGTGAGTCTAATGCGGGTTGTGCCTCAGCCGAAGAGATCCCCACATCATTGCTCTATGGGGAAGAAATACGTTCCTGGAGCCCACTGTCGCCCCAGGACTGGATCTAATCATGTGTATTAAAAACTTCTTCACTCTTACCAAGCGATCAATCACTCGCCCAACTTGCAGTTCCGCGAGTGACCGGGTTCTTGCGGGAAAATCGCCAGAATCACCTTCTGGCTGCTTTCTATGTTATGGTTCAGACGTAGACTTTAAGGCGGGACACATGAACGACGTCTGTAGACTGTGAAGCCGAGGTAGAAGACTCGAGTGAGCCTACTTCGCAGCTGAGATCTGTTAAAAGATGCGTGTTGAAAAGTGCGGTAAAAGTGCGCGTTTCTTGCCTCCGGGAGGAAACGCGCACTTTGACCAGCCGGGCGTGGTCACTCGTTGGAGCGCGCGCCATACCTTTGCAGGTGATCAGCCTACGGCTTATATTCCTGCACGAACTGTGTTATCGTCGCAAATCTCGCGTTCACGCCATAGACAGCACGAAGGTCGTTTCGCTGGCGGTAGCTATCGCGTTTCCTTACGAAAGTGTTTCGTTTGATTTTGGCCAGTCGCCAACTTAATTTTTGGACGGTCGGCGCAATGGAACATCAACTGATTTGTTGATTAAGATACTCCTGCGGTCGCTAATACCGTCGATAGAAGGTACAGAATGAACTGGCTCGGGCTCGTAAACAAGGATGAGGTCAAGTGTAGTAAAAATTGCTGCTGGCCGAGTTGGCGAGTGGGCGTGTCTTATGCGTCCTTGTCTATAGTATGTGCGCATCCATTTTTTCCCTGTCAAATGCAGTGATTACAGCGAGTTGGTGCATTAAGATACTCGGTGAGAATAAACAATTGTATGAAATGAACAAAACCTCTTAGCTTCCGTGACCCTATGGTTAAATTGCCTTATTCAATATGAAGGAGCCCAAAGTCGTCGCAAACAACAAACTTCTCATACAGAAAGCGGGAAGATAATTCCATTAACACAGTGCTGCTCGTTGAGGAAATCAAGTAGATCGAAAATAACACCTTTCGCCTCTTCAAGTGCCAGAAAACACCAGGTTGCATCGACAGAGGTGGTTCCCGGCGTTGTACCGTTGTACCACATTACCGATTGTGCTTTAATTTAATTCACATGTAAATTTAGAAATGGCGTCAATACTGTCACCATGAGAAGCAGGTTCTTCCTCGCTTTTGGTCTCAGCAATTTTCTCCGATGCATCAACGCGCAACGCAAAGGGCTGACAAGATTCTCTATGCTAGATTGAGCTGAACGAATGACGCTGAGTTCAGTCAGTATAGTATTTTGGCTCATTTCCGTACGCGACAGTCTTTTGGCAATATTATCAAGTGTTGGTTTTCGTTGAAGGCCAGTGGCTCCCGATAGCCTCATAAGTCGGACGTAACATAAGAGTTCATAGAAAAGGCACACACTGGTTGATACAAAAAAAAAAAAAACGACGCATCAAATCAAGAACCTAAGGGGGACACAACACTACCACTACGGAGGAGCCACTATAAAATTGTAACCTTGTAACTAGAGGACTGCGGCAAATAACTGACCTGCGTTAGAAAAGACGTATTGGTGATCATGCTGAGAGCGGTGGCGTGCCCCGACTGGACTTGCAGCCGCACTGGTTTTTTTTAGTTGCGTCGATAATGACGCGCTCATAGTACCGCAGTGTGTCCAGCTGACGGTATCGACGGTGGCAGGGATCGGCGCTGACGGGATAACTTCGGTTCCGGTGACGCTGTTAAGAGGAAGATGAAGCCAAGCCCGCTCATCGGGACGAAGTCCTTGTAAAAGAAGGCAGGCGTCCAGACACGGACATAGGGGAAGATATCAGCACAATACAAACGCCAACTGACAACCGAAAGAGCGCACTGCCGCAAAAAAAGAGAGTAGACACAAACGCTTACCTGCGCATACGCAGGCACGGAGCGCTGCCTGTCAATCCGGTACACGCGGGGATTTACGCGAGATATAACTGGTGAGGCATTTAATTGGTTCTTTATGCAAGTTAATCGACAACTAACTCACGCAAGCGCTAACACTGCTATCGATGCGTCAATCAAGCCTTTACCATCAGACGCCTCTCTTCATTCTTGCGCCTGTACAACGCTGCAGGTTCATCGAATTTTGGCGTGCATTTACACTCTCGACAATTTAAATATTTGAGCCTGTGCTTGAGCATCTGCTTCTACTGCCATGGCAGGCAAAGCACAATGCCCTCGCTCAATGAGACGCAAACACTGCGAGTAGCGTTCGGGTTGGGAATGCGTTAGCGCAGTGTAGAAAGGGGGGCCGGGGGGGGGGGGGCGGTCTGTGAGCTGACCCTCTCCTGCGGAAAATTTTGCGTAGGGCAAACTGGGTGTTTCCTCAACAACCGTATCATGGGCTGTAGGGCATCGTTTAAAAAAGCAACCCAAGAGAAATCCTCGAATTTCAAAGACCAGGTAGGCGAAATAAAGCTCCCCTCATCCTAATCTAAACAGGAGACAAGCACGGGACTGGCGTCGCCTCCAAACAAACACTTTCCCACATTTACACAGGTTACAGAGAATGTACCCTCACAGATACAGCAACAAATGTCCGTGGTGCGAAGCAACACCGACACAAGGAGCGCATTACATATCAGTGTACACAACGTCCGGAGGCTGCCATCTCGCCTCTGTTGAACAACCATTCCCTGAATTGGTCATGGGAGGCGCGGCTCGCGGAAGTGGAAATGGGAAGCCAAGTGGCGACCCTTGACCAGGCTCGGCGAGCCGCTGAGCTAGTGGGGCCCTAACCATTCCACCCTAACCATTCCAAGCCCCGACATCAATAAATGTTCTTCTTAAAAAGAAGCCCAAATTTGCCGCTGCATTGTCAAATGTGTTCATGCACCCTCCTCCTCATCTGGGGCTAAGGTTTTGGCGCGTTTTAGAGATGGGAGAGCACGCCAGATTTCCGAAGAATTCTTTATGCATGAGGTGGTGCACAAGTGTACCGCGCAACCATCGGTAACATTGGAAAAAGCGGAAATAGATTTTCTGGAGGGCCACCTTAGATAACTATGTCATCGCACCTCTTTGTCACACGTGGTCACCTAACTTTCCTATATATATTTTGTTTTGCGGTTTTCAATAAAGGTTCAGTTCAGTAGCGCGACTGCCGCGGTTGACATCATCGGGGAATGGCCCACGGCGTGGCAATCTAAAGCAACCTTTTCGTCATAGCAAGCAGATAACGCTTATGCTATGCTAAATTTCCTTTATCGCTACGCTTACCTTCCGCTCTCGCTCTCGTGCTTCCGTTGGGCCTTCCTCCGCTCTCTTCATCTTCCTCTGTTCTTTTCCATAATGTAATAATATCTGGGTAGAGTGTACTAGAACAGGGGAGTACCCGGAACGGCCGCAGCACCAATGTACAGAAAGTGAAACCCAAACAGGGTCAATCCGCTTGTGACTCTGTGTTCGGTAGCCTGCAATGCGTCGTCGTTTAAGAGCTGCACGCGGCTGTGCCATATTGGTGCAAGGGTTGAATGCCCTCTTCCCACTCAAAAGGCCCGGGTTCGAATAGCAGAATTAGAAGGTGGAATTTTATTCTCAGTGTCACCTTTTATATCTGTATTGGTTGCCCTTTGTTTTTTAAAACTGGCTTCTGTTGCTACGCAGTGCTACAAAAACTAACGTAAATGTGAAATCTCGTTTCGAGTGTAGTATTCACAGAAATCTCGGAGCACATACTTCACGTTTTTGTTGAATCCCGGGCGGTGACGCTAGAAATAGCTACGCTCACTGTCAAATTGCTTCTATTTTACTTCACATTTTTACTTCATATTTTACTACGCACAGCATAGTTATGCTGAAATAACTAAACTGAACTCGTAATCAGCAAAATTCCTGAAAGAAGCATAACGGCAAAAATCAGTTACAACGGAGGTGGTTTTACGATGCCCAAAAGAAATGCGGAAGAAATATGCGACTTCAGCCTATATTGATTATCAACATTTCTAGACTCCTCATTTGAAATATATTGTAATTGATTAGAAAACTTCTTCTTGTTCAGATGATGATATAGACACGTAGACAAGCTTAGAAACTAGCGAACTACGTAGTCAGCACCGTCTTATTTGAAGTGTGCGCTTAGCATAAAGCAGTAGCTGCTTTCAAATGACTGGGACTGGCGTAACACATCCGAGAATAGCGAAATAGTTGAATAGTTATATCCATCATATGTTCCACTGCTGTATTTTATTATAACTATGACTGCAAAACTGATGTAACTTCTAAGCATACCACTTTGATTTTACGTGCTGTAATGCGTCTATGTAAGACGATGTCAAACTAGTTTCTCCATGAAACTGTCCTGAAATATCACACAATGCATACGTTATTGCGGTTGCTAAGCAGATATATCACAACTATTACTCTAAATTGGAAGGATCAGGGGGATTGTGACAGATGTTCGCACCACAAAAGTGTAAACATGGCTATTTTAGAAAAAAATGTTCGACGTACCACTGAATTATTCGTTCACGTATTGTGATGTCTAAAGTTGTTATTGCGTTTTGTACATAGGCAGTTTTTAGATATCTTTCTTTCCGACCTTATAACCACCATTTGTGTTTCTTCTTTTGCTTTTGAAGAATAGTCTAGTGTACACAAATATACTAAGATATAAGTTTTCTACAATAAGCATTAGCAATAGTAACAGTGCGACGATGTGCTGCAGCAGTTTATGTAGTGTTATGTCTATGTGACATTACGACACCTTAAACATAGCATTTAGCACAAACTAGAACCGTATTTGGCCAGCCCAATTTCTTCTAGGTACGTAATAAACTTTATTTAGAGTCCAACGAGGAATCACTGACCCGGGCTAGGCCTCCAGGAGCCGTTGTCCGGGAAACATCGTGCGATGTCCTCGGCGATAGCCCTGACTCGCTGGAGAGTCTAAGCTGCAATATTTACAAGTGTGAAAATGTACAGCGCAGTACCTCACAAATTCCCTAGCAAGTTTTGCCAGTAAATATTCGGATATCTTCATCTCGGAGTTGTACATACTGGCAAGGCAGGCGGCAACGCAAAACCAAGACTGCGTCGCACATTCTCAGAAAACAGCTTTGTAAATTGAAATTATATGGCTATTTTTGTATGGCTGCAGAAATACTCTAAGCAGCAGAGTGGCCTGGCCATACGAGCGAGGTTAAGGCTGATGCGGGATCCGTGTGCGTGGGATGTATGTGATGAGTTTACTGCTTTCCTTCTTTTTCGTTCGTTAAAATCCCGCAATTTGATGAGTTTTTGTTTCTCTATAAGCTTTGATAGCTCAGCACGTATTTTCTCCTCTCGTAGTAGTTACTTTCTACTGTTGTCGTTTTCATTGTATTTTTTTGTGTGGCTCGGGAAACCATTCTCAATTCTTCTCTTGCTGCATTACTTCCAACTTCTCCTTCAGATATCAGTATACCTAGCTCTATTTCATGCCCTATCTGTGGTTTCTATGTTGTTGTTCTAGCTCATTGCATTTTGTTCTCAAGGACAATGTGAAATTTCTCTTATTTTTAGTTTGACGACAAGTAAATAGACTTCCTTTTTACTGATTGTTTTTTTCAGGTTAAGCGTAATATTCGCCCACGCTAGGCTGTGATCACTACACATTAACTTACCCCATATTTTGTGTATCGTACTATGCCCGAGTTTCCAGGCATAAAGAAGTATATTTCCTGTTTTGTTTCTCCATTGAGTTTTCTGTTTTCATTAGCGATCTCTATGCTTTCGGAAGAAAGTTTTCATTATACGGAGTAGGTTTCGTCCTGCGCATTCCGCAAGCATTCCTCGTTTGCTAATTTCCCCCAAAAGCATCACATATAGTACCAACGTATGTAATTATGAACAACAGACAAGAAAACTAGGTGACATTTCAAGCTAGCGGTGAACTAACACCCTGCGAATGTCAGACACAAACACACGCACACGTTATATATATTGCAACGAAGATGCGCGAGCGTACGGGGCGCGGAAGAAGAAGAAGAGTAGTGGAGCCGGCGCTTGGACTGTGTGGTTGGGTGAACCGGACTAGGCCTGTCTCAGAAGTACGCTGCTCTTTCCCAACGCCATTTCACCTCATCTGTAAATAAACACAATCACTCGTAACAGTTTGGTGGAAGGTGCCGGGTACGTCGATCTGGACGACCCAGCTCTACCAATTTTGCGACGGAGCAGACGCATGGCAGGCTTGCCACCGCAGCTACCAGACATGGAGGACGCAGGAGCAGGCCATAACAACCTCGCCGCTGATGAGCAACACGCTCAGCCGCCAGGACAAGCTAGCTGCAGCACGTCGGAACGTCTACCAAGGACCTTTTCGGGGCAGCCGAATGACGATGTTGAGGATTGGCTCAAGCACTACCAAAGAGTGAGTCGCAGCAACCGCTGGAGCACTGCTAAGCAGCTCGAGAACGTGGTGTTTTTTCTCGTTGGCACCGCGTCTCTTTGGTTCGACAACCACGAGAGTGCATTGACCACATGGGACATTTTTGTGAACGAGCTGAAGAGGTGTTTTCGTGACTCGACTGCTAAGGTCAAGCAGGCGGAGCAAACGCTTTCACGCAGAGCTCAGTTACCTGGCGAAACATGCACCACCTACATCGAGGCCGTCTTGAAGCTTTGCGGAATCGTGAGTGCGACCATGTCTGACGAAGATAAGGTAGGTCATCTCCTCAAGGAAATCGCGGAAGACGTGTACAATTTTCTTATCACTAAGGAAGACCTACACACACCTTCCGACCTAAGGAAACACTGCCGAGCGTTTGAAGCGCTAAAGCGGAGGAGAATCCTACCGAAATTTGGACGTCTTGACAATGTGCCCACGATTGCAAGTGTCAACCTTCCATCGCAGGACGACGTCTCTACGATTATAAGCCGAGTGGTTAAGGAAGAACTTGCTCAACTGCAAGCTGTGGACACCGCCGGTGTCTGCCATCAGTGCGCATTCGACCAACGCCCCCATGAACCACCGGTACCTCGGATGCGTCAGAGCTACTTTGAGCCTCGCCCGAATTACACCGATCGGTTCGAACGAAGGAGTGAACGGCCACTCGAAAACCAGGAACGCAGGCAAGCTGCATCACGGCGATTTACTCCTCAGCCGCCATCTCCCGGCTTTTATCAACGAACGAGGTCTACCTCGCCGGAGATGACTAGACGCGACACCCGTACTTGCTACAACTGCGGGATACCTGGACAGATCGCTAGGTACTGCTACCGTCGCCAGCAGCGAGCTCCACGATTCAACGTGTACACGCCCTATGTGCCTGCTGGCGAGTCTCGACCATTTCAGAGCTCTTTCCAACGGCAACACGCAGCACGTGCTGACTCGCCTTGCTCCGACCGCAGCGTTACCCCACCACCCGCACGCCAACAGCGATCCCCGTCCCCGCGTCGCCGCTCGGGGACGCCACCACCACTGTGAAACTAACTAGTGCGACCGATGGGGGCGAGGCCGCAAAATCATCTTCCGCAAGACCCCCTTGTATTGTAATGGTTGAGAACAAAGTGAGCGTTTTTGTAGACAATGTGAGTACTGTTGCATTAGTTGATACCGGTGCTGCAGTTTCTATAATGAGCATGTCTTTTCAAAATCGCCTTGGCACGAAAGTAATGTTTGCTTGGAATCGGAGTGCTACGTTCCGCGGCGTAGGGGGAAAAACGTTGAGCCCGGTTTGTGTTTGTTCTGTTTTACTTTCTGTAGGAAATCAAACGTTTAGAGCTGAACTAACGGTGCTTGCACGTGCGACCCACGACGTCATTCTAGGTATAGATTTTTTGCGTGAATGTGGTGCCTCTCTGGATTGTGGTAGTGGTGGGATTACGTTTCGTACCGTGTTGCCCTCTCCATTGACGGAAGATACCGTTGATGACAGCTCGGACGTGTTTTCTGTGTCTCAAGACGTCTGCTTGGCCCCGTATACCGCAATGTTTGTGCGCGTAAACTCTTCACGTTCTTGTGCGGGTTCTTACTACGGTTTAGCCCAGCCGAACTTCAGTAACGCACTTAAGAAAAACGTTATTGTGCCTCGATGCCTCGTGCTCGCCGTCGATGGTTGTGCCGATTTGTGGACTGTGAACGTTTCCGCGCAGCCCATATCTCTGCCTGCAGGACTTAAATTGGCAAGCTTTCAAGACCAAAGTACTGTTACCATACGGTCACTTGAACTGTCGGCGGCCGTAAAGAAACCCCACGCCAATTCGTACCCCGACTATTCTGCCAGCATTGACCGTATGATCAACAAGTCGCTTCCTTCAACTGAACGGTCTCTGCTGCAGGAGGTGCTCGCAGGCTACGCCTCAGTCTTTGACTTTGCCCAAGACGAGACGTCTACCGTTACGCCACCGTCTTCACATACGCAACACCGCATCTATACAGGCCAAGCACCACCAATACGCCAGAAGCCCTATCGCGTATCGCCTTCCGAAAGGAAAGTCATCGCTGAGCAAGTTGAAGACATGCTAAAGAAGGGCGTCATACAGGAATCGTGTAGTCCGTGGGCAGCTCCTGTCATTCTAGTCAGGAAGAAGGCCATCCACCCGTCCACTTTATAGGGTATATGTGTGCATTTAAACGTGGGAGCGTCAGTCAGCGCCGCCAGTAGCCATGACGGCGAGTGTGGAACACTCTTTTTCTGCCTTTTTGGCGAAAAAGAGTGTTCCGCTCGAAAAAGAGTTCACGAAAAAGAGTTTTCGCCAACAAGGCAGAAAAAGAGTGTTCCACACTCGCCGTCATGGCTACTGGCGGCGCTGACTGACGCTCCCACGTTTAAATGCACACATATACCCTATAAAGTGGACGGGGGGATGGCCGCCGCGGTAGCTCAGTTGGTAGAGCATCGGACGCGTTATTCGAAGGTCGCAGGTTCAGTCCCTGCCCGCGGCAAGCTATCTTTTCGTCCACTTTTCTTTCTTCACAATTACCTTACATTTATTACTAAAAACATCCCCTATACTTTCCTTGGCATTATTGTCTGTTAGTTCTCATTATTACTGTGTATAACAAAGAAAACGAGCCCTTGAAATTTACACTTCTTTCCTTTAGTCAGGAAGAAAGATAATTCATGGAGATTCTGCGTAGACTACCGTCGCCTAAATGCCATTACAAAAAAGAGACGTCTACCCTTTGCCATGTATAGATGACGCCGTGGACTGCCTGCATTCTGCCTCCTATTTTTCTTCTGTTGACTTGCGTTCTGGGTATTGGCAAATTCCTATGCATCCCTCAGATAAAGAGAAGACGGCCTTCGTAACACCAGATGGTCTTTTTGAGTTTAACGTTATGCCCTTTGGTTTGTGCAATGCTCCAGCGACATTCGAGATATTTATGGATACAGTACTCCGTGGACTAAAATGGGAAATTTGCATGTGCTATTAGATGACGTGATTATATACGGAAAGAATTTTCAAGAGCATAACCACCGCTTGTCACTTGTGCTTGAATGCTTACGCGAAGCTGGCCTTGTTTTAAACTCAAAGAAGTGCCAATTTGGAGAACGTCAAGCCCTCGTATTAGGCTTTCTCGTGGATAAAGAAGGCGTACGACCAGACCCACAGAAGACCGCAATGGTTCGCAACTTTGAGCAACCACGAACAGTGAAGGACCTGCGAAGTTTTCTGGGTCTGTGCTCATATTTCCGCCGATTTATTAAGAACTTCGCACAACTTGCCTTCCCACTGACGTCCCTTCTTCATAAAGACACACCGTACTTGTGGGATGATAAATGTGAGGCTGCATTTCAACAGCTGAAGTTTTTATTGACTTCAGGACCCATCCTGAAGCATTCTGATCCTGACGCTTTCACTGAACTTCATACTGATGCTAGTGGCCTAGGTGCTGGTGCTGTGCTGGTCCAACTCTGTAACAGCCGTCAGCACGTCGTCGCATATGCCAGTCGGACACTGACCAGAGCAGAGAACTACACAGTCACCGAGCTCGAGTGCTTAGCAGTCGTCTTCGCCATTCAGAAGCTCCGACCGTATCTACATGGCCGCGAGTTCACAATAGTGACCGATCATTACTCACTATGCTGGCTTGTGGGACTTCGCGACCCGTCTGGCCGGCTGGCTCGTTGGGCGTTGCGCCTCCAAGAGTACAGCTTTTCTGTGACCTATAAGAGCGGACGATGTCACACGGATGCCGACTGCTTATCCCGCCTTCCTTCAGTACACAGCAATACTGACGACGATGACATTGATGACTATTTAGTTTCTGTCTCGTTCGACTTCCCAGATACCAGCAGCTTCAAACGTGAGCAACAGCGCGACCCTACCCTGAAACCCTTGCTCGAAGCTGCACATAACTCTGCCGACAAGCACTTTACAATTTCAAATGGCTTGCTGTACAAGAGAAACTATTCAGCCGACGGCCTCCCGTTGCTTCTAGTGGTGCCGGAAAGCCTGCGCCAGGTCGTCCTTCGTTCTATGCACGATGACATAACATCCGGTCATCTCGGTTTCACACGTACGCTACATTGACTACGTGAGAGGTTCTACTGGCCGAAAATGTGGAAGACCACAAAACAGTACGTCACCAGCTGCGCTATATGTCAGCGCCACAAGCAATCCACCACTGCTCCGGCAGGTTATTTGCAGCCCATCTCACCACCGACATCCCCTTTTGAAAAAGTCGGCATCAACTTGCTCGGACCCCTTCCTAAGACCCCATCCGGCCACCGATATGTTATAGTGTGCGTAGATTATTTAACTCGTTATACGGAAACGGACGCACTGACATCGGCCACAGCAGCCGCTGTTTCCTCTTTTCTGTTACAACGGGTCATACTGCGTCACGGTGCTCCACGGGTTGTCATCAGTGACCGTGGACGGCAATTTATCGCCGATGTGGTTGAAAAAATTTTGCGCCTCTGTGGCTCCTCTTATCGCCACTCCACCCCTTACCATCTGCAAACTAACGGTCTCACTGAGAGAACGAACCGAACTCTTACGAATATGCTATCGATGTACGTTCATGCTGACCACAGGAACTGGGACGCCGTCTTACCGTTTGTTACGTACGCATATAACACCGCCAAGCATGAAGTTACTGGACATTCGCCTTTTTTTCTGCTTTACGAACGAAACCCACGGAGTTTTCTGGACACCCTCTTACCTTTCTCGCATGAGGAAGATCTGTCCATCGCTCAGACGTTGTGTCGTGCTGAAGAAGCACTTCAACTAGCGCGCCTTCGAACATTGTCTTCTCAAGAACACAGCAAGAGCCGCTACGATGCCAAGCATATCCCCGTAGAGTTTTCTCCTGGCGACTACGTTTGGCTGTGGACTCCTGTTCGTAGAAAAGGATTGTACCGGAAGTTTCTAGCAAACTATTTCGGCCCATTCGTGATAGTCACTCGTCTCAGTGACGTGAATTACGTTGTCGCCCGAGTCACAGCCAATAACCGGCGTTCGCGCGTTACGCAAATTGTTCACGTAGCCCGCCTCAAACAGTACCATCATAGGCATATTTAACTCGCTCGGCGAGCTTCGTCTGCCGCCGGGGGAAATGCAACGAAGATGCGTGAGCGTACGGGGCGCGGAAGAAGAAGAAGAGTAGTGGAGCCGGCGCTTGGACTGTGTGGTTGGGTGAACCGGACTAGGCCTGTCTCAGAAGTATGCTGCACTTTCCCAACGCCATTTCACCTCATCTGTAAATAAACACAATCACTCGTAACAATATAAAGCAGTAAATTGTCTTCAGTGGATCAAGGGTTTCGTAAATATTCGAGTGGCTAGACCAACGTACGAAAACTTGTATTTGTTCAAACGTTTAGGCGGGGGTTTAAGAGATGCTGCTTTTGCCAAAATTACTGAATCGGTGCCGTGGAATCAAGGTGGTGATTTCGCAAAGAATGCATTTGTAGAAGAGATAAATCATCTGCTAGCATGCGTGTTGGGCCTACAAAAATAAGCTACAATGTGCAAAGTTCTATGTAGAGCACTGCTGTGAGCCCGAATCGTTTGGAGATGGCTGTTGAAAGACAATGCGTCGTGGTTAAGTAATGTGATCGTCATTCGCCTCCAGCGTGTAAATTTATTGCTTCTAAGGAACGCAGATGTCACTCACGCACCTCGTCAGGTTTGCTGGAGCTACGTAGCAATATGCGATACCAATATTTTTGTATACATTATTAATTGCGCTACCTAATTATCTTTGATGTTTAGTTTATTGCAGTTAAATAACGTAGCAGAAACACGTATTGCAACTTATGTACACGGAATTAGGAAAATAGTGGACCTATTATCGCGCGTCATATTCACCAGATATATATGGGCCTGTGACAAGCGCGATTGATAGCAGAACGATGAAACTTGCCGTTTCTGTTCGTATGCGCTGTGCTCAAATATGCATATAAGGGTGTCCCGACGTCAGCCTGAACACAAAGCCTTTGAGGAGCATTAACGATGGCGAAGTTCGCAAGTTTCCGTATTATTATTCTTATGGCCGCATGTGCTGTTGTTGTGTCCATTATTCTAGACGATGGCAAGTTTTCTGCCGGTGCAGAACCCGCTTCTATACTTAAACGGAAACCTTTACCACCTAGAATTAGACATGGAATTAGACCAGGAGTTAGACCCAGACCTATACCTAAACCTGGGTTAAACCCAAGACTTAAACGTCCTAGACTGCCCGCCGGATCTTCTAAAGGTGTTGGATCTCGGGTATCTCTCAAATCTCCTAAACCTCTTGGTCCCCCAAAGCCTCCTGCAACTCCCGCACCTGCTGGATCACCTGAATCTCCTGGATCTTCCGGCCGTCCGGGATCTCCCAGTATCCCGGTATCTTCTGGATATACTCCACATCTTGGATCTGCTGGCTTTCCTGGATCGGCCTGCAATGGGAGGATTTGGATCATATGGAGGATACGATTATTATTCTGGAATGTCTGGAATGCCATCTTATGGAGGAATGATGCAGACTAATCCTAGTAAGACACAATTTTAGTTTTCGTTTGCAGTATGACCTTGAAATTATGGTGCATGTTTAGTGCTGCCACAGAAAGTGCCAAGAAAGGTTTACACATGTAGCTGGAGGTTCACATTTTTGTAGGCTCCTCCGCATCAAACCTATGTGCCGCAATTTTTAAAGAATTTTCAGTGTTTCTCAAGATCAGATTCAGAAACTCTTCATAAAGCTCTTTAAAGAGGGGGAAACAGCGCAAAAACGGGACGAAGTAAGAATGACCAACAACAAAAGCGCTGACATATCGCTGAAAAACATAACTAAAAGAAACAAAGCTAAAACAATCACGTGCTCATAACGATGAAAGGCAAGATGAATCTGCCACGAGTCAAATTGTCCCAAGTTAACAGCTCAAAAACATAATCTCTTTTCCTAGGATGGCCAATGAAGGCTCACTGACGTACATGCTCCCTTTCTTCTTCATATGGAAGGCTTCGTTGAATTCGCGCTCGATCCTGTGACAATATTGTGAGAGCACCTCACAGTCAGGGAAGAGCCGAGCGCAGCCGCACGAAGACCAATGGGCTCCTCAGGTGCTGCTCGTCGAAGTCCAGAGATTGTACGCATGGTCTCTGAGGCGGTCGTTCAAACAACTGTCTTTTCTGTCTTTCCGGTGCTGGGCGTGTCATGGTGCTTCGTCTGAAAAGCTTGCTCAGTAGATTTGTTGCCAAGGCACTAAGCAGCTCGATCGGATAGGTGGCGCATTTCAGTCGCTCGATCTGGGCACCAAAACTTCTTTGCACTTGATGACGGCAGGACATCTTCAGGACACTCCTGAGAACGCCTAAGGCAACTCCCCGTTTCGGCTCCCGTAAGATCGCCGCCTGTGCAAACAAGTAAACCCTGACAACCCCAAGGAGCACACGTGTATCAAGAAGCACAGGACGCAGTACGTGGAGTGCGTTTACAATGTCGTTTACGTCATTCCGTTGTCATGTGGCCGCAATAAAACTGGACAGAGGGGTCGTTGTTTGAACGACCGCCTGAGAGAGCATGCGTACAATCTCAGGACTTCGACGAGCAGCGCCTTAGCAGCCCATTGTTTCTCGTGCGGCTGCACTTAGCTCTTCCATACCTGTGAGGTGCTCTCACGATATCGTCACAGGATCGAGCGCGAACTCAACGAAGCCTTCCATATCAAGAGGAAAAGGAACATGTGCGTGAGTGAGGCTTCACTCGCGCTCCCTAGAAAAAGAGATTATGGTTTTCAGCTGTTAATCTTGGGACATTTCGACTGACTACTACCACGCCGATGCAGGGTAGCCAATACAAGGTTCATTAAAAGAATTACACCATCTTCCACTAAAGGGAACCATGTGGGGATGCGAAGCAGCGCTGGGTATTCACTTGTGCTCCATTGTTGTTCCATTTGTATGTTTCCGTGTATATTTTATTTGTTTGTGAAATTGAGTATATGTTGTGTACCGTTTATTTACCCCCCCCCCCCCCCCCCCAAGTTTTCCGGCTTCGCGTTGTCTCGCAGCTTCGAGATTCACTTGCCGGCGTCGCCGTTTACGTTCAGCTTCACAAGCGTCCATAGCGCCGTTGCGAAGGAGAGTGCAACGCTTGCCGGCGTTGCCGTTTACGTTCAGCTTCGCAAGCGTCAATAGGGCCGTTGCGAAGGAGAGTGCAACGGGAGAGAGCGCGCGCCGCATTATATACGAGCGTACAGCTGTGGCGGAGAGAGAGAAACGGGATAAGAGAAACGAAGCATAGGCAGCGCTCACGCTACCTCCTCCACCCCACCTCCTCGCGCTCACGCGAGGAGAGGTGAGAGAGTTGGCGCAGTGGGGAGCGGTCGCCTGTGGGAAGGACGGACACAGCCCCGAGCTAAAGCTGCTTCGCAGCTAAAAGAAATACCCATGCCGCCTGAGCAACGCATTCTACGGAAGGCCGCAGTTTGCAATATAAATTTACGCTGACGCCTTCTTTAGACATCTCTCAAAGGAGATTTTGCGCTCGTCAGCGTGCCAGGTCATCCACTTTCCGCGAGTGGAATGGCCATTAGTTTCACAGCGAAGCTGAATATGGGTTGGTTCTTGCGGATCGCGTTCGCGGACAAAAACAACGCTTAAAACAACAACTTTCGGTAACCGATGAACACGACTAATAGAGCATTTTTGCACAAAAAAGATAGAGATGGCGTAAAAGGAGACATAAAGGTGTAGGATTTCGCTGACGCGGCAGAACGACGTAAAGAATGTTGCCTCCAAGGCAAGACAACTTCCATAGGAAAGGAACGTCATGTAATTTTCGTATTTTTATGAACAAAATGGTGTCTTATGTAATACAGCGCTTTATTTAGCGACCGCCGTTGGCCGCCGTGGACGAAATAATGCGCCGTGCGCAAGAGCGAGAGGCTTCATGGACCAGTGGTGCCCTAAACTCACCTTGTAGGCTAGCCCTCCCGCTTAATAGTAAATGTTTCAGGTAGCCAAGTGGGTTTAAAAGTAATTGCTGGAGTAGAAACTACACCTCAAGTATAAAGCCGTAACCACTCTAAAAGGCGGCCGTCACGGACATTTTAGTAGAGGCAGGATAAAACTCTAGCTTTGAGCGAAAAGACAGCGCTTTCCTCCCACGCCCTACGAGTTTATTATGGCCCTCATATGCTGCTAAATGTGTGTCTTTGTGCTACTGGTCAGTTCAAGAAATCTCGAAGTCATGACAAATATTATGGGATTTCAAGCCATGAATACTGATCTCGATATGGTACTTTCTTCGGGTGGAACGATATTTTCTTTTAGGATTAACTTTGTGTTTACATGATATATAGAAACAACTTTATCTCGAAGCGGGCACATGTATCCGAGGTATCTGAACATGTATCCGAGATAAAAAAGATTGATAAGCGCTGGCTTCACTTCAGCCGGTAAGCCGATGCGAGAGCTCCCACTCCAGCATTTTTTTAAAACCTCCTTGGGGATAGCTTACCGCCCTCCCATAGCAGCGTACATAGTACTCTAAATCGCCTAGCATTTTTTAGCAGCGAAGCTGTTTAGGAAATCGTTCCTTGTAAGTCGATCCTGAAAACTATCATCATCAAAAATGTGTACGTACCAAAAAAAAAGTGGGTAAATCCCCCTACTCTCCACTGGTCTACTAAAAAAAAGGCAACAGTTAGCCCAACAAATGGCTGCGAGGACACGAGTATGGGGCACAGAAATTCGGTAAATCCCACTACTCACCACTGGTCAACCAAAAATGAAGAAGCCAACAGTTAGCCCAACAAATGGCTGCGAAGCGACGGCGACGAGTGGTAGACCCTGAGTGCGTATAACGAGAGAATACTAGGGAATGGTAAAGGCAACGGCATCACGCTCGAAGTAGCAAAATAGTTCAAAAGAGGCCGCTGCAGGCGACGTCAGTGCTACAATAGGCCCATATAGTCAGCTGCAGGTGAAGGCAATGCTAAAATAGGTCAAAAGAGAGTGCAACAGTGCAAGTCAATAAAAAAAAAAAATAGGCCAAGAGTGGGCGTCCTGCATCACAAATGAATAGGGTGCCTTGATGCGCGTTTTGTTGCACGCACACATCGAGGCACACTACAAATGAAGGTTTCCTTTCTCGCTATGGACGTTGAGCAGGCTGCACATTTAGAACGCAGGAATCGCCAAAGGGCTACAAAAAGCCAGCGAAGTGATAGCGAAACGCCAGTGGCGGGATTGGGACGCCGATCTACAAAAAATAGAAGCAGAGACGAAACGCCAGCGAATGCGAGGTAACCCTGATCTTCGGAAGACTGAGACGAAAGGCGAGAGCCAGCTAAGACAGGTGAATCCACGATTTCGACTTAGACGCACACAAGCCAAGCGTCAACAGAGGCAGACGAATTGAAAGCCCTGCTGCGAGGTTTGTGTAGTCCTCACTGTGTCGAACTGGTGGGATTTTTCGTTCTAGATTGAGTTTTTGTGCTCCATCTTCATTTTAACATAAAAACAGAGGTATTCTGCAAGACACACCTCAGATTACGTGGAATGTATTCGAGACGGCAGAAATGACTGTCAGGTAGAAACGACCTTAGCACGCTATCGATTCTAAAAGGAAAAATACGTTCTTTGTGCGCAAAACGTTCCAGAAAAGAAGACAGATAGGACAGAGCGCAGTACCAACCAGCCCAAGTAGCCACCATGTTGCACGCTATCGATGGCATCGTCAGGAAATCATTTCATTGCCATAGCAATTATGCGGACACTCACGGCTAATTTTTGCCGTCGCTGTTGCGGTCATGTCCTATATATGTATATGTATGTCGATATATATAAAAGCCACAAAGAAAAATTAATGAAAAAATATTTTCCGAAGCGCGGCTTCGAAGGGGCGATCTCTCGCTCCACAACGCCAGACGGCTCGGCGACGAAAGCATTTTGTTCTTTATTGCCTTACACAAGTATTTTCACACAATAACCGTAAGCCAGGGAAAAGTACAACGATACACCATCAGCTGCATGTTAAAACTTTGGCATGTGCAACAACGATTCCACTCTGGAGACCCACTCGGGTACATCTATGTCCACTTTCGGCATTTCGACAGAACGAGACACACCTTCGGAAAAAAAGTCGCGAACAAGTCTAACTTCCGCATCGGTATTTTGAAATGTCGTTCGGATTTGCCATATACTATGCAGGCCCAGGAGCATAATAAGTTGGTAATGTACGCCAACTTCATTTTCAACGGAGATAAACCGGATTCCACGTGGATATAACGGCAACTTCTTTTTTAGAGTTTTCTGTAATATGTCCTAGAAAAACACCCCAATCTAGCCGTCTATGAAATCATTTTCAATTGTCTCCGGTTTTTTTTTTTGCATAGGAAACAATCTGTGGCCCATGGTACAAATAATCCCTTATCTTCTAACAAATTTTTAACTGGTAAAGTGCCGGTGTGCAATTTAAAGAAAAATGTCTTAGCTCCTGGCTACGAGCGTTCTTTTCACGCGTTTAAGGACATCTTGGCCTGGGCCTGCACAATATAGCTCACTGACGAAACTATGAACGGCATATAGATCTCAGTGACCAATAGAGCTCAGTGACGAAACTATGAACGGCATATAGACAAGTTAGCTTAACTAACGTAGACTATAAGATGTTAATCAAGGTACTGGCCGAGAGATTACAGAAAGTTATGAAGGAACTGGTTGGCCCCCACCAGACTTGTGGGATAAAGGGACGGCCACGACAGCGTACGCGTTTTATGAAATTAACGGCGAGCTATTTATACACACTATTTATCGCTGGAGGTATGGCGACCTCGGAGGCATTTGAGTGTGTTTTCTGCATTACCAAAAAGATGGCGCGAAGGGCGCGCTTTAGAGGTCGGCGCCCCGCTCATTGCGAGGCACACGCTCGTACACCACGTGTACTTTGCCCTACAGGGCGTGGTCGCCCGTGCGCACGCGCTTAACTCGCAATTGGGACGGTTTGTTTGCCTTGTGCTTTCACCGGAATGCGTTGAAGCTACAGCACGCACCAAGATCTCTTCGTTCGTTGCAGCTTCCCCGTTTGCGAAAGGAGCGCGCTGTTCAAACCCAGCGAAGTAACAACTGTGACAGTTGTTAGTTCGCGCTCGACCTGTGTGTACCTGTGGGTACGTTTCGTGCGTTTCTCTTGTGTTTCAGCAGTGTTCTTTTCGTGCATCCTTTGTGCTTGAGAAGCGCGCTGCATGTTTCGAGCTGCTTGCCGTTCTTCGTGTAACATTTCAATTTTTTGCTATCGAATTCATTGCTTCGCCCTTGCGGCAGAGCTGTGAGATTGTTTGTCGTATTTTCGGTTTCCGTAGCCAAATATGCATTGAATGGTAGAATGTTGAAGGTGGTTACGATGTTTAGATGGTTTAATTCTGCATGATACCGCGGACCAAAATTACATAATGGTTTATACAACCACAAATATAATTGAAACATACATCTTAAATATTAAATCGTCAACGTGACTAACAATTTGTGGCCATTTTATAGCACACGCAAAAAAAAAAAAGATGTAGGCGACAACCTTGGCTACTTCGATGCCAATTTATACATGGTGTTTTTTAGACAGTACATATATTCTATAACAATTCTGTGACAGTGACGCTTCAGTCGTTTTCGCACACGTACTCTATGTCATGGCGGAAATACTTTGCTACAACTAAAATGGCATTGGCGAGGCTAGTTAACAAACGTTAGTTAATCAACTTTCTAATTATTGTTTTGAGAGCACTTGTTTATAATATAAATTTGTAGTGCATGCCAATTTATGGCATACTCGCTTTTTAGAAATCACGAGAGTTGCACGTAATTCGAGAAATTCATCACCGGATTTTTGAGAACGAAATCGAAACTGATCGCGCCTTGCGCAGAAAACGCGGTCTCTCTGTCGCATCAGACCGGAACTAGCCGTGAAAAGGAAGTCACAAAACGTGAATGAAGACGCGTTGCGGCGGTATCTTTTCGTGAATACGGTACGTCATTTCACCTGCGCCAGCGGATCGTCTAGCCGTTACTTATGGTGTTTGGTGCTTATCTATTTCTTTCGAGCGGAGCACAAGAAAACCTAAATATCAACCACTTATTTCACTATAAAGCTTAAAACTCAGGGGCAGCCACTGTGGCACATCTTATTGTAGACAGGCAAAATCGTTTTTGGCTCCTGTTTATACACCAAGAAGGAAACAGATAAGGAAGACACATCGCCCTCTGAGAAGAAGCTGTCTACGATGTGTATTTCAGAATGGTTACCCATATTCCGGACCATATTCTGCTTCGGCGCGCTTGATTCAAATTTGATCACTTCCTCGTGACGCGTAGTTCCGGTCTCACATAACAGAGGGGTCGCGTTCTCTGCGCGCCGGGCGCGATCAGTATCGATTTTGTCCTTAAAATTCGATAATGAATTTCTCGAATTTCGTCCAACTCTCGTGATTTCTCAAAAGCGAGTATTCCATAAATTGGCATGCACTACAACTTTCAAATATAAACAAGTGTCCTCGAATCAATAATTAAAATGTTAGTTATCTAGTTTTTGTTAGTTAATATCGCCAATGCCATTTTGATTGCGCCAAAGTATTTCCGCCTCGACATAGAGTACACGTGCGAAAACGACTGGAGCGCGAATTTATAGAACTTTTATAAAAATATCTGCATTTTCTAAAAAACAAAACACCAGGTATGCAAGCATATAACAAGGAATACAAGGTATACATTACTGTGTAATGTCTTTTCTTTTCCTGGAAATGTTTCTAAACTTAAAAAAAAAGAAATAAACACTAATTCGGTTGAATCAATGTCTACCGCAGGATATGCAGCTCAGCGTCTCGGAAAAGCCGCTGCCATGATTGCTATGGCGGCTAAGGTCGCCGCTGCTAAGAAAGCCGCTGCTAATAACGTCGCTTCTAAGAACGTCGCTCCTCTACCTCAATATCCATTTGATTACTATGATTATCCCGATCTTCAAATTCCACCAGGAGGAAACGTCACGGTCAAACAAGGATGAAGACAAACACATTTGCTCGACTTTGCCTTGCAAGAATGAAAAATGTGCAATAAAAATTAATCGCCTTCACTGTCATACATATAGAAGGCCAAAGAAGTTGTCCTTCTTCAAGTAAATAACGATCTAGTCTGTGTCGGTGCCATTGATGCAGAAAATCACCCTTGTAACTGGAGCCTACAGTGTCATAGGTGTGATACACTGAAGGTTCCTGGTCGTGTGTCGTTGAAGGCACATTGTTTCCGCGCGCAATTGCACGAATTTTGTAGAGAGGGCCAAGTACAGTATAATAAGTTTCATCCTCGCTACATTTAGGGAACCCTGCAGCACGCTTTATACATTCTAACAAAACCTTGTCAATATGCAGTCAAGGCAACATTCGATAACTTGGCGCTATACAGGGGGTTGCAAGATATGTGCCCGAAAATCTTCAGAAATAAAGGTAATGGAATATTTGCTGGCTATCTTTACAATTGTTTTTTCCCTAACGACAGACATCTTAAAATGACTACTGACATCAATTAGAGCGGTAAGCAAAGAATAAAAAAATAATTAATTTAGTTTCTTTAATTAGGGATGACAAGTGGCCGGATCGAACGGGAGGGTTGAGGACCTTCCGGCCAAGAGATCATTGCCGCTTTGAAGGAAGGGAAGAATACAAAAGGGAGAAAGGCAGGAAATTTAACCACACAACAATCCGATCGCCTACCCTACGCCGGGTAAAGGGAAGCAAAAGTGGAAAGATGGGCGAGACAGGGAGAGAGAGGTGAGAGAAAAAAAACAGCAATTGATCAATAAATATGCTGACACGTTTGTGGCGGTGGCACTGTACAATAGTCATAAGAGTTCACAAAAGCCCGTAGTCCTTAAAGGGGTACTGACACCTTTTTCGAAGGCGAGTTTACTCTGCCATACATATCTCCTGTATGCAGAGACGGCTCTGAGCAAGTGTGAAGCTCAGCAAATGCTGATAAGATATTTTAATTTGATATTAAAATCAATTTTTCCATGGCGCACCTACTGACATCGACACTAGCTTGACGTCAGGCTACAGTACAAATTCTGGTGACTTCACGCAGCAGTCTGGCTTGTTGTGATGACGTTAGGTACCGAAACTTCCAAGATGGCCGCTTGTACGTCATCAAAACTTCCAAAATGGCCGCTTGTGCGTGGAAACGTCACTATATATTGTGCGAGCACGTGACGAGAAGCTCATACCATGTTGTGACGTCAGGGTACAGTAGGAATCGAAACTAGCTTTTAAAAACATACTGTAATTACTTTTTCAGGGCGCACTCGCGCTTAGCACTATCTTTTCAGGGCTCTTGAGGGCTTGACCTTTCATTTGATCAAAAAAACGACAACTGAAAATAGTCGTGTCAGTACCCCTTTAAAGTGGTACTGACACGAAAATTTTCCGTTGTTTTTTAGCGTCAAATGAAAGGCCAAGTCCTCAAGAGCCTAGAAAAGGTAGTGCTAAGCGCAAGGGCACCCTGAAAAAGCACTTACAGTATGTTTTAAAGCTGGTTTCGATTCCTAGTGTACCCTGGTGTCACAACATGGTATGAGCTTCTCCTCACGTGCTCGCCCGATATATGGTGACGTTTCCACGGCCGCGCCGCATCGTGGCTCCGTTGGTGACGCACAAGCGGTCATTTTGAATGTTTCGGTGAAGCACAAGCGGCCATTTTGAATGTTCGATGATGCACAAGCGGCCATCTTGGAAGCTTTGGCACATGACGTCATCACAACTCCAGACTGCTGCGTGAAGTCATCAGAATTAGTACTGTAGCCTGACGCCAAGCTAGTGTCGATGTCGGTAGGTGCGCCACAGAAAAATTGACTTTATTATCGAAATAAAATATCTTATCAGCGTTTGCTGAGCTTCACACTTGCTCAGCGCCGTCTCTGCTTAGAGGAGATTTGTATGGCTGAGTAAACTCGTCTTCGAGAAAAAAGTGGTCAGTACCCCTTTAAAAAGCCCAAAAGAGCTTTAACTGCTTTGTGGGACGACAAGCGATTGGAAATCCCAAAGCGGTACCGCTTTGAGATTTTCCTATTGCTATATACAGATGTAGGTTATGAAAGACAAAAAAAAAAAGTCGCGTACCATCGAGGAAGAATTTAGGGCAGTACGGAAAAGGGCGTCCTTTTCTTTTCTGTCATAAATTCTTCCTCGGTCCGACGCGTCTTTTAAAGACGATAGTCTCTCTTGGGTTACTTAAACGTAGAAATTTTGGTCTGTCTTTCTGTCTTTCTGTTTGTCGGCACGTCACTCGATTCAGCCACTCGGCCAAAGTTGAACCACTTGCCCAAGGGCCAGCCATCTTGAACGGCTGACTAGGTTCATACTTGTGTACATTGTCGATCAAAAAGCAAACATTACGCATATCTGAGGCGCAACATCACTAGGTAGGTATTAGGTGGTGCGTTCCTTTAATAGAAAATGCATACATACGTAATTCTAATGACCCTAGTTTCTTAAGCTGCGCTCTAAATGCGACTGCGCTGAAACTTGCCTTCCTCCGTGCCCTCTGCACGAGCTCATTGATGTGTTTCGGTTTCGGTTCTGTATTGCGCTGTGCGAATGCTATGGGGCGCCGCTCTGGCATTCCTGTTTTACCCAGGCGACGTGTAAATAAAAGAGTATGTGGAGAGTACTCGTTGAGTGCGGACGTTTCTTCTGCTTCAGCGCTTCGCGCCAAACCGCGTGTTCGGTCTGGCTGGCGTCCCCGCCCGTCGCGTTGGTCTCCGCCGGTCTTCGCCTGCTGCTGCACCGGGACTACCAGCCCGCAACACAGCACTCATGTTTCCCGACGTACTGCCAGATGGCGTCCATATCTCACGCAGCGCCTCTTCTATCGTCTTTAGGCGACATTTGCAGCGAAGCACGCAGATACGCGGCCAATTTTTTTTTGTATTTCAGTAAACATGTACCAACTAGCCCAACAATAACTTTTACTAAGATGTGGGTGATACTGTTTTTTAAGATTATTTCAGATGTTGCTTTCTTTAAGCTGAGCGCGAGCTTCGCCCTCGCCAGCCTGTAGCAGTACAGTTTACCCTGCGCACCGCATCAGTGTCCATACTACGCTTGAGTCTCCTCTCATACCGAAGCATATTTTTGCTTTGCTTCTCCGGTGGGCTTTTTCCAATTCCTAAGCTCATGGAATAAGTTTTTTTTCCTTATTCGGAGTCGATTTAATTCTGCGACTTCCACTAGCACTTCTCCTGAGCTAATTTCTCCCAAATTATCACAGATGTTTCAAGCATACGGAGCAGATACAAAATCTAAAAAACAAAAGCAAAACAAAGATGACAATATTTCAGACAAAAAATGAAGTGGCATCCTGTGCGTGTCACACTGGAAGATGTAAGAGAATATATGTGCACCAGTCCTGACTTTGAAAACATTTTTATCAGTTATTTGCGTGTATATAGGAGGCACAAGGGTTGCCTATTCCATCTGCACTCTAAGAAACTGTGACTCTCTTTAAAGGGGCACGTGAACTCTCTTTGGAGATCACTATACTCTCTTCGGAGAGTCGTGGGACACAAAAGAGAGTTAATGCATATCTTTAAAGAGATTCATATACGTGGCAAGTCAGGACTCAGCGAAAGGATTCACACATACACTTTTTCATTAGAGTGCAGTTGCTGCCTCTTATGTTGAAATTCCCGAATTGGTGCACTGTAGCAACAGTAAAGATGCAAAAATTATTCACGCGGAAGATGCATCTCCTTTAGGATAATCAATAAGTTTTAACCAAAATGGTCCGCTTTGAATTGGCGGTTGGCCTACATGCAAGACACATTTCAGTGTGCACACAAGCGAATAGCTGCGCAGCGGCTTTCTGCATACTTTACCTTGGCGTGTCATGGTCGGGCAGCCTGGATCGTGGGGTTTCGCTCACAACGGTAGAAAGCGCTGCAATCACCGCGGCTTTGCGAGAATTGCGATCCTTTTCTGCACGAGATGTTGTAGTGCTGACGGACTCCAAGTCGGCGCTACAAAGACTGCATCGTGGCCTATCTCAAGAAAAGTTCACCAGGCAATCTCTGGCGCTAATTAAACACCTTATTGGCAAGAGCTTTAATATAAAGTTTCAGTGGATCCCATCCCACATTGGCATTGAAGGCAATGAAAAGGCTGATGCCCTTGCATGCGAAGCGCGGACATCTGTTCCAAAAGTAAGAACTCCTAAAAATTACCAGAACAACAAAGATGCGATACGAAATCATTTCAAGGCGATCTACAAGTTTCCACACCAAGCATGTGTAATCCACGGACTTTCTCGTGAACAAGCGACGCTGTTGTACCGCATAAGAACCGGCTCCGCATACACCCCGGCTTGGTCATTCAAGACTGGGCGATACGCTTCCCCGTTTTGTGCCTTCTGCGGTGACATCAGGGACATTGAACATTTTATTTGGCTTTGCCCGCAGTTTGACGTGGAAAGAGCAGCGATGGTCCGCACCTTGCAAAAAGGTTGTCAGAGGCACCGGACATTTGAAGACGTAATTTTTCCTGAATGGCCAGCGGCAACGACGAGGAGCGTGCAACGAATTTTGTTGGTCTTCCTGCGAGACACTGGGCTGTTCAACACTTGGTGACATACCCCTACAATTCAGGAGATGCTCAGGCAGAACAATTGCCGGCCATGCAGGCCAGGCTAACCCCGCCTGCTGCAACATCACCACCACCACGACCACCACCACCACCAAGACACATTTGTACGTACAGGTTTGCTGCGAACACAAGTTTTGCGAAGGTGGCAGTGGAAAGACAATGTGTCAGGGAAACGTAATGTTACTGCCAATCGCTTCTAATGTTCGAAAGTAATGATTTAAAAGGAACACAGGCATCACCCTCTCATATCAATAGGTCTTGTGAAGCAACATAGCTAGCTATACGCTATGCAAATATATATTATGCTGAGTCATAATCACGCTCATCGAATATTTTAGTTTTTTACACCAATGCTGTTAAAAAACCAACACACGCTTCTGTTGCCTTTACGTTGAGTGAATTAGGCAATAAATTGACCATCATATCATACATAATCTTCACTGCATAACTGAGATAGTGGGGAACGCGAGTGACGTTTGAACAATAAAACTTGACGATGGCGTTTTGTACGTGCTCAATCGGCTAAAGCATGCATATAAGGGCGCCCCGATCTTAGCTTGAGCATGCGGCATACAAGGAGCAACAATGATGCCGCAGCTTCTGAACCCTCGTGTTATTCTCGTTGGTGTCTCGTGTGCGGTTGTTCTTTCTATGATTCTAGACGAACGCGCATTTTCTGCCAGCGCAGACCGTTAAACTTAGACCTGCACTTTATAGAACTAGACCTTTAATGAGACCTGGCTTTGGTCTGAGACCTAGACCTATGCCTAACCCTCGCCCCAAACCAGACCTAATAAAATGCCAATTAAGAAGCATTTTATTAGCCCCGAAAAATCACCTGCAACTCCCGGTCTTCTAAAGCTCCTGGATCTCGGGTAACTCCTAAATCTCCCGAAACTCCTGGTTCTCCTGGGACTCCTGGATCTCCGGTAACTCCTGGATCGCCTGCATCTCCTAGTACACCGGCACCTCTTGGACATAATGGATCTACTCTATCTGCTGGATATGCCGTACCTGCTGCATATCCTGATTATTATTGAAATCCTCAATCTTCTGGCTTACTTACACAATCAAATCCTGGTATAAAAAATACGTTCTCTTTTTGATTTATTACCTTGAAGTTATTCTTAATGTTCAGAACAGCCACCCTAAATGGACGCCGTGATTTATGCACTTACGTAGAACTGCAAAGTGTTCATAGATTTCCTTCCAATCAGGCCTATGCGCCGATCTTTTCATAGAATTTTCTAATTTGCTCCTCGTAATCTTCATTGAATCGATAAGCACTTAATTTCAAGGAAAAATTAAAACTGAAGGGAACCAAATTAAAAAAGAAAACTTTTCTTGACTCTGGATACCAGACGAAAGCGCACTAGCATTTTGGAGACAAAGTTGCAATATTTTGTGAGCAATACAAGTTTATTCAGGCTGGAATTTAATCTGGGGCAGGGGGCAACTGATGTTGTGGAATGAACGGCCTTAAAGGCCAACTCCGGCGATTTTTTGGCCATGTCAAAGTAATGGTGCTTTTATGTTCCTGAGACGCTCCTGTTACGGGCCCAATAGCAGACATACTCGGCAAATTGGAGAATAATTTTAAATAAGCAAAAAAGCGCAACACCGAAACCGAAACCCAACCGAGTGTACCTTCTATGTGTGACGTAGACGTTGTTACGAACGAACCGGAAGTCGTGCAAGGCATGCCGGTCACGCCGGCGCGGAGTATGAAAACTGTGACAGCCGGGACGACCAGCGAAGCGCCGGCCAAACCAACGCTGTGTGTCGCCTTGTGCACAGCAGACGCTCGCTGTAGCGGCCTAAGCGCCGAAGTTAGCGGTGCCCTCGGCTGCTTCACTTCCGCCGCCTTGCCAACACTGACGTCACAGACGCAATGTTGCCAATAATTGTGGGAAGCCAGGAGGGCGTTTGCAGACAATCTTTAAAATTCATTTGCAAACAATCTGCGCATGTCTCGCATGCTTTTCAAGCGTGCTTACTACAGGCGTCCATGCGCCATCTGCTGTAGCACAACCAAACCTGAATTTCATGCATTTCTAGCGCTTGAAGGGAAACATGAAATGAACAAGAACAACAAAAAAAACCGACGAAAGCGCAGGAGAGCGCTTTTCAATATACAAGACGTTTTTTTAGACAATACAGTATTTTTAGAAAAGTGCTAAGACAGTCACACCTTTGTCGTCTTCCCAAACTAACTCTACGCCGAAGCGGAAAAACTTTGCCGCACCTACAGTTACACTGAAATGAGTAATTCACAGAAATTCTTTAATAACCTTTTTATTAACTTTAGGGCCGTGGTTTGTAGGGAAGAGTTGCAGGACGTGAAAATTTATGGCATCCCATTTCTGTAAAATTGCGCAAAACACACGAAATTTCAGAAAATAATCACCAAAATTCAAAACCCCGATGGAGGCGAAACCGAAACTGAGCGCACCGGGCATGCGGGAAACCCGTCAACCCCGTTATGTCAGACCGGAAGCTCACGTGACAATCTTTAAAAAGGGCGCGTCCCGGCAGCACATGGTCCGGAAAAACGACAAGTCGTCCCAAAAACCCAAATGGACCTCTTATTCTATGCAGGTACATTTCTTGAAACACCCTGTATACACACAAAATGCAAAAACTTCAGTGGGTTTCAGAACCCATACCCCACCACCATCTGGACATGCCGCAGTCATTGGCAGAGTCATTCGTCCTTCAGCATATAAGTACAAGGTGCTAATAATTGTTATGATGACGGGGCGCATTCCCTGACTGAAGCGCCGACATGCAATACGTGTTGTGCGGCGCAGTTTCCCACGTTGAGCACTGGTGGGAGCATGGATATTGTGTAGGTGGTCGTGGATCCAGAATGTGCCAGGTTCAGATAATACAATCGCTATTCGCTTCTCACGTTAGAAATGGATGAGTTGTCAGAACTGCAGACGTCACACTAGCGCAGTAGGCCCGTCTGATGAAGTTTAACTCCAGTATGCGACAGAACTAATGTTGCGCACACGCATAAGTTAAGCTAATTGTTTATGTTCTCTCTCGCCACTACTACAACCTGGTATTAAAACACAAAAACTTGTTGACTTTAACGCTGATTCATTCAAAATGTTATTACTAGAAGTAAATATTGAAATGAATCTTGAATAATAGGCTGTGAGCTTTTCTATCGATGCCCATAACTTAGAGATCCCAGGGCCAATAATTATTTGTTATAAAGGCGAAAGGCTTAAGCGCCGCATCAGAGACCGATCTGGAAAAATGTGTTTTCGTACAAAAGCTCACTTTACCCTAATAAGTATTATATAATAAAAAAGAGGGTTCGAGACGGAATAAACACAGGTATTTTGTGTGCCGTTCAATTATTCTACTACAGAGCCATCACTAGTGCTGACAGCCGCTTGGAAAAAGGCCCTATACATTCGTTATCTGGGCAAGCAGTCGCTTTAACAGATGTAATATTGCTTGGCAGAAGCACAGAATCGTATGAGGCATCACACTATGGAAACTGCGTAACGAGCTGTGGTTGAAAGATGTAAGCCCAGTACAAAGGGTTGAAAGTGAAGTAGTCATCATCATCATCATCAGCCACAGCAATAGCAATTACGAAGATTGCTGTACAAAAGCTCACGTGACCTCTCAACTCCAATAAATTATTATTATTATTAATATTATTATTATTATTATTATTATTATTATTATTATTATTATTGTTATTATTATTATTGATGTTGTTGTATATTTGAAATTCATATCGCATTTCGAACACAGCTTTTTTGTTCTTTGCCAAGCCTTCTTCTACGTGTAACTTCCACGCGCTTAATCTTGCTACCTTTTTTTTTTTTTCGCAATGATACATTTAAGTATAGTTTCTCTCCCCGCACTGTAGAATTATGGAATTCCATACCTGGGGTGCTATGCAGGATGGCCCGAGCTTCTCGGGCACAAGAGTTTGCTCCGAGCTTGCATTACGGCGGTCATGACAGGAAGACAGTGCGGAGCACGCAATAGCAGCGTTGATGAAAAACGGCTACATGAACAAGAATGGTGTCACAAACGGATGTGCGACATTTGTGGCGGTTTTCAAAGGAACGCCGCGTCCGAACGCGACAGCGCCGCCACTTAGTCAACACTCTGAAAGTGCCGCGACATCAGCGTGATTGTCGCGCTGTCTTTTTGCCAACTGATCATCGCGCCTCCCACGGGCGTGTTCGTGGGTGTTTGTCCTCTCTCGGAAAATTCTTTCATTTCCACCTGCATTATGGAAAGTTCCTACTCTCGAAGGCAAGAAGGGCGCACACGCGGCACTCTGGTGCAGCTCGTTTCGCTTCTCTGGAATATTACAGATAAATAAATGGACAGGTTACTGCTATACTTACATTACCCGTCTGAAGATTTTTCTGTAGTAGCGAATCGGAAGAAACAATGTCTCCACAAACAAGGAAATAGTAACATTTCTCGCCGCAAGTTCCGCCAGCGGCGCTTGCTTCATAGCTGTGAGTGGTACGTCGTGAGAGCGGTGAGACTGAGTGCGAGCCATCGTAGCCACGTGATGATATAACCTTTAGTTCTTCGTGCGTGTGTGCATAGTCTGTGCGATTAAGCTCATAGAGGAATCGTGCCGCTCGCTGGCGTTGTCGCGTGAGCACTGCTCCTCGGCAAGAGGAAACGCGGTGGGCGGACCCGCTCTTCGCCGCGGGCGTCTGTCAATCAAATTGATTGACGCGCGCACTCGGGCACAAACTTGTTGATTCTGACAAGGCCCCAGTTCAACTCGGGACTGTCATAGTGCCGGTGTGCCTGTCAAGTGCGTCATGCGGTGGACGCTACTCAGCAGCTTCTTTGCATATAAAATAATTTGGTGATCTTGCACTACTTGTGCAAGGCTGGGGCCATCGGAGGAGCTTGTGGTCACCTAGCTTCTTCGAGCTTTTTACGTGGCTCGTCTACTCAGTATGCTTAGTCTGCTTCGGAATAATGAACCTGTCAGTTCGGTCTCAATATTGGTGCTATTGATTAGGAAGGTCTTAACTAACATGATATTAAATAACCCTTTCTTATTTGTTAATGTTTTAATTACCACGACATTAATTACACAGGTTTATTTCGCAAGGTACTGAATAGCACAGATGTAATTAGCACAATCCTAATTAACACGGCGTCGGTCAGTAAGGTCTTCATTATCTTGGTTTTAATTACACGCTCCTAATTATCATCGTGTTATTTAGCATTAATTGTTAATGTTTTAATTGCCGCGCCATTAATTACGCAGGTTTAATTCGCGAGTTCCTGAATAGTACACAGGTAAGTAGCATAATCCAAATGAGCACGATCCTAACTAGCATGCTCCTAATTAGTGTTCGTTTTAAATAACAATAAGTGATAATGCCTTAATTGCCATTGTATTAATTACTCAGATTTAATTCGCAAGTTCCTGAGTAGTACAAAGGTGTTTAGCATACTGCTGATTAGCACGATCCTAATTAACACGATCTCGGTGAGTAAGGGCTTGATTATCTTGGTTCTAATTACACGCTCCTAATTAGCGGCGTGTTAATTAGGGTAACCTTAATTACCTTGTTCTTAGCTTTACACGACTTCAATAGCATGGTCTTAGTAAGACGTGGCTTAGTTAGCTCGGCCTTAGCATGATTTGGCCTAATCAGCTTCGTCATAGCACGTCCTGACTTAGCTAGGTATACCGCCCAGCCAACTAGCTAATCAGCCGTGTGCACGTGCTCTGGGAGCGACCAGACGATAAAGAAGAAAACGACGAGGGCGCGCGCCGGCCGAGCAACGCGCTATAATGTACAGGCCGACCATGGTGATTATACACGTGGCCTCGGCGATTAGCTCTAGCCGCGGTGTTGTAAGGCGCTCGGTTGGAACTAATCTCAGAGGCCATGGTGCTGATTATTCTAAAGGATACTTAGCGCAGACATTAAACGCTTGCAAATGAATTTAAACGGCCCGCGCACACATAAAAAAATCACAGCATATCCACGGAGTGAATGATGATGAGTGGGCGAAGCTGCGGAGGTTCATCGGTAAACCATGAATCTTCCGTGAATTCTGCCCAGTACATCATCACCGACGTGAAATCGGGCGCGTTTATACTAAAGGTTCGATGACAGTTATGACGACTTGCAGCTCACTTTAATTTTACATGTACGCTGTGAATTTTCATTGTTTAATCACGCACAGGAGAAATAGCACACACGCACTACCTTGGAGGTCAAAATCCAGTGCCTATATATACGGGGTGGTCAGGTGAACGGTTGCGCAGCGCGAGCGGTCGGTTTTTTCAATCAAGGCGCTGCCGCTGCGACGCTGCTTCGCGACGCTGCCTGCGTCGGCGCCGCTGCGCCGCGAGGCAAGATAGGGGGGGGGGGGGACCGTAGGAGAGGAGAAAGAGGGGGAAGCGTAGGAGAGGAGAGGGCGATACATATCACGTACTGTCGCAGCGCATTGTCTTTAGGGAGCCTTCATGTGTGCACGCCCCCTCCGTTTTTAAGACTGGTTATGGGAGAGGAGAAGGGGAGAGGGTGAGTGGAGAGGGGTAGAGGACATGGGGAATGGTAAGGGGGAGTGGAGAGGAGGTGTGTGGAGAGGGTATGCGCATGCGCAGTAAGGGTGGTCACGCCGCACACCACCACCCCCACCACCGGATAGATACTGCTGTTTACTGCCGGCTGCCGGGAGATACGCCGGACAACGGAGACGTGACAAGGTTAGACTAAGGGGAGCTACGCCCCTAAAAATATAGTAAGCACAGCTTTCTGCCACTTTTCTTGCATGGGTGCACTTCTGCACTCAGTGGAACGACAAACAAATGAAAGGTGCCTCTAGTTTGACGACACCACCGAACCTTCTCGACCACCCTTGACGTGACGCCGCGTTCCATCGTAACCAATGGAACGGAGCGCGTGCTGAGGGATGGATTTCACCTTCTTGTGCTATTAGCTCGTTCAAAAGGGGGTGTCGCCAGAGCTCGGAAAGACTCCGAGTTTCGCCAAACTCGGGCCATCCTGCATAGCACCCCTGGCCGCATTCGTTCACTCCCCCTGAATGACTATCTGTCGAATCTTGTTGAAAATCATTATGTATAACAAAAGCCTAATTCCTTTATTGTTGCAAATGGTTTTGTTGTTACTTTTCGTGTATCTGTTATCTGTTGCGACCTTTTCTGCACTGTACAATCCCACTCCTGCAATAGCCCTTTCACAGGGCTGCAGTATGTAAAAATAAATAAAAAGATTGTGATAATGATGACGATGGCTTTCAAATACGTATTACATATAAAGTGTTATGGGTCCTGGAGCATTTGAACGGCACAGTAAACGCATTTGTGTGTCTTATGAGCCATAGCAGCTCTCGCGGCAGGGAATCAGTTTCGTAACCAGAATTACGGATGATTGCAAGATACCCAGTCGTTACGCAAAATAGGTCTCCCGCGTAGTAGGACTCAAAAACTTTACTTTAAAGCATATAAACTTTTTTGCATGCTTATTAAAGTGAAATAGTAATGCACGGAATTGTGAGAATCCACCGCCAAAACTGGCAGTAGCAAATTAACAGGGAAATGGAACTGCGGTGGCAACGACGGTTGCCCTTGACGAACATATATCTCCATGACTAATTAGAAACATCAAGGCGATGGACTGGGCGTGTTGGTACATGACGAATTGGATAGAAAGTCGCTGGTTTTTATCCAATTCTTACTAGAAACGCTCTTGTCATGTTGATGACGACAGCTGTGGTCACTCAAAGTTGGTCACATAAAGAAAATCGACGCATAACTGTTTTCGTTTCGAGATTATTTCAAGGATGTCGTTTAAATAAATCATGACTTAGCTGTCAAACCACAGTGAGTTGCGGAGAACAGCCGAGAGAAACTGTAGCTATGAAGAGGGAAATAAAAGTTGATGTGAGCTATGGCGGGATTGAAATATAGCCCCGTCGACAATGCGGGCTTGCATTGTAACTAGTGCATTGATCGAACGTCCGCTGCTAGCTAAACTCTTTGTTAGGCGGTGCTCACAAAAGCATTCTTGGGGAGCGGGTGCTCAAAAAGGCCGCAGGGCACACGTCATTACGTTTGCTGAGTAGACTTATGATAAATATTATTGAAGTAGGCGCGGGATTGTATAGAAATACGCAATTGTGCTAGAAATCGCTAGATAGACGGATCTTTCCGGTTGTTCTATTTGATGATATGATATGGCGTGATGTACATTTAATTAATGCGCGTAAATTTTTGTTCGTTAATTTAAGCTTTCCTAGTACCGCGCCTACCTTGGAGTGATGGAACTTCACCACTCCTCTTTTAGTTGGGCGTCACTTTTACAAACACCGACCACTTCCACGTCAGCGCGATGAATCCTGTAGCGTTTGGGAATTTGAGGGCGCTGTGCACTTATTCGCTTATACCGCGCTTACTTCACCAAAAAAGGGCGGTAGTCGCATTAGGCTTTAGCTTGAGTTGGCGTTGGAGATTTCTTTGAAGACAATTTACTGGAACATTAGCCTCAATCATCACCTCATCAACGGTAAGTGACGTAGGTTTTATAATACGCACATTTGCGAATTTACGCTATTTAAAATATATCGTAATTCATTAAAGAGGTTTTTGCGGTATGAATAATTATAATGGCGGCTAGATAAAGTTAGACAAGTGGAAAACTACAAATGCAGAACTGCATTTAGCGCCGGGTTACTTCAGGTTTCCTTCTCGAATAAATCATAAGGTTGCTCAGGGCTGACAGTAACGGATTCAAAGCAGCCGAAAATAATCGAATAGTTGAAGACATGAGTATTTATGACAGGAGGCATTTCTGCATTGTGAAATAGCTACGACGGTGAAGTTGATTTCGATTGTAATTATAGCGCCTAGTTCGACCGTGTTCTGTTTTAACACTTTACGATACTGGTGGGCTTGTTATTGGTACATGGTCTTGAAAATAGATGCGCAAATAGAGGAAGAAAATACGAATACATCGCACGCAGGACATCAGCATCACACATCACCCATCAGCGCCTGTCTTGTGGGTGGCCTTGGGCGTCCTTGTTCCTCTAATTCGCGCTGCTCATCTATAGAACCTTGCGATATGATGCTACGAAATAACTTCTAGCAATTATCGTCATCGTAAATGGCCCTGCGTACACTTCCTTTCCTTCACTAAGAAGACATATAAGTATTACTGCAGAAGGTGGAGGTGGTAGTGATAGGTATTCGTACAGCTAGTTAGAAAATATGGCCATTGTACAAAATGTTCTATATACCCCTCAATATTTCTTCCTTGTTTCATGCGTACGATTGTTGTTATTGTATAGTCATCAACGGGTTTGATGACTGCGCCCTGTTCTGTATACGTACGAATGTCTACATTCCACATACATATACTTATGTACAGCCAGCAAATCTTTAACTATCGTGCCCAGCGGCAAGTTTTTTGAGCGTCAGTGCCTTATGATTGAACGAAGTAGCTAAAAATTGTTCTGTGGGCATGTGCTTTGTGGGCATGCTCTTGCCCACATTCTTTCTAGAACTTAGTTCACTTATATGGCGAAGATAAGCAGAAAAAAGTGCCCCTATAGAACAATAGTTAAAGATTTGGGTGACTGTACTTCGCTCCGCTAATAAACGTTATTGAAAGTCAGAACTGCGTGCGTTATCCTTGTCAGTTCTGTGTTGCGCTGTTCTTACATTCAACGTCTGATGCACTCTTTTTGTTCCGTGAAATGGCAATTTTATTATATTTGTATTCGCGACACTAACAGTTTTTCTTTTTGTTTACTTTAAAAGCATCTCGTGCCCACAAGTACAACGAGATGTAAGTTAAAAAAAAATACACCAAAAGCGAGAATATTTCAAGAACATCCTGCAGCAGTTTATGTTGCATTATTTTATGGCGTTTTAAAAACTCCATACTTTTTGCAAGTAGATGCTTGCATGTGTCAAGTTAGAAGTTGTGCATGCTAGCAGTGCAGGTGACAAGGCGTACATGAAGATTTCATTAAACATTCCTACAAAAATGTCGTATGCATGAAAATAGAATGGTTACTTATAGTTTGTTTCTAGAATGTATATATCACTCAGACCGGCAAAGTGGCCTGGACATAATGACAAGGTGAAAGTTTATCCTTCATACCTGACTTGGCTCCACGTTCCCAAGCCGTTCATAATTTTCCCCTGTGTTCTCTTGTCGACCGTCACGCCTATTCCCTAGGATGGTCATCCTTACACACTTCATTCTTCGTTTTCTACTGCAAAATGTGGGTTGTACGAAGGCTTCAGTATTGAAAGAATTAAAAAAAGCATCGCAGATATCGCAAGAAACCGAATATGAATACTTCATTACGCAGTGAAGACCGATTCTAAAGTGTACGTATGCCCACTACATTAACAAGTGTACGAGCAAGTTGAAACCCAAATCCGTCGATATATACCAGCGTTGTGAAGCAGTGCTTCTGTCTGGGCACAGCGCCTGTCATACCTCGTCAGTCAGTGTATACTCATAATCTTAATGGTTCCGTCACCACAAATGCGAAACGATGGACAAGTGTAAGCTTCTCTGTTTCTTGCGGCAAAAAGAAGTTCATACGGAGGCCTCAATAATAAAAGATTTCAGCATACATCATAGATATCTTGAGAAAACAGGCATGAATGGCTCATTACGCGATGAAAATTATAGGAATATACCTATCAGAATACATTAATGACGGTATGCGCAAGTTGAAACCCAAATCCGGCGACGTGTGTCGAAGTTGTCTCACAGTCCTTATGACTGTAGGTCCCGGGTTCGATCCCGGCGGCTGCGGTAGCGATGGCGGCGAAATGCTAGATGCCCATGCACTGTGCAATCTCAGTGCACGTTAATGAACCCCAGATGGTCAAAATTCCGGTGCCCTCCACCATGGCGTCTCTCATAATCATATCGAGGTTTTGAGACTTAAAACCAGAGACATTATTATTATTCTGGCTGCGCACAGTGGTTGTTATAGCTTGCCAGAACAGTGCATAAAAGCAAATTTTCGGTGAGTACAAATAGTATGTTTATTAATGGAGGGGATATTTTCATAGAATATACTTTGCTGCGCCATTTCTTTTACAGCGAAAGCTGTTATGAGATCATTTCACCGGCCGTTTTTGGCGCCGTAGTTGTCCGCCGCCGCCGCCGCCGCCGCCGGTGTCCGTAACCAGTATCGCTCGAAATAAGAAAAAAACGAAATAAGAAAAAACGCCAGGCCTGCGCTGAACCCGCAGCACAGTCACAGCGAAAGCTGGAAGAGCGGCGTTTCTAGAGCCCGTTAAGCTCTCTTGGGGCTACAATACAAGTACACTAGAAAGGTACCCACTACGCCATAAATGACAATTTTTGTGAAGTTGGGAAGCACCCACTAGGCCATTATTCGTCATTCTGCGGAGAAGCGAGGCACCAGCTACACGTCTGTAAGGCATTATGTGCACTTTGTTGACGCGACGACTGATGACGACGAAGAATTATGGCTCAGCCCTCTGTAATGGGTTGGAATCTCTAAACGGGCCACCAGTTATGTAATTTGCATTGGGTGACGCCCGGTCGCTATTTCCCTCTCCCGTCATGCTGTATAATATCCGTTGACGTGGGAGAGAGACGGGGGGAGGGGGGAGGGGCGAAGAACTTTACTGAGACCCCGAGGAAATGGATCATGCGCTTATGGGCTTCCTTGGCAACCAATGCAAGTGCACTTGCGAGGAACCCACTACGCTATAAATCATTGTGATTTTACTGAGACCCCGAGGAATAAGGATCATGCGTTTATGGGCTTCCTTGGCAACCAATACAAGTGCACTTGCGAGAAACCCACTACTCTATAAACCATTGTAATTTTTGAGAAGTAGGGCAGCAGGCACTGTGCCATTTTTCGTCATTCTACGGAGAGCGATGGTACCTGCTAAACGCATGTAAGGCATTATGCGCACTTTGTTGATGCTGTGCCTGATGACGATGAAGAATTATGGCAGAGCCCTTTGTAATGGGTTGGAAGCATTCAACAACCTACTCGTTGCGCAATTCGCATTGTGTGACGCCTGGTTACAGAATTCGCGTTGTGCGACGCTTGGTGCTTATTTTACTCTTCTACTACGCTATATTGCATATGCTAATGTGGTTCCTTCCCGACATGAAGCCTGTGTAGGACCTTTTTGCAAAGCAGTTTCAAGCACCGGCATGGCTCTGAGGTTGAACACTGGGCTCCCACGCAGAGGGCCCAGGTTCGAACCTCGTTCCATCCTGGAATTTTTTTCTTATTTCGTTTTTTTTCTTATTTCGAGCGATACTGGTTACGGACACCGGCGGCGGCGGCGGCGGCGGCGGACAACTACGGCGCCAAAAACGGCCGGTGAAATGATCTCATAACAGCTTTCGCTGTAAAAAATTCCAGGATGGAACGAGGTTCGAACCTGGGCCCTCTGCGTGGGAGCCCAGTATTCAACCTCAGAGCCATGCCGGTGCTTGAAACTGCTTTGCAAAAAGGTCCTACACAGGCTTCATGTCGGGAAGGAACCACATTAGCATATGCAATATAGCGTAGTAGAAGAGTAAAATAAGCACCAAGCGTCGCACAACGCGAATTCTGTAAACCAGGCGTCACACAATGCGAATTGCGCAAAGAGTAGGTTGTTGAATGCTTCCAACCCATTACAAAGGGCTCTGCCATAATTCTTCATCGTCATCAGGCACAGCATCAACAAAGTGCGCATAATGCCTTACATGCGTTTAGCAGGTACCATCGCTCTCCGTAGAATGACGAAAAATGGCACAGTGCCTGCTGCCCTACTTCTCAAAAATTACAATGATTTATAGAGTAGTGGGTTTCTCGCAAGTGCACTTGTATTGGTTGCCAAGGAAGCCCATAAGCGCATGATCCTTATTCCTCGGGGTCTCAGTAAAATCACAATGATTTATAGCGTAGTGGGTTCCTCGCAAGTGCACTTGCATTGGTTGCCAAGGAAGCCCATAAGCGCATGATCCATTTCCTCGGGGTCTCAGTAAAGTTCTTCGCACCTCCCCCCCCCCGTCTCTCTCCCACGTCAACGGATATTATACAGCATGACGAGAGAGGGAAATAGCGACCGGGCGTCACCCAATGCAAATTACATAACTGGTGGCCCGTTTAAAGATTCCAACCCATTACAGAGGGCTGAGCCATAATTCTTCGTCGTCATCAGTCGTCGCGTCAACAAAGTGCACATAATGCCTTACAGACGTGTAGCTGGTGCCTCGCTTCTCCGCAGAATGACGAATAATGGCATAGTGGGTGCTTCCCCAACTTCACAAAAATTGTCATTTATGGCGTAGTGGGTACCTTTCTAGTGTACTTGTATTGTAGCCCCCAAGAGAGCTTAACGGGCTCTAGAAACGCCGCTCTTCCAGCTTTCGCTGTGACTGTGCTGCGGGTTCAGCGCAGGCCTGGCGTTTTTTTTGTTGTTGAGGAGCATCTTAGCTACGCAGGTACATTTCGCAAGAAATATCCTCTCTCATTTCAACTGCTTTAGGCGCCAAAAACACGCACAGCAAAAGATTATGATATAGTCATCGTGTCTTCTTGTGGCGTGTCTTTGGCGCCTAAAGCAGTTATAATCTGAACGGTTATCAACTTGCCGAAAAGGAAGTTCTCCTAAATGTCACAAGAGCACCGATCTTTGAGCGAGTTCGTTTTGCGTAGCAGAACATTTAAGCGCCCACAAACAGCGACCGAGGGAGGTGAGTTGGCAGTAAGCGCTTGTGTTGTCAACACCTCCCTCTGACCTTGTTTGTGCGCACAAAGAAAGAGAGAAAGAAACAGAGAGCAGAAGGAAAGATATAAAGAAAGATAATATCTTGGGCAAAGAAAAATTCCTCATGAGGCGGCCGGATACGAACCCGTGTACCCACGATCCGAAGGCGAGCGTCTTAACCACTGAACTATCCAAACACGCTGACACAACATAGAATAGCCTTGTATAGTATCGTATAGCAATATAGTTGGAAAGGAAAGGAGAGAGGGGAGGAGAGATGTGAAACTGAGGGGGAGGATAAAGAGTAGAGATAGTAGCGCATATCATATAAAGAATGAGACAGAAAAAGTACAGATAGTCGAAGAAAGAGAAAGAAATAGAAAGAAAAAAAGAGGGATAGAGAATGACAAATAGAAATAAACGGAGACAAAAATGCAGAAAAAAAACACAGATAAAATAGAAAAAAAAAAGACAGAGAGTGAGAACTAAAGAGAAACAAGCAAGGCAACCCAGTTTTATGACGGAATATAGAGGAATAGAGAAATAGCTTGCCCAGCAAGCAGCGACGGGCCCGTGCTTCGCTGTACCAAGCTTTGCACGACTTGGTCAACCTTCCTGCATTTTTTACACTGAATATTTTAGAGCTCAGCACACTCCAACTGGTACTCCTGCTTTCTGTGGCAGTGTCAGGACATTGCAGAATGCAACACGAAATGTGTAGTCAGTCAGATTAGTGTGAGTGATGCTCACCAATGTGCCACGAACACCCCTTCCAGATATTGCGCATAAACTATCAAAATGCCATGCAATGTCTTATGCCCTCTCCATGTCATTGAATACTGATATAGAAAACTTTATGCATTAAATCACATCGGATAAGCGCTTGCACGTGAACAAGCTGGCCCGTGATTGACCTGACGTCCCTGAAATCGCATTTGCATGAGTCTCATATATTTTGGGATTTCAAGAAAACGGAGCAGGCGCCTCCTAAGTATTTTCTGAAAACCATGCATACATCTCTTCAACGCTATATGCCTATAACCATTAATAAAGTAGGAACAACTTCTTTAGTTAAAAACGTAAATCCATCTTCTTTCATTTAACCCAGATGAATAATCGCCAGTCAAAAGAAGTGCGAATTAGCTGGCCCACAATTACTAGAGGAAGAGTAGTAAATGCTTTTCAATTAAATATTAGGAATCACGAACTGGTTTCTTTTTTTTGGAATTCGGTGACTTCAAACACATTGAATATTATCATGACAAGAGGTAAAAACTAAATCTCCTTATGCTAGGGAATGTGAGTCTTGATTTTACAAGCTCGTAAAAAGAATGTATTCAGTCTCAATTAATGGACTGTGTGAAATAATGACGACCGAAGTGTTTCTTCTTAAAGTTCAGGTATTCATTACGTACGTTCAAAATACTACTTCTTTGAGCAATGGTTCTCTCCCGCCTTAAAGCGTAGATTGTTACGCGAATATTTTCCACAAGGCCGCGATATTTTTGCTACATGACGTTTCTCTTTTATGTTTCACTGACACTATGTATGGAATAAGATTATGCGCTTGTATGACTTACTTTTAACTGTTGCATAAAAGTTAACTAGAATGCCGCGGACGTCTGAAAAATATGTATTGCCAGAAATCAATCAGTAAGGAATAATTCAGTAAGGAAATTAGCGCAAACAAATAATGTTCCATTCAGGATACTCACAGTGTTCCAGCATCGCACTTGCGCAATATGCGCAAACACCCTCTTGGTGAATTGCGCGCCCTTCAATCACAATATCAAGCAGCTGTGCGTTAAATGTGTTCCAAGGATTGTTCCGTGACATTGAATAGGTAGGCCGGGTTTTCGTGTAGGCAGATGGTGACCAAACTATTATAGAGCAAAGTGAAGCAATCATATGGTACCACAAGCTCCAGAGATTAACCAGTCTTCGCGACGTTAAGTCTCTGAAGCTGCCTGAATTTTGTTACCGTTTTAGTCTTCTCCGATACACTTAAGCTAACAATCAAGCGTTAGATGAGCCATTTTACTGGCCTAGGCGATTTTAAGAAAGTAGTCTTCTCGCTACGTGAAAAAAAAATCATAGGTAAATTAGTTTCCTCGGAAACATTCAGATAGCAAATAGAAATAATGCAGCCATTTTGACCGACATAGAACATTGGGGCTGCTAAGGCTGGCTGCAAAATGAAGCACGCCACACCTTTCGGTGAATGCAAAGTAGGTGTGGTGGACAGATCCCACTTACTTGTGGAATGTGCTATGTCGTTCAAACTGCCGCTGCACTAATGAAGGGAAGAAAGACAAACACACTGGTGCTTTAATGCTGTATTGCGCTTTATTGCTGTATAGCGCTTCATTCGCGGTATTGGTTTTCGCGTTCACGCACACATCCAAGAACCATGACAGACCAAGAAGCCCGCATCGCTACCCTCGTCTAATGAAGGGTTGAGAAGAGCATCGCGCAGCTATAAACTCACTGGAGGAGAGTTGACATTTGGCAGATCACTGCCGCAGGTGTTCGTGCACGCCTGACTTTAAGCACACCCGTATATTATGCAGCTTTTGCTGCTCAGCTAGCCTGCGAAATCTATGAGGCTTACTGCCTCAGTGTAGAATAAAATAAATGTGTTAGCACACCTTCAATCGCTTTGCATGCCAAGGAAAAAGCTTATCTGAAGTGACGCTGCTGGTGTCTGTGTTAGCAGCACCTTCTACACCACTTTCTGGGTTCTGCGCATGCTTGTACTTGATTGTACTAGAACAGGGGAGCGCTCGGAACGGCCGCAGCACCAATGTACAGAAAGTGAAGCCCAAACAGGGTCAATCATCTTGTGGCGCTGCGATCGGTAGTCTTCAATGCGTCGTCATTTAAGAGTTGCGCGCTGCTGCGCCGAAGTGGTGCAGGGGTAGAATGCCCGTTTCCAACTCAAAAAGGCCCGTATTCGAATCGCAGCTGTAGATGGTGGGTTTTCATTCTTAGTGTCACCTTTTATTGCTGTATTGGGTTTCATTTTTTTCTTAAAACAGGCTTTTGTTGCTACGTATTGCTACAAAAGTAACGTAACATGTGAAACTTCGTTGCGCGTCTCGTATTCGTAAAAATCTCAGAGGCCATGCTTTACGTTTTTGTTGAACCCCGCGTGGTGGCGCTACAAATAACTTCGCTCACTGTCAATTTTTTTCTACTTCACGTTTTGCGTCACTTTTTGAAGGAACACGTAGCAACTTAAGCTAGTTTTAAGAAACAAAGGGAACCAATACAGCAATAAAAGGTGACACTAAGAATAAAAACCCACCATCTACAGCTGCGATTCGAACCCGGGCCTTTTGAGTGGGAAACGGGCATTCTACACCTCCACCACTTCGGCAGAGCCGCGCGCAACTCTTAAACGACGACACATTACAGACTAACGATGGCAGCGCCACAAGCCGATTGACCCTGTTTGAGTTTCACTTTTCGAAACTCGTTCCGAGTACTCCCCTGTTCTAGTACTCTCTACTTGTACATTTCCATGGTTTTACGTCAGTAAACTATGAGTTGATGTCTAGCGCCCGTCCTTCTTGCGTGTCTGTTCCTCAAGTGCTTGTTCCTTTGCGCTTTTTAAGATGCAATAGTTATTTCATAGAAGAACTGCCTATTTTCTAGAAGTTCGAGAATTTTGCTTTGGACCGAAAGTGAAGAGGCATGAAGTGGTCTTGCAAAGGATGCATTTTTCGGGTGACAATTTCAACCCCGCGAGACATAAATGGTGCGCATCGCACAAATGTGGTGGCAACATTGAACACAAATGTACACATTCTCACGTAGAAATATGCTGCGAGCGCGAATTTTCTGCAAGCTGAATGCGTTGGGACAACATATTGTTGTCACCATTCGCTTGTGACGTGGAAAAGTGATGACTTGCAAGGCAGGCACATGTCACTTTCTCACCTCAGCTAGAGTGTACTAGAACAGGGGAGTGACCGGAACGAGCTTCGAAAAGTGAAGCCCAAGCAGGGTCAATCCGCTCGTAGCGCTGCGATCGGTAGTATGCAATGTGTCGTCATTTAAGAGTTGCGCGCGGCACCGCCGAAATGGTGCAGGGGTGGAATGCCCGTTTCCCACTCAAAAAGCCCGGGTTCGAATCGCAGCTGTAGATAGTGGGTTCTTATTCTTAGTGTTACCTTTTATAGCTGTATTGGCTTTCCTTTATTTCTCTAAAACTAGCTCCAGTTGCCACCTGTTGCTTCAAAAAGGGACGCAAAATGCGAAGTAAAGTAGAAGATATTTGACTGTGAACATAGTTATTTTGCAGCGCCACCGCCCGAGACTCAACAAAAACGCAAAGCATGGCCTCCGAGATTTTTGCGAATACGTGACTCCAACAAGATTTCACACATTACGTTACTTTTTGTAGCAATAAGTAGCGACAGAAGCCAGTTTGAAGAAACGAAAGAAAACCGATACAGCTATAAAAGGTGACACTGAGAATAAAAGCCCGCCATCTACAGCTGCGATTCGAACCCGGGCCTTTTGAGTGGAAAGCGGGCATTCTACCCCTGCACCACTTTGGCGGAGCCGCGCGCACCTCTTAAATGACGACACATTGCAGACTACAGATTGCAGCGCCGCAAGCGGATTGACCCTCTTTGGGCTTCACTTTCTGTACATTGGTGCTATGGCCGTTCCGAGCACTCCCCTGTTCTAGTACACTCTACCTCAGCGTCTCTGGTGAAGTTACATGGTTATATGCGGCTTCGCTATCTGTTGTGCACCCTAAAAATCACACTTGTTCATTAGTTTGATCTTTTGTACTGTCAGCTACACTTGCCTAGTCGCAGCCGATTTCGCGTGCATGGTCATGAGCCGTGCTGCGCATGCGCGAGGATCAGGGATGTCACACAGCTGCGTCACCGGAGCTGGAATTTTACGTGCTCTCCGACACCGCTGCGCGCGGCTCGCCGCTGCTGGTCTGCGCGTTCGGGAGGAGTGGCGTCGTAGGCGCGGCAGATACGCTGGCGCCGGCGCGCGCGCAGTCTACGCCACCGCCGCGCGCGGCTCGCCGCTGCTGGTCTGCGCCGCATTCGAGCGGAGTGACGTCGTAGCCATAGACACAGTGGTGCCGGCGCGCGCGCAGCTATTCGCCGTCGCTGTGCAGTCGCCGTCTGACAAGCGCTGGGGCCGCTTGATAGCGCCTCTTACTGGCGTTTGCAGGTGGGTAACGCCATGGAGAAGGAGAGAGCAAATGCTGCTCGACGGCGCAGAAGAGCCGAGAAGCTTATCTCATCGGATCCCGAAGTAGTTGCCTGGCAATTAGCGGATCGGCGTACGAAGAATGAACAGAAGAAGGCTAATACTCCTAGACAATCTGGAAAGCTAAGATTATTCAGCTGAACCTTTGCTAGCGCTACGTATATCCTGGCATAGCCGAGCTAAGCCACTGCAAATTTTTTTACGCTAATGTACCTTAACAACGCAACAGAATATCTTGTTGACTTTTACGCTGATCATATTATCAAAACATTATCACGCGTCATCTTCAACGCAGGAATAGGAACGTCACAAGCAAGATTGATATTTCAGAAATGAAAGTCGACGTTGTTTTCGTCCATATGTGGGCTCCTGAGATATTTATTTAAATGAGTGTGTGGCTACTAGCAAGAAGAAGCAGATATTGAGGCTCATTGGCGATGTCGAACGTTTCGACCTTCCGTATTATTCTCGTTGGAGCCGTATGTGGTCTCGTTTTGTCCATAATACTCGACGATAGCAAGTTTGGTGCCATTGCAGAACCCGCAGTAAGATTAAAGGTACATTCACACCGAAGGCGGGGCGGCAAGGCGGCCAAACGGGCTTTTCAAGGCGGCGAGGCGGCGAGCGCGGGTACCTGTTCAGACCGCATGGCTCTCTTGGCTGCCCGCGCGGCCGAGGACGCGGGGCCTCTCGCGCGTTAGCGCATGTGTCGCTGTCACGTGGCACAGCTTCTCCCAAAGAGACACCCGCACCACCGCCGCAGCGCGTTCTGATTGGCTGCGGCAAAACGGCGAGTAGCGGCAAGCGGCAAAAAATTGGTCCGAGAGCGATCGGACCTGCCGCCTCGTTTTCTGCCCCGCTTTCGCCGCCTGGAGAGGAGGTTTTCCCGCTTTCCGCCTCACCGCTTGGCCGCTTTGGCCGCCCCGCCTTCGGTGTGAATGAGCCATTAGACCTTTATTTAGACGTAGACCCAAACCTAAACCGAGCAGTGGTGACACGCAACCTAAGAATAAGAAGCCTGCAACAACAAATCCACCTGGTTCTCCTGGATCTCCCGAATCTCCGGGATCTCCTGCGACTACTGCGGCTCTTGTGGCTCCTGGAAATGCTCAGCCTCATTCATACGCTTCAGGTATTGGTCCCAGTAATCTTTATCTTCAATAAAGTAATGGGTCGAATTTATTGGCGTGTTTAGTGCACCCACGTGGAATGCGCAGATGCGTGGAAAGGCGTATAGTTCGACGCTCAAACCTATAAAGATTTATGTCTCAACGGAGTCATGCGGTGCAGTTTCTATGGCACTTTTATGGTTGTGGCCTATCTTCTTCATCAGGCTTGTCAATCAAAGATCTTTAAGGGTCATATTAGATACAAGGGTATTTTCTGCTTGTAATGTAATTCGGAGTCTTGATCTATGGGCAAAGCACTTTATTATTGAGGAGATATAATGCTGCTACATTCAATGTGGAATCGAAATTAGGTTGACGAGTATTTCCATCTGTGGCCGGGCACTACTGATGAAGTGGTATGACGGGCCACGTTCCACCTTCTTGTATAGCATGGTTACCGATAATGTGTGCTCGCCTTAAGCTGTGACATAACCGAACCCAAATTCTATACGATATTGACGGCTGAAGGGAAGTGGGAAATAAGGTATACAAAGAAAAAACGATCAGGTTGCGCTCTCTCGCAAACGTACCAGGCATCTCGCGCGTTTTCCAGTTTGCTGACGACTTCCTGAATGATTTCCCTCGTCATCCCATTGCCATTAGTGAAGTTTCTCGCAAAGCAAGTTTTCCGCGATCAGTCTCATCTTAAGCCATGTTCTAACATTGTGGCGACATGACGCGCGCTCGAATATGCGAGCGCATCATGTCTCCTGTCACTTCAGGGCATTCTCGAGCTTAGCTCTTCTTCAACGTGGTGCCAGGCTGCTGGTCCCTCACACAACCTGGCGTTTTAGAGTGCAGCTCTCAGGCGCTCTTTTTAGGGGCGAAGCTCCTTAAGGCGGCACCCGTTCGTCCCTCGTAGTCGTCGTGGTCGTAGTAGTGAGTAACAAGTCTTACGCTTTGACCTCCAAGGTGGTGCCGGTGCGAGATTTCTCCTGTGCGTTGTTGAACAATAAAAAATTCGCAGCGTGCGCGTTAACTAAAAGCCGAATTCTTCTGTCTCTCATTCCCCATTAGCAGCCATTGGCATGTTCCAGTAGTAAACGTTAGTAGAAGTAGAAGTGTAAGTGTTAGCTAAAAGCCGACTTCTTCTGTCTCTCATTGCCATTAGCAGCCATTGTTTACCTCCAAGGTAGTGCCTGGTGAGATTTCTCCTGTGCGTGATTAAACAATAAAAATTTTGTTCAAAACGCCGTTGATTGATGAAATAAACCAACGAAAGACGCCAGATGTTTTGTAAAAGCAGAACGAAAGAACGCCAGATGTTTTTCTTAAAGTGTAGTAGTAGTAGTTGCATGTAGCCACCTCGCCCGATCGTCAACGGGCGAGGTGGACCGGCAACGGCGCGAGGACCCTGCCGTACGAGAGTTAAATCACACTAAAAGACATACTTTGCGGGCGATACACTCTAGTGAGCTTTCAACTTTTCGTCTTAATGTACATGATAAAGAAATTATTTCTACGAAAAACGCAAGGCACACCTTGAGCAATATGTTTGGTTTTGGGACGCTAAATGGAACCATGAGGCGATGCGAAGCCGGAGCACTTGCACGATCGCGTTCCGTTGGCTTTCGTTGGGCATGCTACCGACCTCGCGTCGTGGAACGCGCGTCCTGTCTTCCCTCTAGCCTTGCCTTTAATTCGCACAGGGCGAGCGGGGAATGCGGTCGCTCTTGGCGCTCTTTCGCTCGGGAGCGGACTTCTTCCTTGCATTTAACCGATCACAACTGATAATGAAGGGACCACGTAAACCAACAGTACAATAAAAGTTTGATGTTTAATATATACACGATGTTTCACACTCTTTATATTATGTACTGGGCGCATTTCACGGAAGAGTTTCACGGTTTACAGATGATTCCCTCCGTAGCTTCGCCCCACTCATCATCATTCACCCCGTGGATATGCTGTGATTTTCTGCGTTGAGCGGCACCACTGTTGTTGGCCGGCGTCGGCTTAATCGATAGAGCGAACGAGAACGAAAGAGAGCGAACGCGGTGTTTGTCGATATCACGAGCCACTGGCCTCTGACCTCGCTTGTTTCCTCCGTCACGCGCGCTGGCCCCTCGGTCGGAGCTCGTGCTCATGCAGGGCTGGCACTTGCACTTCGCTTGTCGTAACGGGGCTGTCGGCGTTTCTCTTGGTTCGAAATGCAGTGGTTCGCGACGCCTGCAATGCAAAGAGTGGTGTGCGTTTTACTCGAGCGCTGTCGGCGTTTCGCTTGGTTCACGGCGCCTGCAATGCACACAGCAGCGTGCGTAGCACTCGAGCACTGGAAGTTTCTGTGGCAATGTGTAACGAATGCTACATTATTAAAACTGCGGATAGCCAAAACTTCAAGCACAGTTGGCATTGCCCCAAGAAGAAGCTGCGATCAGAATTCCGTTTAGGTAGTATCGTAATCGCCGGTGAATTTTAGGGGCGAAGCTCCTTAAGGCGGCACCCGTTCGTCCCTCGTAGTCGTAGTCGTAGTAGTCGTAGTGCGTAACCAGTCTTACGCTTTGACCTCCAAGGTGGTGCCGGTGGGAGATTTTTCCTGTGCGTTGTTGAACAATAAAAAATTCGCAGCGTGCGCGTTAACTAAAAGCCGAATTCTTCTGTCTCTCATTCCCCATTGGCAGCCATTGGCATGTTCCAGTAGGAAACGTTAGTAGAAGTAGAAGTGTAAGTGTTAGCTAAAAGCCGACTTCTTCTGTCTCTCATTCCCATTAGCAGCCATTGTTTACTTCCAAGGTAGTGCCTGGTGAGATTTCTCCTGTGCGTGATTAAACAATAAAAATTTTGTTCAAAACGCCGTTGATTGATGAAATAAACCAACGAAAGACGCCAGATGTTTTGTAAAAGCAAAACGAAAGAACGCCAGATGTTTCTAAAGCAAAACGAAAACACGCCAGCTGCTTAACGAAAGACGCCAGATTTTTCTAAAGCAATGGTTTTCTAAACAATGAAAATTCACAGCGTACATGTAAAATTAAAGTGAGCTGCAAGTCGTCATAAGTCATCGAACCTTTAGTATAAACGCGCCCGATCTCACGTCGGTGATGATGTACTGGGCAGAATTCACGGAAGATTCACGGTTTACTGATGAACCTCCGCAGCTTCGCCCACTCATCATCATTCACTCCGTGGATATGCTGTGATTTTTGTTGTCAAGGAACATGGGCGCTAGAAGCGGTTGCCGGGCATCCTAGGATCTGGTTGAACGAAGTGAGGTTGATGTGGATGTTCGCATTTATTGTCTTTCACGAGCTTTTACAAATAAAAGGGATTTCATTGAACTGTAAAGAACTCCTATTTTGTTTACTTGTCTTTTTATTTCTTATTTTGCGAATTTCAAATCGGGCGAAGCGCGGGAACTGGTTGATTTGCGTTCGTAGCGCTTACCTCCGTTCACCCTTCCACTCGCTCACTGATATCATAAGTTGGATTGCGCTCGCTTATCACGCTCAGTTGGTGTGCGAAGTATAAGTACGGGAAAGATAAGACATTTGATGAGGCGTGCGCGGAACGGAAGCCGCAGTGAGTCACGTCGAGCAGGTCAACCATGCATTAGACGAAGATGGCTAAATTGGGGCATCACATGTTTTGCGCGGCTGTGTGGTGTGTTGACCCAGGGATTTCCAGTTCCGCGAAGGTTTTTCAGGTTTCCTAGTGACAACGGGTGAGCACAAGTATTTGGGTCCATTGTTTGAGCACGAATTCATTTTGCGTGACTACATGAGTAAACCCAGTTCTCGGCGAGGCTGACTGGACTGACATAAGCGCATCGTCGCTAGACTAATTCGCAATGACGACAGCCTACCTGTTGCAGGCAAAATATGTTTAATAGAATTTTATTTGTAATTTTAACAAAATTTTTTAATCTTTTATGGTCTGCTTCCTGTTCGTGGAAATGCATGTAGCCAGTATGAAACTCCGTGGGTCTTTACTTCTAATACTGTCACTGAAGTATACATGTAATGGACTCATTGAAAGATCGTTTAACAGGGAATGTCGCTGGAGCCAACGTTTGGACAAGTTGTCTTTTCTTCGGCAAGGCAGTGCTGCTGTCCAGACGAAGACAAATCAACTTGCAGAAACATTGTTTCCAGCGGCATTCCCTGTTCAACGATTTCTCATCGCTTCCCGCCTCCGTCTTCCCCTGAGCTTCCGTCTCGTTTGGTACTCAAGTTCTGTAAAAACAATTATGTGCGCCGTCATAACACAGGTGTTTGAGTCATGTACGACGTGGCCTGCTCGTGATTGTTAATAATTTCCCATTCGTACGGATATGCTGGGATCAATGTTTGCTCATTACGCGCATATTTCAGTTATGAAGTAAAGCTGCTTTTCCTGATTGGCGTTTTTACACTACGTGTATGTCTCCGTTTTTTAGTGGGAAACGTGGGACTAAAAAAAGGTTTAGGTTTTTTTCAGTTGATTGAGTTTTGTCTTGTTAAGAAATCGACGCGCTTTTTAAAATATTTAGAAATATGGTTAACTAAATTTAACGAATGGCCGCGTCGCCCGAGCGGCCAGCAGACCTGTAAAGCAGCACGAACACATTCCGCTTGCATGCGAAGTGGGAAAGGAAGGCCCAAGAAGGCCTACGCGGCAACCCCCTCCCCTCAGTTTCGCGCCCTTTCCCTCTATTTTCTAACCTCACCGGTGACGTCATGAAAGAAATGTTTTGTTTCTGAATTATTCCTAGTAGACACCCGGCAGCCGCCAGTGGTGGAAGCGGCGCTGCCGCAGCGTATCAGCATGCGAGAGCGCATCTCATCGGAAGTATAGGGAGTTTCCGCCCCCCTGCTACAACTTCAATGCAAGCTTTCCGGCGGAAGCACAAGACGAACAAAGCGTTCCCATCCCGAGATAAACATGCGCACGCGGGCGACTACGCCCTGTATAGGGCAAAGTACAGCTGTTAGCGGAGCGCGCGCATAGCAGCGAGCGGGGCGACGACCTTTAAACGTGCCCGTCGTGCCATCTAGCTGGTAATGCAGAGAACACGCTGAAATGCCCCCGAGATCTGCGTACAGCCAGCGGTAAGTGGTGTATATAAAATAGCTCGCCGTTATTATGCTGGGCAAGGTACGTTCCGCGGCCTAACTGTCCAACGCCGCGTGCTGTGGAGCGAGGGGTCGCACATTCGATTCCGCACGTCGGAGCGTATTTTGTTGAAATATATTTATTTGTGACACACACACACACACACACACATTATATATATATATATATATATATATATATATATATATATATATATATATATGTATATATATATATGTGACGCTATGAATGAGAGACGGGCCCTGGCTCATACGCCATACTTTTATTCCATTGCACGAGCCACCTCTTCCTCGTCGGCTTCTACCAGCCATCACTGCATGCCTGCTTACGTCACATATATATATATATATATATATATATATATATATATATATATATATATATATATATATATATATATATTGCCACACGCATTCAATTTTTTCTATGTTTTGCGTTACAGCTCCCTTACACGTGTTACTACTGCATTGCGCAAGCCGCGCCAGAATGTCTGACAACGTTCCAGATTGTAGTACATCATTTTGTTAAGATTTCGCGCATGAGGCGAAGAGTCTACATTATTCCAGAGCTTGCACGACCACCGGTGATAAGACTGGGAAGTTCGATGCGTGATGTATAAAAGACTCCGCATCCCAGCCATGAGCAGTTTATCGATGGCCGACGCTTTGTTCGCCGCTACCAGGATACAGTGTATATTGCAGCTGTGGTTTGACTTTTCGTTTCCCGGCCACAAGTACGGCCAAATAAAAAGTTTCTACGACAGACAGGTGTAGACATTGTGACTCTAGAGCCACCTTAGAGCACATACTATGGTGATGTCCAGATATAATAAACAATAGCTGTGATGCAGCCTTAAACAGCGACAGCCTGTGCGCGCTGGGAGTCTGCGTTGCTCAGCTCGGACCTGGAGCAACAACTCTGGGCCGTCCAGCGAGCCGAGGAAGCCGCCAAGGGCCAGCAACCCTTGGCCGAAGCCTAGGCGGGATCCAGGCCCATCCCACCAATTCGCAGGGCAATTAATAAAGTTAATTGATCTGATCTGATCTTGACAATGCCAACTGCTACCTTCGTCTACGTCAAGACCACGTGACATCTGGTGGAGGTGCTTCCCGGTCCATGTACCGAACACCCCCCTCATACCGTGAGTCGAGCCCACACCGTCAAGGGGACATTGACGCCAACGCTGACCAGCGAGCCAGCCGCAGGCAGCGGGGTCTCCCACCAGAATACGGACCACTACCCGACAAGAACAAGACCACGACGACGACAGGGACCATAACGGCTGCTGTCTCACCTCAACGAGTCGTCATGAATCAGCCCAGGGAGCCGCCGACTTTCCGCTGATCACTATGTAAAGAACCGGAAAGCTGGTTGGAAAAATACGACCGAGTTGCTCAATTCAACAACTGGGACTGTGACGAGAAACTTGTCTACGTGTACTTCGCCCTTGAAGATAGCGCCAGGACCTGGTTCGAAAAGAGGGAGGCCACCCTCACAACCTGGGACCTATTTAGCGCCGCATCCCTTGGAACCTTCGCAAGTATCGTGCATAAGGAAAGGACCGAAACCGTGCTGGAAAGCCCTATACAGCTCCCAAACGAGAACGTCGGAATATGCACGGAAGAAATGACCCGCCTGTTCTGTCACGCCGACCCTGCCATGTCTGAGGAGAAGAAGCTCCGGCTACTAATGCAAGGAGTCAAGCAAGAGCTGTTTGCGGGCCTTGTTCGCGACCCGCCCAGCAGTGTCAACGAATTCCTTACAGATGCCGCAACAATAGAAAAGGCGCTTGAGATGCGCACAAGGCAGTACAACCGCCGCTCACAATTAACCCGCTACGCGCAAGTTCAAGCCCTCAGCACCGAACACCTGCCGAGGCCGTCAGCGACGCAAGACACCACCGACTAGACCAGCCGTACTTTTGCAACCTATCGAGTCACCTCGACGACCATTGAAGCAATCGGGATGGACTTATTGGGGCCGTTCTCAACGTCGAATTCTGGAAACAAATAAATCGTCGTATCCACCGACTACCTTACCTACTACGCAAGAGACAAAGGCCCTGCCTAAAGGCAGTGCTGCTGAGGTAGCCAAAGTATTCGTTGAGAACATCGTCCTGCGACACGGCGCCCCAGAGGTGCTCATCACAGACAGAGGTATGGCCTTTTCTGCGGAGCTAACCCAGGCAATCTTAAGATACAGCCAGACAAGTCACCGCCGGACCACCGCCTACCACCCACAGACCAATGGCCTCACCAAGCGTCTAAATAAAGCCATCGCCGACATGCTGGCCGTGTACGTCCACGGCGAGCACAAGCCTTGGGATGCCATCCTTCCGTATGTGACCTTCACATACAGCACAGCCATACAAGAAACGACGCAGATGACACCTTACAAGTTGGTCTACGGAAGGAGCCCAGCAACGCCATTCGACGCAATGCTGCCAACTGCCACTGACGAAGACAATATCGACGCCGCCGAGTATTTGCAACGCGCCGAAGAAACTCGACAGCTCGCCCGCCTGCGCATCAAGAACTAGCAGAGGGTCGACAGCCTTCACTATAATCTTCGACGACGCCACATGGAGTACCAACCCGGTGACCGCGTGAGGGTCTGGACGCCGATACGTCGACGGGGACTTATCGAGAAGCTTCCTCGACGGTACTTCGGGCCATACAAGGTGCTCCGACGTCTCGGCGCCCTTGACTACGAGGTCATCCCTGACGGCATTACGAACTCTCAACGACGCCGTGCACGACCTGAAGTAGTCCATGTCGTGCGCCTTAAGCCGTTTTTTGCACGTTAGCGAACCTGAGGACTGTACTTCTTGCGTTATTATTGCACTTTATTTCTTTATATCATCTTCTGTTTAGGCATAGGGACGATGCTTTTTCAGAGGGGGGCAATGCCACACGCGCTCATTTCTTTCTATGTTTTGCGTTACCGCCCCGTTACACGTGTTACTACTGCCTTGCGCAAGCCACGCCAGAATGTCTGAGAACGTCCAGATTGTAGTAGATCATTTTGTTAAGATTGCGCTCATGATGCGAAGAGTTTAGATTATTCCAGAGCTTGCGCGACCACTAGTGATAAGACTGGAAAGTTCGATGCGTGATGTAGAAAAGACGGCGCGTCCCAGCCATGAGCAGTTCATCGACGGCCGACGCTTTGTTCGCCGATATCAGGATACAGTGTGTATTGCTGCTGCAGTTTGACTTTTCGTTTCCCGACCACTAGTTCGGCCAAATAAAAAGTTTCATGTTTAGAACGCCGACTGCTACTTCCGTCGACGTCAGGACCACGTGACAATATATATATATATATATATATATATATATATATATATATATATATATATATATAGGGACATCAATCACGTCGACGGCAAAAACCAGCAGAGCGTGTTCATATAGTAATTGCCATCGCAATAAAAGGCGCTTAAATGTGGCTACTCATGAAATGCACTTTCTTGTTTAGGAGAGTAACAGGAGCGATGCGCACGCGCAAGTCGGGTCCACAATGTTAAATTGAACCTGCCTGTAAAATATCTCGTTATAGCTACCACATCCGTATTTGTCAACCGAGGGTAACAACCGCAACCTTTGCAGTGTAAGGCAAGGTTCGAACCCTCTTCTTCGCCGCCACTGGTGTGCGTCAGAGTTATCACAAGCAATGAGCAAAAAGAAGGACACTCAAATAAAATAGCTTTCCAGCCGGCATTGAACACAGACAATCTGCGCGGCAGTCGGGTATTCTACCAATGAACCAAACCAGTGCTTGAAACTATTTCAGAAAAACACCCTATAGGTTGAGGAATCGCGTCTAGAGATGTAATATTGTGCGGCAGAATAGTACCGCCACACCAGGCGTCACGCCATCAAATTAGGTAACGAGTGGGTGGTTCAAGGCATCCCACCCTCTCAGCGATATGGCTCAGCCATAACTGTTAATAGTTAAAAGAGTTATGATTTATAGTTCAGTCATAACTGCCATAACAATCAAGAGTTAGTGCTCAGCCATAAATTATACTGATTAGCCAAAGTATTAGAAAAGTGTGGAGCTATGTAGATACGCGTATAGCCTTACAGATGCGTAGTTGGTATCTGGCTACTTCGCGAAAGTTTGAAATATGGCGTAGTGGGTAATTCCCTACTTCTTGCAATGATGAATATTCATGTCTGTATGCATACCGCGCAACTGTACTCGCAGTAGCCGCCCTGAGAGAGTTTGCGACGAACTCTTTGGTGGCCACTATTCCAGCTTACGCCGTGGCTTTAGTTCCAAGGCTAGAAATTTTCTAAGTGAAGTGTTAAGGTACAAAATGATGTTAAACACAAATGGTGCGTCTTTCATGGGCGTACTGCCTACACACAACATTTGCTGCACAGTACTTTTCCACGGCACTTCTGCGAGCACAAGCCTCCAGAATGCAAGACAATATAATTATTATTAACTTCTTACGTGGAAAATTGATTACTTGTTTACCGCTCAGACGGCAGCCTCCCGCCCCAGCCTGTCGGATGCTATACGTTACTTCACTACACTCTTAAAAAAAATGGAGTGACCCTCTCTCCTTTAAGGGAGAAACGGCGATGTCCCCAATGTTCGTCTTCAAATAGAGAAACCGTTCCTCCCTTTTCAATGGAGAAACCGTCAAAATCAAGATGGCTGACGCCAAGCCAGTGAAGCGAGCAATAGATTTAGGCCTAGCGAGCGCATCGATTCTCGACTGATAAAGAGTATGCGGCACTGGCAGTCACAAAAAACGGTCCCGCTGAGCTTAATATCGAACGCTATGACAATAAAATCAAGCAGACAAACCTGTAGTGATGAAAACCTCGCGAAACGGAACGACGGAACTCGTACGTTTCGCTCGGCCAGCGAGACGGCGTTCACTTTAAAAGAGACGGATACTGCAAAGGGGCTCTCACCAGGAGACTGTACGTTACGCTTGCTGTCTTTATTTGTCGAAGCGTCACACGGTGTAGCGACGTTATCCACGCGTTTGTGCCTCCAAAATGTACATTCTGTCGCATCAAAACAATCCTGGCGCAGCAGAGCATAGTTTCGATAGATAGATGTTCAACTTCATATAAGTAGGTGGAGCTATGGGAGCGCCTCGGCCGCGAAGTAGGTGGTAGCTGGCGCCATCTAGAGGGAGAAAACAATACTAAAAGAAAAGTTGTTTCTGACTGAGGCGGCGTACGTCAATACTGCACACGGCATTTCGGGGAGGTGGGCCCATTCATAGATTACTCAAGGACACCGGAAAGTTGATACGCACATGTTCACTAGGCAGACACATAGTACGCACATTGAATTCAATACATACACAATTCATTCGCATGTATAAAACCTACAACACAAACAATTCACTACAGACGCATACGTATAGACGTTTACACACACCCGTCTAAGAAGCGCTGGCCCTTACATAGACACTGAATTACAGTGGACCATGGTGGCACAAAGATGCGTCATTTTTCTTCAACTCTTTACGATTTCATGGCTGCGTCACAATATACGCCGACATTATTAAATGTTAGCTATGGCTTAGCCAAGCGCACCAGTTAATCTAAAGCCGCATGATAATGAACAATATAATTTCAGAGAGTTGATTAGTTAGTGCGAAAACGACCATATTGTGAACCGTTCATACCATTCCGGCGACATTTTGAAGTAGCGCCATCTTCCGACAGCGGCCACAGATGAAATTTCTCTTTTTATTTCTTTATTTTCAATAGTTACTGTGTGAGGGCGCAACATCGGCAACATAGTTCAGATCTCAAATTCCGTCGCCTTCGTCGCGTCGACTTCGTTGAGTGGTTTGGCGTTAACATCTGTTCACATTCTGTTCATGCGTTGACCACAAGTATGACGATGGGCCATGGATTCTTTCAACTGCTAGCCCTTCAGTGACAATGCTTCTGATGCGGTACGGCCGTCTCATTTGTGTATACGTACGTTACAACGCGGGTCGTGCGAAGAAACAAGACAAGATGGCCTCGCACCGGACGGTGGTCTTTCGAGAGCGATGTCAGTGGCTCTTGGCGTCGCGGCAGCTCGATTACTTGAGTAGAGAAACTGGCGCTACACCGCGCGAATTATGGAAAAGAACGCTACCCACACTACGTGTTCTGTAATATTTCAGTACGCTGTACCTACATGCTGCTCTGCTACTGTTACGTCACGGTATTCGCCTGGCGTGTGAAATTGTGGTCATTGTGCGACAACTGTGTAGTTGTCGTTGTGGCGGTGGTTTGTCTTGCGTTAAATTTGGAATACACTTTTCACAAAGGTGAGTGAGAGTGTTAGTGATTACCCACTGTGCACAGCTGTCATTAGAAGCGCATTTTGTGTTGAGTTTCGCACGCCAAAGCAAAATCCTGAGAACGAGAGATACATACTGCACGCGTGCATAAGTCGGTCCTAATTCTCAGTGATGGCATGCGTATTCCAAAACGCATGTGATTGAGAATTTTGGCTTAATTGACAGAAGTCATTGACTTATTTTTCAGATATGTGCAGTTATTATGCAGGTTAACGTTAAAATGCAGCCACGGCGGCCACATTTCAATGGGGGCGAAAGGCAAAGAACACCCATGTGCTTATGTTCGGGTGCACGTTAAAGAACCCCAGTTGATCGAAATTAATCCGTAGTCCTACACTACGGCGTGCCTCATAATCATACGGTGGTTTCGACACGTCAAACTCCAGCAATCATATCTTATCGTACTTTCACGCATGCACTGTCCAGTGGTATCACGTTTGCTAAAATGTTGTAAAAATTAACCTTCATGCTTCTTTATATTGCTTGTTGCATTGATAAGTGCTATAAGTGCTGTGTAAAACTAAAAACGCGTGCTCTAGCCAAGTATGTTAACGCCGAAAAAAGTTGAGTTATTGGTGTACCGTCGAAGGTGTTCATTAAAACAAGACTGTTTTGTGAAGCGGGACTTATTGTATTTATGACAAGCAGATCGTGCGCAAGCGTATACAGACAGCACGAGACACACGGAAGTATGCGGCGCATCGCGCACACGCCGAGCCTATAAAAAAAAAAAAAAAAACTCCACACACGTTACTCAACACATAGAACAAAAACAATGAACGTTACTCGTGTGTTACTCGCATCAATCCTAGGTACAAGTAATTGCACGCGACTGGCCGAGATCGGTAGCACTGGATAGTCCGGTCTGAGGCTGCCGAGTGACCGCGAAAGGGCAGCCGCTCTCCGCAGCACGGAATCACGATTGAACTCGGCGTGCGCATGCGCGCGCGCGCAAGTCACGTGGTTGAGGAGAAAAGGAGAAAAGTTTCTCCCTTGGCGCTTGCCGCAAGAGGGCGCGACGAGTAAATCGTCCGCAAAGGAGAAAGTCGCGGCTCCGAAGGAGGAACGGAGCCCGTTGCTCCATTCTCGCTCCCTTTTTTTTAGAGTGTATTTTTAGCGCGCACTCAAAGTTGCGCTCGCTAATTGATTTAGCTCTTTGCACTAATGCAATTTAACCACGCAGCGCTATCACTCGTTGCTCTTTACGCTGCTCGCATCAGGACAAAAAATACATGCTCACACGACATCTTCCCAGCAAGAGGAGGTGCGTGAGATGAGACATGATATCAGAACAATGAAAATTGGCGCTGCTTTTGTTCGTGTTCACTGCGCTCGAAGATGTATATAAGAGTGTCTACCTGTTAGCCAGGACTATGTTGCCTTGAGGAGCATAAACGATGGCCAGCGTTTCGAGTTTCCGTATTATTCTCGTTGTAGCCGCATGCGCTATTGTCTTGTCCGTGATGCTAGACGATAGCACGTTTGGAGCCAGTGCAGAACCTGCACCTCTAGCTAGACCTAGGCCTAGACCTCGACCTCGACCTCGACCAAGACCTGGATCCAGTCCTGCTCACATGCCACCCAAGAAAACTAAGCCTGTACCATCTAAAGCTCCTGCTTCCCCTGCTTCCCCTGCATCTCCAGAATCGGCTGGATATCCTGCGATTCCTGGTACTTCTGGATTGACTGCGACTCCTGGTGCCCCTGCAACACCCGACGCTCCTGCAAGTCCAGGAGGTCCTTCATCTTTTGGAGGTCCTGTATCTCCTGCACAGGCAGGATTTTCGGGATATCCACAATCTTTTGGTGTTTCTTCAGGTATTGATCCTTGTATAACGCAATTTTTCTTCTTACTTCACCACGAAATTATAGAGCATGCTTATTGCAGCCATTTGAAAAGCAAGAATGAGCATAAAAGTGTAGGAGTTCGAATATTTACTAATGTATTTCCCAACAACATTATGCGCCCCCTTTCCATAGAATTAGCAAAGTTATTACTATCACCTACATCGAGCTTGTTAATCGGGTATTTTTATGTGGAAATGAGGGTACAGGCGCACATGCTCCTGAAAAGCGTTCGGGATTTTTCTTGTAAGGAAAGCTTTTTGTTATTCGAGAAATATGACGCTGCGACATTCACGGTGCAATCGATACTTGATCATCCTAGATTCTTATCTTTGGCCGGAAACCACATATCAGGGGGAAATAATGAGCACGATCGCGTGCCAGCTGTCAAATTCGATGCTTGGCGCCTACTTTATCGCACGCGGTGGGTGCGCAAGTATTCGCGCGTGTTGCGACTCCCATATTGTCTGGCTATACTCAATGCTGCAACCGGGCCCGTAGCCAGGAATATTTTCCGGGGGAGTGGGGGGGAGGGCAACTTGCTGAAAGCCTTGACTATGTGGGAAAAACGCCTATTTTCATTATTTATTTTCGGAAAAACACCATGTATCATAAAAATTTCGGGGGGGGGGGGGCCCGCCCCCTCCCCTGGCTACGGGCCTGGCTACAACCCTGATGTAGGACACAATGCCATGGTATTCACCACTCTTACAGCTTGGCGTTGTCAGGACCCTCCAGAACACGCCGACGAACTCTAGTTACTATGGGCGTCCACGCACGCCAGGCGTGTTCATGTTCTTTGTGACGTAGCTGACGGTGGTGCCCACAGGCAAGTGCCGATGGCGCATCACACCATCATTTGGGGTCAGACACAGCCGGCAAGTTCGATAGGCTCAGATCACGTGCGAACCGCCTCTATATACGAAAGGCGTCGGTTCCCATTGTAACGCTTGCTCACGCAACGCTTATCCTTTTTACAGTAGAGCTGTGAAAGCTGAGCTTGCACCTTCCTCATCCGTGTCGTACGCAGCAGCTGTCTATAGGCAGCCTAGGTGATATGTGCCAAGCCGCTATTGTATAGTATTGCATAGCCATGTATAGTATTGTATAGAAAGGTGGCGGGAAAATGAAGTAAGGGTGAGGAGCACTGACGTGAGGGCAAGGAGGATGGAAAGAAGGAGGGGAGAGGGTATAGCATTACCTTGTGTCGTATAGTATTGCAAGAGGTGGGAAAGGAAAGTAAGGTTGAGGAGGAGTGCTGTGAGGGTAAGGAGATGGGAGAGGAGGACAAGGGAAATACGGAGGAGAGAGGGTAAAATATTGCATAGTCACGTATATTATAGTGTAGCAAGGGCTAGGAAATAAGTGACAGAGAAGAGCGGTGTCAGGGTGAGGAGGTGGGAGGGCATAGCACAGCATAGCGGAGACAGGTGGAGAAGGGAGAAGAGTAAAGGGTTAGCGACATGTCGGGGGCGAAGCGGAGAGGAGGAGGTGAGGGGGAAGGGGAGCGGCGGCGAAAGTGGTAGGGCGGAGTCGTGCGTGGGAGAAGGCAATGTGCAGCCGCGCTGAGCTCAGCTGGTGTGATTTAGTGATGACGTGATCAACCTTCGCGACGTTATGTCAGTGAAGCTGGCCGCTCAGCTGCGCTGCACATTTAAATTTACGACGTTAAGCTAGTGAAAGCCACGCATATTTGCGTTTTTTTCCCGTTCACACGTACTTAGTGCAAGATGACTGAGGCAAATTATTTATTGGTATAGGCGAACAATGAATTTCTTGTGTTTATAAAACTTCGGTTCTCTGATATAATTATTGCAATCATAATAGCAAACCTTGAACCTATTCGACATCAGAGTATCTGCGATACACTTGATCAAGCACCGAGCATGCTGAACTTGGAAGGGCGGTCTTTTTGACTTTCATATTCTTAATGACAGGATGACAGTGGATCTTATAATTACATTACAATTGCAAAGTTCAAGACAGGTAGATTATCAATTCGCTGGTGCAACTCGTGCCTCTGATACGTTTTCTGACGGCGTACCATCGCCATGTATAAATATGTGACTGCTGTTTCAGACGGCATGTTTGTGGAATAATGACTACTAAAATTCACCTTGATTAAGAGGCCTAACTTATGTTGCTAGATTTAGGCACACCTGTCTCTATAGCAAGGTTGAATAATTTCCTATCGCCGCTCTACCTGTTTCGATCTCTTATAACCGCTCGTCTTCGAAGCCGTCACCATTCGTAGACGCTTTGAAAAGTACGTTCTGCCGTTCACACAAGTGGCATGTTGATTTATATATCGAAAGAATATTAAACACTGTTTCAATGTAGTAGGCAGTGTGTGCGATTTACATTTTTTGTCGCCGTTGAGCATGCAAAAGAATGTAGATGACTTGATTTTGGCTGTATCTATGCCAGCTGATACGCATGTTAAGAAGGAGAAATGCAATCGGCCCAGTAATGTGCAATGTTTTTTTAAACGTTTTCGCAATCTTTCCCAAAGTGAAACGAAAACACTAACGGTTTATAAATGAACAGGTTCCGGAGTTCAAGCCGCCCAAAGTTTTGGCACCGCCATTGGTACCGTTTCTACAGCTGCTGGCCAAGGTGGCTCTCAACATACTGAATATTCTCAACACCAGGACGTACCAGGAGAAGAAGACACGGCTGACCAAGCATGACAAAAGCGCCTTGCCACTACTATGCAATCTGGACATGAGAAGTTTGGAATAACTATTCCTTGAGTATGATACATGTGATCAAATAAATAAAATCTACTCTGTGTCATTAACAATTTTGCAATGTTCTGGTTTCGTAACGGAAGCCCACAGTGTAAACGCAAGTGTATGGATGACAATTACTGGTTTTGTGCTACTGCAGAGGAAATGCGTACATACTCTACGTTACGGCACTCCTGGAACACTTCCTGAACATTGTCAGAAAACGCTACCGACGCTCAATATGACAAGGCTGTTCTCAATATGACAGCGAAATGATATTGCAGCAGGCAATCTAACACCTGCCATGGTAGTTTGGTAGTTGGTGGTTATGGGGCTCGACTGCTCAACCAATGGTCGCCGGATGGAATCCCGGCCTCAGGCGGCCGTATTTCTACGGACGCGAAATGCTAGAGGCCCGTTGTATATATATTTACCTGCACGCGAAAAAACACAAGATGGTCAACACTTCCGGAGTCCTCCACTACGGCATCCCTCATAATAACATCGTGGTTTTGTGACGTAATATCCGAATAGTTATGATTAGCACAGAATCTCCTATTTCGTGTCGTGTACTGACGGAAGCTGCCGTTTGCTGTTCGTCTTGTCGACACAGCTGCAGTAAGCAGTAAGCATAACACAGCCGTCAATAATATCTGAGGTCGCATGTCGTGTCATCTGAGGGTCGCATGCCGTGGCCGTCCAACTTGTTTCCACTGTTCCGGAGCCACGAAAAACTTAACCGTGGCGATGCAATGTGATCAAAGAAAACAGAATTTGACTGAGCTGTCAGCGCTCGCCTACTGAAAAGCAAGCATGGATGACCTTAGTGCTACCATTGTTTCATTACATAAGCCTAGACGGCGCCTGCGTGCAAGTCCGCGTGCTTCGTCGTCTTCTCGCGACACGCCGTTATGGACCCCACAGCTCTAGCGAAACCGTTGTTATCACATCGGGCTCGGAATCCCCCCCCCCTCCCCCCCATGCCGGATCAGGAGACGACAGGAGTGGTCAGTGACAGCCACACGTGCCCCTTAATTCGAGCTGCCTGCTTACACTAACTATTTTTAACAAGAATGCAGGCACACATTCCTTTATTGACATCGGCGTGCAGTGCCTCCAGAACGGATCGTCATTCGAAGCTCCGCGAAAAGCTTCTTCGCGCCGCTAACGTCCCTACCATGGCGACGTACGTGATCGCTACACTTACCATCGACCTCGCGTTATGTCATAGGTTGCGCCGGATATTGGCACACGCGCTTATATTTCTAGGTTTATGTAAGTGTCCCGTTACACGTCTGCCCAGTGCCTTCAGCAGGTTGCACCGGAATGTCTCAGAACATTCCCATGTATTTTGGAATCTTCCTATCAGACTGCGCACACAACGGAAACAGGAGAGTTTCTTCTGGAACTAACGCAGCCACCAACGATAACGCTGGAGTCGTCGATGAAACATTATAAATGCCAACCCGCCTTACCGCTGATCAGATTACCACCGACCGACGTCCGTTGCTTGCCGCTTCTGCCGCTCTGTGATTGTTGGTTTCTTTTACTAGGCAAAAGTTCAGTTAATAAAGCGTTTTCATCTATACCGCCTGCGTTTCGCTTTCTTCACCCCGCCGTTCATCCGCCAACTTGCAGTGAAGCAATCTGCTCAGCGGACTTGTATGAAAACACTCATTTTATATTCTTCTACATGCGCCCTTATATAGTACCTCCTTTCTCCTCGCATCTATGTTTTTCATCTGAGATTAAACCGTTTCATAGCATGTGGCGTTCCATGAGCGCGCTCGTCTATTGAGATTAGGCCTGTAACGTGCCCTACGTATTACGCGTGGTTTCAACTATCACGCACGGTAACCAAGGGGTATTAAAAAACAATTTGGTCCATTGGTCACCTTGCTTCTTTTACGATTATTTGCCTATAAGCAGTACATAGCGTTCGGGGATACATGGCCTTGTTCGCCTAGATCTGTCCCATGATACATGCGTGAAGATTTTAGCCTATAGCTGCACATACAAACTCCTCTGTGCGCTGTCTATGCTGCACTAAGGGAAGTGACTTCTACCTCGTTCGAAGTATATTTCCTTTACCTTTCGAATTGAGCTATATAGTAACATACCAATCATTGCTAGGACATTTTCTACAACTGGCTCATATTTCGCAATTATTATGTCGCCGCAAAAAAGAATCATAATATAATTTATTTCTCTGTAAAAAATCAGACCTCTTACAAGCATATGGAATGAGGATGAACTGACAAGACAGAGACCAGAACATTGCCGGAGAGAAGAAACTGAATCATGTGCGCGTCGCGCAGGCCAGATTTAGCGAATCCGTTTAGCGTCAGTCTGCACTGCGCTAACCGTAATTTGGTATTTAAGAGGCGCAGGTACGGTATAAAACGGCAAAAAGTGCCTATTCCAGAGCAATATGCTTGCTTTGCTGAAATTCCAGTATTTTGCGGACCAGCCGCACTAATAAGGCGCGAAATGGTCTTGCAGAAGGTGCATTGTTACAGAGATGAAATCAACCAGGTTAAACCATACATGGATCACATTGCATGGATCAGTGCCTACACGCAACACATTTCTGAACAGTGTTTTACACGTGGAGCACTCTTCCTGTCACGAATCTGCTGCGAGCAGAATGCACCAGGCAAGTATAATGTCATTGGAATGACGTGTAAAATTGATTAGCTGTCTGTAACGGAAATGTCAGTGTTTCAACTCAGCCTATCTGATGATGTTGCACAGTTATGCATGACTTTATTATTTATTGTGCGCTCTTCAGATGACATTCGTTAACAATATTAGTTTTTTGTAGCAATATAGCAGGACGATCAAACAAACTCGCTTGTTGCCTTTTACGCTCATCGAAATAGGAAAGAAATATAGTCGCACGTCATCTTCACCGCGGAAATAGGAACGTTAGGAGCAAGATCAATATTAGAACAATGAAACTTGTCGTTGTTCATGTTCATGTGCAACCTCCACAGTTGTGTATATAAGAGTGTCACGTCATTAGCGAGACAAGCAGCCTTTGACGCTCATTAACGATGGTGAATGTTTCGAGATTCCGAATAATACTCGTTGTGGCCGCATGTGCCATTGTTTTGTCCATGATGCTCGACGAAAAGACGTTTGGGGCCAAGGCCGAATATGCTGGTACCGTGGGGCGTAGACCTCCACCTCGAACTAGACCTAGACCTCAACCATTTGTTAATAAGAAGCTGCCTAAGAACGCGAAGACTACATCTACAAAACCTACTGCCCCTTCATCAGATGGATCGTCTGGATCTCCTGAAGATCCTGTACCCCCTGGAGCTACAGGAGCCGCCGGAGATCCTGCACCTCCTGCAGCACCCGTAGCTCCTCTGTCTCCTGTAACGCCTGGATTGGCTGGAATGGCTGGAATGGCTGCGTTGGCTGGAATGTCTGGAATGTCTGGATCGGCCGGATTGCTTGGAGGTCTTGGAGGTTCGTATATGAATCCTTTATGATGAATTTTTTGTCCGTAATTCTAATAACAACATGTTTAGCGCAGCCATTGACAATGCATGTAGGAGCTTAGAGGTGCAGCTAGAAGCTAAAATATTTAACAGATCTATGTATCCCCGGACAGGACTAGGCAAAAAAAGCCATGTATCTCCGAACCGGGCTTTGTTCACATGCGATTTCCAAAACTGCGGCCTATAAAGTACATCTAGCTTGCTAAACAATATCTTTATCGGGAATTTAGGACAGGCTATCATTGCCTCTTGATCTTAGAAATCTTAAGAAATCTATCGTGGTTCCTTCACTCTTGAGGAAAACCTTTGTCGCTCATGACACTTTACGCTGATACTCTTACCACAAATAACTAGCGCAGCAAATTTCATGTACACAAGAAGGAACACAACCTACAAGAACTAGTGCTACTACCGATTGTTTTCTTCAGTCATGCCCCTCCGAACTATGTAGACTGAAACACATAGCCCGCCACGGCCGCTTTTCTCGTGGGAGGGTGATAAACAAGAAATGTTAACTAGTGAAACAAGGCCGCTGAGTTGGTCAGTTTGTTACTTGACAAGCAAGAAACTTTTTGTGTTGATTAAAATATGGGCTGCATGAAATAATTATTGGGACTAATAAGTATCAACATCCTGCCCTTTCGGCGTCACAGAATCTGTGATATGCCTGTGCCCGATCTCATGCCACGCGGATTTAGGAAAATCCGTCATTTAGACTTGCATGTTTTTCATGACAGGATGGAAGGGCAGCTGCTAATTACATACAAAATGTAAAGATACGACGAGACGTTATTAGAGCGCAGCACTTAGGCACCCATTCCTGCGTTGAGCGGCGTCGCTGTCACCGTAGCCATCGGTGGCGTAACCGATAGAAATGAAAAAGTAACCGATAGACATGAAAAAAAATGAGAAAAAATTTCCTAGAATTTATGTAATTTGAACCCGGGCCCTCTGCGTGGCACTCGAGTATTCTACCACGAGCCACGCTGGCGCTTGAAACTCTTTTGCAAAAAGAGACCCAATACAGGTGTCATATCGGGCAAGGAATCGCGTTAACATACGTAATGTAGCGTGGCAGGAGAGTAAAATAACAACGAGTCATCACAAAAAGGTAATTGCGAAACGAGTGAGTCGTTGGATGCTTCCCACCCACTGGACAGTGCTCAGCCATAATTTTCATCGTGATCAGCTACATGTAGCATCAATAACGTGCGCCTTACTGATGCGTAGCAGATACTACGTTTATCCACAGAAAGACGAATAATGGAGTAGTGGGTGCTTAGCTACTTCACAAAAATTATGATTTATGGCTATTCAATACCTTGCGAAAAGCCAAAACTTCAAACACAGTTGGCTTTGCCCCGACACGAAGCTGCGTTCAGAATTTCCCATTATGCAGTATCGCGATCTCGGTAGAATCTTTTCAAACCTCACAAATAGACTAGGACGCCTGCCCTTAGTTTAAAGTTTGTCACACCTCTCGAAAATGCGCACATGCAATAATACGTTGAGTAGCCAATGAGAAAAACAATGTCAGCTATCACATCTGTTTCCACTTGTTAGGAAAATTTTATGTTGAACTTATATTTTCATCTTCCATGCTAGCAATAGGATATAAACGGATCTAATCCAACCGCTTATCTGTGTTGACACAGAAAATCATCGAAGTAGCTAAAATTTATTGTTTACTTTTTAAATGCGTGAGCGTGCGATTCACTGCCTTTCCACTGCTAGCAAATGCATTGCATTTCTTTCTCGTGCTCTGCGACGAACATGACATAAATACTGTCATACAATATTTCAGGTTGAAACCATCTATGATTTTCTAATGTTTTCATAATCACTTGAAGTACTACAAGAAACATTAGTTGATAGTAAGAGTTTCGCGCGTCTTGGTATCTTGGGCGTGTGACTGCGTTGTTCTTAGGATTCGATGTTTCTTATCCACTCGAGCAAAGAATTACACAGTAAAACTTATAATGTTTAGACAGATACATCTAGAAAGTGGTGATTTATTCCTAACCAAGAAGACTGCAAAAAATTTGTACACATAATCGACATATATAAGTGCACACTACACCTTTTTGTGCAAATATATGACTTCTTGCGAGGTTAAGAGTAAGCTAAGCGCTCCTCATTACGTTATCATAGTTCGTTTTGCTTATTTTTCAGTGCGCGTGTTAATGAAGCGAAGATTATTGACGATTAATATAAATATGTCCTTTTTCCTGCGCCTCATCATCATTATCAGCCTGTCTACGCCCACTGCAGGGCAAAGGCCTCTCCCATGTTGCGCCAATCAACCCGGTCATGTGCTTTCTGCTGCCACGTTATACCTACAAACTTCTTAATCTCATCTACTCACCTAATTTTCTGTCTCCCCCTCGCGCGTTTGCCATCTCTTGGAATCCAGCCAGTTAACCTTAATGACCACCGGTTATGCTGCCGACATGCGGCGTGCCCCGCCCATGTCCATTTCTTCTTCTTCTTGATTTCAACTATGACATCCTTAACCCCCGTTTGTTCCCTGACCCGCTCTGCTCTCTTCCTGTCTCTTAAGGTTACACCTATCATTTTCCTACGCCTATTAAATACTGAATGCCAGAAATATACGCTTACAATTTTCGAATGCTTTAAAATGAAGCTGCAGTGGCATGTCACATAATTTTTTACAACTACGTGAACACTTCAAAGTATTCTTAACCAAAAAAATCACACCATCTCCCACTAAAGGACACCATGAGGCGATGCGAAGCAGCGTTTCGGCATGTCAAGCCCGCGTTCCCGAGGGGGAGTGGAGAGGGGGAGGGGAGTGAGCGGGAGGGGAGAGGGGAAGAGTAGAGAGTAAGTGGAGAGGGTGAGAGGGAGAGTGGAGAGGAGGCGTGTGGAGAGGGGTCGCGCATGCGCAGCACTGGTGGTCACGCCGCACACCACCGGTTTGGACTCCGCCGTAAGATGCTTCGCATCTAATAAACACAGAATATGGCTCATATTAATTGGACAACATGCGGTATGCGCACTATAATGTAACAATAATAATATCTGGGGTTTAACGTCCCAAAACCACGATATGATTATGAGAGACGCCGTAGTGGAGGGCTCCGGAAATTTCGACAACCTGGGGTTCTTTAACGTGCACCTAAATCTAAGTACACGGGGCCTCGAACATTTTCGCCTCCATCGAAAATGCAGCCGCCGCGGCCGGGATTCGATCCCGCGACCTTCGGGTCAGCAGTCGAGTGCCATAACCACTAGACCACCGTGGCGGGGCCGCACTATAATGTAGGTGACGACTTTGGCTATCTGTATGCTAGTTGACATACAAGTCAACCTGAAGAAATATAAGTGTCAAAGTATTGCACGATGCTTCTTTTATTCTTTTCCATTGTTTCTTAAAGTGAAAACAGAGCACTAATGACTGCTAAACGAACAGGTTCCGCAGTTCCTGTCATGCCAAGTGTGGGCACCGCCATCGGTACTATTCAATCGGCTGCTAGCCGCGGCGCCCTCCCTCAGCATCAATCTTCATATGCTGAGAATCCTCAAAATGACAAAGCGGTACAGCCAGATGTACAGCAAGAGGTACAGCAAGTGGTACAGCAACAGGTGCAGGAAGCGGCACAGCCACAGGTACAGCAAGATGCACAGCCACAGGTACAGCAAGAGGCACAGCACAGGTACAGCAAGAGGGACAGCCACAGGTACAGCAAGAGGCACAGCAAGAGGTGCAGCAACGGGTACAGCAAGATGGAGGCACAGTCAGCGCAGCATCATCACAGACAGATTCTTGAAGTTTTGCGCTACGACGATAAAAATGCAAAATAAAACCTCCCCGCCTTCTTTGTGACACATGTATACTCTGTCTTTGCTCAAATAAATAAAGAAATATTTCGTCTATGTCGTTACCAATGTGGCAGAGGTCGCTCTCTTCAGGAAGAGCCTACGGCAGGAGCATTATATTGCATGAAGGTGCTGTGTTCTGTGTCTAAGCTGACAAAGTGTTCCCGCGCGAATCTTGCTTTGCTTTTTATTACGGCGAAAAGCATTATACAGTCTCATTAGTCGAGACGAGTTTAAGGTTAAGCGAGGCATTGTGATAAATCGCGAGAAAGGCGTCGGCGCCAACACATACTGCAATAAAGTAAGTGACAAAAGTCGTCCAAAAATCGCGTGATAATCAAGTAAATGGCCGTGTGCAGTCGGCAACCGAAAGTCACATCACCTCAATCTAACACGACGCCATCAATGATGTCACAAATCTCCAAAATTTCTCGTCTTTATCGGAGTCACAGCATGACGTCACATGAAGACATTCTTGCACGAAATCGTCACTTGGTTGAAGGCGGGCCGATTACGAAGGTAGTGCAAAACCACATGTGGTACAAAAATTGCCTCAGATCTCGGAGGCAACGCAAAACTATTTTAGGTGCTGCAGGCTTTCATGAGAACGAAAGGTAAGGAGAAAAAGAAGACGTTTTTTGCCTTCCAGTCGCCTTTTCTTTTCTTTTTGTGTTTTTCTAGCCTTGAATATTAGTGTGAGTTTTTCCTTACATATCCTTATTATAAACATATTTGAAATGTAAAACAATTTTATCTCAAAAATAAGGTGCCGCCCGTTTCATGGCCGATCCCCCACAGTGGGTTGCGCCAGGTTGACACGGTCCAACCAACCAACCAACCAGTCGCCTTAAGCAAATGAGCAAAGGACCGTGTGTGACATTCGCTTTCAAGTCGTCTTAGGGGAGTCTATAAGGCACCCTGTGAGTTTTTTGCGATAGCAAATGTATGAACACGCCAGGTACACTTTTGTCACCGTCGCCGTGAGGTACCGTATAAAGCCCAAATCAATCATATCTCCCGGTGCTTCATATATTCTATGTACGAGTGAAAGAATTCGAAGGCAGCCGATGATCGGGGCTGAAACGAAAACGAAACGTGCCGGCCGTCCTTCGTTGCGCGATATACAAAGAGAGGGGGGGGGGTGTACCGGAGGGTGGCCAGCGGCGCATCGGCGGTAACTTTCTTGAACTATGTTCCTGCGACAGGACAGACAGACACACAGACAGACAGGCAACGAACTTTATTGGATCCTGAGGAGTTACTGACAGGACCCCCTAAAGGGAGGCCCTTGTAACCGCTGGCCGCGCCCACGTAGAGGACAGAACGCCGTGACGCTCCGCCCTTTCCTGGGCCCTCTGGATAGCCTGGGCTTGCTTTCGGAGTGCCGTGCTTCTGATGGCCTCCTCCCATTCGGCTTCGCTGTAGAGAAGGGTTTCAGGCAACGCGGGACATCGCTAGAGCATGTGAGCCATGGAACAAAAGGTTTCACTGCAGTCTGGGCAACCAGGGTCAACGTCCGAGTACATCTTACTGAAGATGCCCCGCGACGGGAAAGACCTCGTCTGCAACATTCTCAGAGTAGCTGACTGAGCTCTGCTGAGCTTCGGGTGAGGAAGAGGATAGACGCTCCTGCCAAGTTGGTAATGCTTTGTGACTTCATTAAATGTCAGAAGTGGATCGTTCTGCTGAGTCCCTTCCTGCCCCTCCGGAGCCTCCAGACCGTCGCGGCGCGTGAGTTCTCGCGCACGATCGTGCGCCAGCTCGTTGAGGTTTGGGAAGCCCTCGAGAACGTTCTTCCCCATGTGTGCGGGGAACCAAGTGATATACACCATTTCCCGCTAAAGGGGACCATGAGGCGATGCGAAGCTGGAGCACTTGCACGATCGCGTTCCCTTGGCGTTCTTTGGGCATGCTACCGTGGAACGCGAAGAGGAACGCTACGCGCGTCTTGTCTTACCTCTAGCCTGGCCGTTAATTCCCACAGGGCGAGCGGGGACCGCGGTCGGCAGGCGTGCGAGAGGGGGGCAGCGTAGGAGAGGAGAGTGAGGGGGAGCGGACGCGCATGCGCTGCTGCTCATCGCGGAGTTGCGCAGGAGAGAATTTCGGCATATCTAGCCCGCGTTTCAGAGCAAGAGTGGAAAGGGTGAGGGCAGAGGTGAAGTGGAGAGGGGGATGGAAGAGGGAAGTGGAGGGGGGAAAGGGGAGGGGAGAGAGGAAGAGGGCAGGGAAAGTGGAGAGGGGGAATGGGAAGGGGAGAAGGGGAAATGGGAAGTGGAGAGGGGGAGGGGAGAGGGTGAGTGGAGAGGGTATGCGCATGCGCAGTAAGGGTGGTCACGCCGCACACCACCACCACCATCGGATTGAACTCCGCCATAAGATACTTCGCATCTAAAAATGAGAGCCGGGACAAGCCCTCTTCTCTAGAATGGAGGCCGCCTCTCGAGCGAGGTTACCCGATTCGAAAGCCCTGATTACCTCCCTCGAGTCGGTGTAAATGTAGGAACGCTCTGGGTCAGACGAAGCCAGCGCTACCGCGATTTGCTCCGCTATACCCGGGGTGGCCACCCTTACCGAGGCGGAGGAGCGAAACTCCCCCCGCCCGTCTATAACAACGCGAACATTCTCCTGTTTCCGTACTGCGCTGCATCGGAAGTTCTTTTTTTATTGCGAAGCATTTCTTAGCGAACCCAATATGCAGCGTGTTTCTATCTACATATCCACCTACCTTTCTAGCCGCCTACGTCTAGGTGTTCTCGTCATTGCCTCATTACCTTCACTTAAAGGAGTTTGGATGCGAGCTCGTTGGCACGGATCCATCATAAAAACACAGCGCTTTTTATGATGGATGATGTTTAAATTAGCGCTGTGTTTTTGTGATGGCTCCTTAAGTTAGTGTATACCAAAACTAGCATGTGACGATAAGAGGATTTGACTAACATGACTGCCCGGTCATGACAAGAATGACCTGAAAAAATCTTGTTGCGTGCGTCCTCAAATCCTTTCCTCCAGACACGTGTGGCATACACCCATTAACCACGGGCCGCGGTTCACGGGTATGCCCCACAAGTATTTGCCAGTTTATATCTACCTAGGAACAGCGAGAACATACATTGGTGCTTTAAATGAGAGAGCGTTAAGGATCCCGGCAGGAATCGAACCTAATGCACTCTTCGTGGCAGTCAGGTATTCTACCATAGAGGTCTAAAGTTATTTTGGAAAAAGACCATATGCGGGCGTAATGTCGGTACAGCGTCAGCTGTGGATGGAGTGTTTGCTATCTAGTAGGGAAGGAAGGAAACAGAGGAGAAGGCAGGTAGATTAACCAGAAAAATTTCCCGTTGGCTACCCTACACTGGGGGATCGGGGAAGGGGAATACACAGATAAAAAAGCCAGCAGATCCCACGCATTGTGGGAATCGATGTAATGCGAAGCAGCCAGCAAAGAGCTGCATACATCGTCTTGTATGTCATTGAGGAAATGCGTGTCATGGTTTTCATGTTAACTCCTAATATTTATGTTCGTCACACAGTAACGTCGCGCAATAGCAACTTCGGGGTAGATCAAGCTAGCGAAACGGCCGCCAGCGCACCATGAGCGTGGCACGTAAGTCATGCTGCACATGACATGCGTGTCACGATTTCATGTTAACTCGTGTCATTTTATGTTTGTCACACAGTCACGTCGCAAGATACCATTTTGGTGTATCAAGCTAGCGAAACGGCCGCCAGCGCACCATGAGCGTGGCAAGTAAGTCATGCTGTACATGACATGCGTGCCATGATTTTCATGTTAACTCGTGTTATTTATGTTCGTTACACAGTCACGTCACGAGATACCAGTTTTGGTGTATATAAAGCTAGCGAAACGGCCGCCAGCGCATCATGAGCGTGGCCGTAAGTCATGATGTACATGACATGCGTGTCATGATTTTCATGTTAACTCGTGTCATTTATGTTTGTGACACAGTCACGTCGCAAGATACCAATTTTGGTGTATATCAAGCTAGCGAAACGGCCGCCAGCGCACCATGCGCGTGGCACGTAAATCATGCTGTACATGACATGCATGTCATGATTTTCATGTTATGACGTGTCATTTATGTTTGTCATACAGTCATGTTACGCCATACCAATTTTGGTGTACATTCCCTTAACCAAGTGACCAGGAGAGCACAAAGTCGTAGGCGGCTAGATAGATAGATAGATAGATATAGATCGATAGATAGATAGATAGATAGATAGATAGATAGATAGATAGATAGATAGATAGATAGATAGATAGATAGATAGATAGATAGATAGATAGATAGATAGATAGATACGCTCAAAGTCGCAGAAGTTCGCTAAGAAATGCTTCGCATTTAAAATAGAGAGGTGGGAAGGGAAGGAGAGAAAAAAAAAGGAAGAAGGGAGGCAGATAACGCACTGCAGCGTGCGGGATTGAACCACAATTCAGAGGCGTTCGCAGAAGCCCGTCGTCCTGAAAAAGCCCAAGAATGCTTCAAAGCTGTGTGCACATAGCAATGTTCAACGTTTACGACAAAGGTCAACGCGCGCAACCAATGCAGCCGGGAGCGACCCTAAACATGCACACAGCGAACGCCGTGGCCTCACTTGTATGCTAGTGGCCATTACCCAGGCCATCGGGAGGTACGGCGTGCAGATCGCAGAGGCCACGTTACTCCTGGGACCTAGCATATTTCTGACGTCGGTGGCGCTGATAAGCATGCCAAAACACATCTCGCATACGACTAATCTATATGAGTGAAACGCATGAGGGTACGTTAAACTAAAAGTGTTGTAGCACGCTTCGTTTGCAGCGTACGCAACATATTGTGCACAGCGTACGAAACTTCTGCGTACGCCTAACTAAAAGTGTGACACAACCTGGTGTTTTAGAGCGCAGCTCTTAGGCGCCCGTTCCTGCGTTGAGAGATATCGCTGTTGTTTGCTGGCGTCAGCGTAATCGATCGAGCGAACGAGAACAAAAAAGAGTGAACGCGGAGTCTGTTGATATCACGAGCCACTTGCCTCTAACCTCGCTTTCTTCCTCAGTCACGCGCGCTGCCCCTCGGTCGGAGCTCGTGCGCATGCAGGGCTGGCACTTGTACTGCGCCTGGCTTCGCTTGTCGTAACGTGGCTGTCGGCGTTTCGCTTGGTTCGTGACGTCTGCAATGCACAGAGTGGTGTGCGTGGTACTCGAGCGCTGTCGGCGTTTCGCTTTGTTCGTGAAGCCTGCAATGTACAGAATGGCTCTCGTAGCGCTCGAGCGCTGGAAGTTTCTGTAGCAATGTGTAACGAATGCTACATTGCTACAACTGCGCATAGCCAAAACTTCAAACACAGTTGGCTTTGCCCAAACACGAAGCTGCGGTCAGAATTTGCATTAGGCAGTAACGTAATCGTGGGTGAATGTTTCGACGTCGCAACAACACGCCGACGAACGCTGTTTCTTGAGCGCGTTGTCACACGCCCGGAATGTTTATATATCTCTCTGATGAAACTCACGGCAGTGCGGATAGGTGCCGCACTATACTAGATTTTGTGGGTCAGGCATAGTTGGCAAACCTGGTGACCTCGCGTCGCTTACATGCCCTATTTATTTAAGAGACAGCGCTCCGCCTTGAAGCACAGACTCAAGGTCTGAGCTTTGTCTCCTTTTTTGTCCGAATACATGTACTAGGTGTGCTTATGACTGACGGAAACCACTAGCCGCTCAAGGCGACCGACGAGTTCGTTGTATTTCTTGAAGGTTTGGTCACTCAAAATAATATTTATTAATCATAAGCAACCTTGCCACATTTCTGCGTCAGAGCCTATGTGATTAACGTGCCTCCGACTATTTACCATGCGGCTTTTGGAAAGATGGTCTTTCTGACTTTTATGTTGGTGATAACAATATTAGGAGAGCAGCTTACATAGTATGTGCCAAACTTACAAAAAGGTGTTCTTACGTATTATAAATAGACATAGAAACATGCCCTTAGTTTGAAGTTTATGCTAGACAAGCCGAATACGCATATACAATAAAAGTTGACCCTGACTACACATAAAAATCAACGCAAAATCACCATATGCTTTGTGGTTTGTTAGCAAGATATAATGTAGTACATTGTGTTATGATGGTCCACGTTAACACAAGCACAAAAACAGGCCTAATCTGGAAAAGGCACCTACAATTACGTGGAAAATAATCAAGGCAATGAGAATGGCTCGATGAGGTTTAATTATGGCAGCGTGCTTTCGATTGTGCTATAGGAATATGAATGTAGCCTATTTTTATGTGCTCATGTTATGGGCATGTGATGTGGTTTAGTAATACAATATTTCAGGTCTGTTTTTCGTAGATGCAACGAATTTCTTATAATCTACTCTACTTTTGCTCGTCTTCGAAGCCCCCACCATTTGTAGACGCCTTTAAAAATATGTAGACGTTTTTAAAAATAAATCAATATGCACAAGTGGCATATTGATTTATATATCGATATCATAATTCAACACTGTTTCAATGTAGTAAGCAGTGTTTGTGATTGACATTCTTTGTCATCGCTGAGCACGCAAAACAATGTAGGTGACTTGACTTTGACAATCTCTATGCCAGCTGATATGCAAGTAAAGCCCAATCAAGCACATTGTTAAACCCTACCTATAAAAAGTTGGAGCTTCAACAAATACTTTAACCGCACGGCTACTCACCAAATCATAATGCGGCACGGAATTATTGTCCCTCAATCATTGCCATCCCTCATCCGAACCATTAAAGAACACCGCCTTTACACCTTGAAAAGATGGTTGACCAGCGAAGCCGAAAAGGGTAGCCCGGTGCTTTTCACTTGATTTATCACGGATCCACTCCACTCTGTGAAAGTGGATTATCAGCGAAGCCCTGTAGCGAAAGGCCCAGAGGTGACCTTGAATTTTACTGAAAGGTACATAAAGGCACAGCGTAATCATGAAAGGTCCAAAAAGATACAGCAAGGTACATAAATATTGGCAAAGCTTGCACAAAGCCGCGCATGGCTTGAAACAGCGAAACTCGATGATTCTAAAGACTAATTTATTATGCTTCTAGGTTGTTTCGAGGCCTTTGGTGGGTGATGCAGGTTATTTCAAGGTTGCTTGTAGGTCGTTGCTAGGTATTACTTTGGTGATGCTGGGTAGTTTCTACGTTGATTCTCAGCGCAGAGCGGTTAGACTTAAACCAAACGCAGTCACATACACGACACCGATGTCCAAGCTGCAGAGACAGAACCTCGCGCTTAAACCAAGCGTTCGCACCAGGGGCGTAGCCAAGGGGGGGGGGGGGGGGTGGAGGGGTTCAAACCCCCCCTGAAATTTTTCAGTTTTGCTTGCGTATATAGGCACGCACACATACAAACGCACGCACGAACATACATAAAGTATGGTTGAACCCCCCCCCAAAAAAAAGAATTTCTGGCTACGCCCCTAATTCGCACGTCTCAAAGATCTACGGGCCCCTTGTCGTTGGCGTAGGCCTTCCATCGCTTCAGGGTCTTCTCGCAACCGCTAGGTGATGCAGGTTGTTTCTAGATTGCTTCTAGGTCGTCGCTAGGCTTTAGCTAAGTATTGCTATGTAGTTTCTACGTTGATTCTCTGCGCAGAGAGGTTCGAGTTGAAACCCCAGACAGTCGCATGCACGACACGGATGTCCAAACTGCAGACAGAACTTCGCGCTGAAAGCAAGCATTCGCACGTCTCAAATATACGGCCACGTCGTCATTGTCGTAGGCCTTCCATCGCTTAGAGGCCGCCGTCGTTTCGCAGCCATTCGCTGGGCTAACTGTTGCCTTCTTGATTTTTAGTGGACCAGTGGTGAGTTTTGTGGCACGTACCCGTTCATGAGGATGATAGTTGTTTGGCATGCCGCATGCGCGTTTCGTTTTGTGCACGATTTTGAGAATCCATTTGAACAGAATGCGTATTTTTGCCGCATTCACCGTTTTGCGACACTTCAGTAGACCAGAGGTGAGTAGGGTTTGCCCACTTCTGTAGAGTATACGTTTCTCCGCGCGAAAAATGATTAGTTTTAGTGGAGCAGTGGTGCTAGTCGGCGATGACTAACACTCCCAGGTTTAAATGCACATATATACCCCATAAAGTTGACGGGAGGATGACCGCCGCCGTAACTCAGTGATAGAGCATCGGACGCGTTATTCGAAGTTCACAGCTTCGGTCGCTGCCGGCGGTAAGTTATCTTTCCGTCCACGTTACTTTATTCGCATTTATATCCTAATTATTACGATTTACATCCCCTATACTTTCCTTGGCATTGTTGTCTGTTAATTCTCTGACAAGAAATTTTTCTACAGCGGGCACATATGTCGCAAAATTTATGTCGCGGAGTAGGAAAAAAAACCATAATATAATTTACTTCTCCGTATAAAATCACACGTTTTACCAGCATATGAAACGAGGATGAACTGACAAAACAGAGACCGAACATTGCCAGAGAGAAACAAACTGAATCATGTGCGCGTCGCGCAGCCAGGTTTAGAGAATCGGTTTAGCGCCGGTCTGCCCTGTGCTGACTGGTTTTGATATTCAACAAGTACAGGTATGTATACACAGCAAAAAGTGCCTATCCCAGAGCAGTAATGCCTGCTTTGCTGAAATTCCAGTATTTTGCATACCAGTCATTGTAAGGATGCGCGAAATGGCCGTGCACAAGGTGCATTGTTACAGAGTTGAATTCAACTAGGTTAAGCATACATGGAGCGCATTGCATGGACGTCGTGCCTACGCGCAACACAATCTGAACAATTACTCGACACGTAGAGCAATCTTTCCGTCACAAACCTTCTGCGAGTAGAATGCACCAGGCAAGTATAATGTAACTAGAATGACGTGTAAAAATTGATTGCATGTAAGTAACGCAGACATCACGGTTCCTACTCACCCTCTTTGACGAAGTTGGATAGTTATGTGCGAGTTTAGTATTTATTGCGCGCTACACAGATGACATTCGTTAACGATCTTAGTTGTAAGCAGTAATATAGCAGGAATTTAAAACACATTCGCCTGTTGCCTTTTACGCTCATCGAATAAGGAAGAAAATATAGTTGCATAGGAGCGTGTGGAGCGAGATCAATTTTTAGAACAATGTAACAATATTCCTGTTGACGTGCCACCTCCTCCTATATGTATATAAGGGCGTCACGTTATTTGACAGAACCAGCAGCCTCTGACAATCATTAACGATGGTGAAGGCTTCGAGTTTCGGTATCATTTTCGTTGCGGCCGCATGTGCCGTTGTTTTGTCCATTATACTCGACGAAAATACGTTTGGAGCGAAGGCCGAACCTGTTCCTGCCGTGGTACATAGACCTAGACCTCGACCTGCACCTAGACCGAAACCGGCCGCTAAAAAGAAACTATCTAAGAGTACCAAGACTACGTCTTCAAAACCTACTGCTGCCCCTTCAACAGACAGATCGTCTGGAACTCCAGAAGATCCTGTAACTCCTGGAGCTACAGGAGCTCCCGGATCGCCTGCATCTTCCGTACCACTTGTAGGCCCTGTAGCTCCTCTCTCTGCTGTAACTCCTGGAATGACTGGAATTAATGGAATGCCTGGAATGCCTGGAATGTATGGAATGGCTGGAATGGCTGGAATGCCTGGAATGATGGGAATGGCCGGAATGCCAGGATCGGCTGGATTTCTTGGATCTCTTGCAGGTTCGTATACGAATCCTGGTATAATGCATTTTTTGTTCATAATTAAAATAATAGCATGTTTAGCGCAGCCACCGACAATGCATGAAGGGGCATACAGGTGCAGCTAGAGGCTAACATCTTTCACAGCCGTATCTCCGGACAGGACTAGGCCAACAAAGCTCTGTATCTCCGAACAAGGCTATGTTCACATGCGATCGAAATTGCTGCCTCTCAAGTACTGCTGCGGCCATGTCTATGTAGAGCGCGCGTTTTTCTCTGCGGGGCGACCCCTTGAGGCAGTTTCGGGCTCTGATGTGGTCAGCCTGACTACTAGGCCACGCATGCTCCCTGCTACATCAAGTCAGAGCCCGAAACTGCCTGAAGGTGTCACCCTGCAGAGCAGAAAACCGGCTGCTCGCGCGCTCTACACAGACGTAGCCGTGGATGTACATCTAGCTTGCTAAACATATGTTTCAGCGGGAACTTAGGACAGGATATTGTGGCTTCTTGATCGTAGGAAATCTCTTAAAAGCTATCGTGGTTTCTTCATCCTCGAGAAAAGTTTTGTCGCTCACGATACCTTACAGTTATACTCTTACAGTAAGTACTTAGCGTGAGAAATTTCACATACACTCGAAAGAAACCTAAAATACAGGGACTAGCGGTACTACCAATCGCGTTTTCCGTTGACGCCCCTCCGAAATATGTAGACTGAAGCACATAGCCCGCCACGCCCACTTTTTCTCGTGTTAAGGTGATAAACAACAAATGTTAACAAATCAACAATGCGTTGCTCACTTGTTTATTTGGAAACCAACTAACTTTTCTCGTTGTTTGAAATGTGGGTGTCATAAAATAGATATTAAGAGTAATATTTATCAACCTTCTGCCCTTTCGACGTCATATATTCTGTGATATGCGTGCGGCCGAGCTCATGCCTCGCGGAATTCGGAAAGGCGGTCATTTCGACTTTCATGTTTTTCATGACAGGATCGCAGAGGAGCTGCTAATCACATACAAAATGCAAAGCTTGCGACGAGACGTTATTTTTAAACATCACAAATAAACGTGGACGCGTGCCCTTTGTTTAATGTTTATGCCACACGTCTCAAAAATGCTCTCATACAATAATACGCTGACTAGCCAACAATAAAAAAGACAACGTAAGCTATCATATACGCGTTTGGACTTGTTAGCAAAATTTTATGTGGTGTATTAGATTTCTATCTTCCATGCTAGCAATAGGATATAAACGGATATAATCTGAACGCTTATGCCAGTTAACATACAAAAATAATTGAGGCAGCGGAATGTTTTGTTTACGTCTTAATTGCGTCAGCGTGCGGTTCACTACCTACCCACTGCCAGCAATGAATTCTCCACTGTCAGCAAATGAATTAAATTTTTTTCTCGTGCTCTGCGACGCGCATGATATAAGTACTGTCACACAATAATGAAAGTTGAATCGTCTATGATTTGCCAATGTTTTCATAATCTTCTGCATTTCTACAAGAAACCTTACTTGATAGTAAGTTTCGTGTATATTGCTGTTTTGGTTGTGTGGACTATGTGGTTGTTAAGATTAGACGTTCATCATCCACTCGTCCAAATAATTACTTTAGGAAACTTATCATGTTTAGATAAATACATCATGAACGTGGTGATTTCTTCATAACCAAGAAGCCTGAATCAAATGTGCCCACATAATTGACATATAAAAGTGCATCCTTACATCTGCTTCTACTAATATATATCTCCTTACAGGCTAAGAGTAACCTAAGCCCTCCTTCATTAACGTTATTACAGTTCAATTTGCTTATTTTCAGCGTACATGTTTATAGCACCTAATATTCATATTACCCTTCTCCAACGCCTATTAAATATTAAATGTCAGAAATATTCACTTACAACTTTTAGATGCTTTAAAATGAAGCTGTTAACTGTTGCACAATTTTTTACAACCGCATGCATACTTCAATAAATTCTTATGGAAGAAACATTTAATATGGCTCACATTTATTGGACGTTATGTGGTATGCGCCATACATCTAATGTAAGTGGGGACTTTGGCGATCTCTATGCGAGGTGACCTAAAAAACCAACGGGAACAAATGAAAGCTACCCAGTATTGTACAACGCTTGTTTTATTTTTTCACATTGTTCCTATAGTGAAAACAAGGCACTAATGGCTGTTATATTAACAGGTTCCGCAGCTCCTGTCTTGAATAGCTTGGGCTCCGCCATTGGTACTATTCAATCGGTGGCTAGCCGCTCCCGCCCTCAGTATCAACCTGCATATCCCACTTATCCTCAAAATAACCAAGCGGTACAGCCAGATGTACAGCAAGAGGCACAGCAAGTGGCACAACAACAGGCACCGCAAGCGGCACAGCCACAGGTACAACAAGAGACACAGCCACAGGTACAGCAAGAGGCACAGCCACAGGTACAGCAAGAGGCACAGCCACAGGTACAGCAAGAGGCACAGCCACAGGTGCAGCAAGATGGAGGCACAGGCAGCGCAGCATCATCATAGACAGCTTGTCAAAGTCGTGTGCTACGAGTATAAAAAATGCAAAATAAAACCCGCACTCCTTCTTTGTGATACATGTACTTTGTCTTTGCTCAAAGAAATAAAAGATTGTCTCTCGTCTATGTCGTTACCAATGATGCAGAGGTCTGCTCTCTTAAGGAGAGCCTACGGTGCAAGCGTTATAAATGCATGAATGAGCCGTGCTCCGTCTCAGCGGACAAAGTGCTAACGCGCGAATTTGTTTGCTTTTTATTAAGGTAACACTTTTATAAATCCACATTAGTCAACGCGCTTTTGAGATTTCGCGAGACCTGATGATAAATTGCGAGAACGGCGTCCACGTCAACACGAATATTGCAAAAAAAAGTAAGTGATAAAAGCCGGTCAGAAGTCGCGCGATATCCAAGTAAATTGCTGTGCGCAGTCGGCATACCAAAAGTCACGTCACCTCAATCTAATATGACACCATCAATGACGTTACAAATATCCAGAATTCACCTACGTCATCGTGATGTCTTTATCGAGTCACAGCATGACGTCACATGAAGACTTCGTCTCACGAAATCGTCGCTTGGTCGAAGGCGGGCTAATCACGGAGGCTGTGTAAAACAATGTGAGGCGCGCAAATTGCCTCAGATCCCGTAAGCAGGGCAAAACCACGTTAGGTGCAGCAGGCTTTCATGGGGAATGAAAAAAATTGAAGAAGGAAAGGGAAATGGCTTTCGCCTTTTAGCCGTCTTAGGCGAATGCGTAAAGTTCCGTGTGACATTCGCTTTCAAGTTCTCTTAGGAGAATGTAGAACGCACCCTTTGAGCTTTTTGCGATAGCAAATGTATGAACACGCCAAGTGCAGTTTTGTCGTCGCCGTCGTCGTGAGGTACCGTATAAAGACTAAACTGATAACATCGTCCCGTGCGGTATATTCTCTATGTGCGAGTGAAAGAGTGCGAAGGTAGGCAACAATCGTGGTTCAAACGAAAACGACACGTACCGGCCGTCCTTCGTTGTGCAATAGGTTCAGAGGAGATGTCCAGGAGGGTGGACTATGCCGCTTCGGCAGGAATTATCTTGAACTATGTGGCCCCGAAGTTTTCTTGTACTTTGATGCTGATAAATTTGATGTTGCTACACTTATGGTTAACCTCGCAGGTGTTGTCGGTAACTACTCCAAATTAGCATCTCTTTTCATGTGGCATGTTTATTCGTGTTTCGTTTATAAGTCAATTTTTTGCAAAAGTGAAGCATTCTCGACACTTTCATGGGAACCATCCGCAGAGGCTCCGGTAAGGCAATCTCTTCAGCGAAACGCTCATTTTATATTGCTGCACCTGAGCCCTTTATAGTGCATCATTTCTCCTCCTATTCCTCGTGTTTTTGATGCGACATTAACCAGTTAAACAAAATCTGATGTTCTTCTATGAGTACTTCCGTCCATTGAAGAACGCGCTGTAACGTGGGCTGCATATTACACATGGCTTCAGTTGATAAGAGCGCTACCTAAGCTGTATTATATCCGACGTTTGCAAACATTTGCCTTTTTCCTGGTTTCCCCGACCTAGCACTTTGTAAAAGCCGTAAGCTACTTCGACCTCGTCGATGTGCTTTTCTCGCTTTTCAGGTTTAGTTAGATTCAGCTATAGCAGCATCCAAGTAGCAGACAAGATATTTTTCTTCATTTCAATCGCACTTCGCCGATCTTACTTTCACTGCGTATTAAAAAGTAATTATTTATCTCCAAAATACCGATGTTCTTACCAGCGTTGAAATTATGAGTAACTAGCAGACAATATAGGGAGAAAACTACCGACAAGAAGTCTAGTGAAGTCATGCGCGTGGCACGCAGCCAGGTTTAGCAAAGTTTATCAAAGTTCAACGAGGTTTAGCGAGCTTTAGCACCTCCTCCTTCCACGAGATACCACGTGGTTGTGACGGTGAAGGTGTCGGTAGTCCGCCTGCTAAAGGCGAAGCTTATTATTGGGCGAAGTTTTGCGCAGGAAATCAAGAATTGAAGACTGTTACAACGAAGTGGCATTGGGCCCCAAGCTACTTCCTTAGATTCAATATTCTTTATAACAGTAGCGATAAAGATCGACTCTAACAAATCGCGTTTTGGCTGGCGCAACTATAACCCTGTAAAGAAGGTAATGTCTCCTCGAGGGATTTAAGACTAATAGACCGGAACACGAGCAGGCGAAATTACAACGCTCAGAACAATGTTCAACACAGGCGTACATTCACAGAGATTTTTTTTATTTTAACCAATTTTTAAACGCGCAAGTTTATAATGTCAAAAATACCCCTTAAAAATGTGGTTGTGAATTGCCTTTCAGTATTTAGTTTGCGCTCTAAGCATCTATCAAGTTTGGAGCCCAGCCGAATTCAATATTCCTTCGTAACAGCATATATCGCGGCGGCTCTCGCAATTTCGATTTCGTTGTAAAGAGAATATTTGTCACTTAGAATGTTACATACGGGATCTTTATCGTCGAGAGGAAAGTTTAGCCGCTTCGCTCCGGACATGTACCCACAATGCCCTTAGCGCAATGCCCTATTGCTACTTAGAAAGCAGGCTCTAGCAATGTTCTGAGTTACAAAACGCTTCTTTTAACCGTTTTGCTGCCGTTTATGAGTATACTCGCCATGAGATTTTGTAACGAAATAACCGATGGCGACTTTACTCGTCATCAGCAAAAAATAGTCCCACACGGAACCAATTAAGAATATACTCGTCATACTTGTGTTCCTTCACGCTAGATGGCCACTCGCGTCCATGATGGGCTAAAATGAATTTATGTCGGGCCATTTGTGCCTCGGCTTTCATTTTATTGCTATTTTTCATTGCATTGCTATGCTATGCACACTTAAAGATGGCAAATAAAACTTCAAGAAAAAAATTACCTCAACGAGAGTCGAACCCACGACCTCTCGTCACGCGACAACAGATGCCGGGCATGCTATCCATTGCGCCACCGTCACACACTCTGGAGCCCTTACAAACGCGCATTTTATATGTCACTTTTTCTGCTCAGAGTGCTTTTGGTCGGCGGTGTGGTGTCGCCCTCTGGGAGCTGTAAAGTAATGCATCATGACCGTGACCTTAGTGATTAGCTCCTGGAAAGCTTCGTTGCTGCGCGTCCGTCCCATTCGGCGCGTTTCCTATAGAAGTGGAATTTTGTCAGTGCCTTAACACACCGCGAGGTGGCGACCTTAGCCCAAGCCTTGGCCTAGCTCATAGCATCGACCCATATTAAAAATAGCTCGGCAACGCGCGCCTGCCTCTGCAACACCGCGCTGCCCGCTTACGCTAACCTAGAGAGAAATCCCGGCTTGGCTAGAGGGGAGACGCGACGCGTGTTGCGTTTCCCTCTAGTACGGCCGTGATGTTGTTTGCTTTTTAACATGCTGTGGGATGGGGCCTCAGCCGACGCTTTTCTGGCTGTCCGACCGCTTTCTCTTATTAGGCTCTCACCGTTAATTCCTACTGCTACCACAAAGGTTTCTTTAATCGTTGATCATGAACGTTAGCCGCCGGGATGGAGGGTACCACTAAGCGTCAACTTGAGTGCACCGACGTTAAATGGTGCTATAGCTGCCAAACACCAATATACATCGAGCAAGCTCTTTTATATCAGTGTACAGTAAGCATTCAACTACTTCTACAAGGATGCGCTTTACTTTCCTCTTATAGGGATTCCTATGAAAGGTGGATCAACCATTTTTTAACAATAATGTGGGTACACATTTCTCTATAGACTCGGGCGCTCAGGTGCCCTCATCCCCCCTCCCCTATTCCCCGAACAAATTGTCCCAATGCACGAACAGTGCCCAGGGCTACCATCCCGAATGGATCGTCACTCGAAGCCCCGCGGAAAGCTTCTTCGCGCCGCTAACGCCTCCAACTTAGCGACCTACGTTATTAATACACTTATCATCGACCCTAGGTTACGTCACACGTTGCGCTAGATATTACCACGCGGGCTTCTCTTTTTATTGTGATGTAACTGGCCCGTTACTCGCGCAACCCCTGCCTTGCACAGGTTGTGCCGGTATGTCCGGTTGTGCCGGTATCTTCCCATCAGATTGCGCGCACATCGCAAATAGTTGTGTTTATTCTTAACTAACGCGGACCAACGATAACGCTGGAGCCTTCGATGAAACATGTGTAAATGCGGACCCGCCTTACCACTGATCAGATTACCAACGACCGACGTCCGTGCTTGCCGCGTTAGATGGACTGTGAGTGTTGCTTCTTTTACTAGGTTCAAGTTTACCTAATAAAGCGGTTCATCTTTACCGCCTACGTTTTGCTTTCTTCGCCATCGCAACCACGTGACAATATTCGTCATCGATGAAATCTTCTATGCCTTCATCGGTTCGGATTTCCTCCCCACTTGCAACCTTCACGTAAGCATTACTCATCGATGACACTATACTCGTATGTCGAACACTCACTTCGTAGAAAGTCGATTGCTACACGGCAATTCGCGCTCTCGTGCCGTCGTGTCCTTTACCAGGCGGTGCTGGCTAGTTTTCCCCCACCTCATAAAACGTTGGAGCTTGAACAATTCGTTTAACCACATGGCTACTCACCAAATCATTACACAGCGACACCAAGTTTCCTCCTGTCAATGCCGTTTGTTCAGCCATCGCTTATTGGAATTTTGAACGCATGATGCGACACGAAATTATTCGACCCTCATTCATTGCCGTCCCTCATCCAAGGGATTAAAAAACTCCGCCTTTGCACCTTGAGAAGATGGTTGACGAGCGAAGCAGACAAGAGTGGCCTGGTGTTTTTCACTTGATTTATCACGGAGCCACTCCACTCTGATAAACTGTATTATCAGCGAAGCCCTGCAACGAACGGCCCAGAGGTGAGACTGAATTTTGATGAAACGTATAGAAAGGCACAGCGTATTCATGAAAGGTCCAAAGAGGTACAGCTAGGTACATAATATTCCTTTTGAATGCAGTTTATTCTTCTGTAAAGTGTTCCATTTCAGGAGAGTGTGTCTTTTTTCCGCGACATTCATCTTCTCTGGCTTGCCGCACGCGCTTTCAGTTTCGTGCACTTACTTTTAAAAGCCATTTGAACAGTAGGCGTTTTTTTTGCCGCATTCACCGTTTTGCAACATTTCAGTGGACCAGAGGTGAGTAGGGTTTGCCCACATCTGTGGAGCATACGTTTCTGCGCGCGAAAAATTATTCGTCTTTAGTGGCGTACTGGTACTAGTCGGCGCTGACTAACACTCCTAGGTTTAAGTACAAATATATGCCCCATAAAGTTCAGGAGAAGATGACAGCCACCGTAGCACAGTGGTAGAGCATCGGACGCATAATTCGAAGGTCGCAGGTTCGGTCCCTGCCCGTGGCAAGTTATTTTTTCGTCCACGTTAATTTCGCCACGTTTACATTCTAATACTACAAATTACATCTCCTATAGATTCCTTGTCATTGTTGTCAGTAGGTTCTCAATTATAGATAAGAAATTTTTTTACAGCTGGCACATAGTTCTCAATTTTTATGTCGGTGGAAAGGAAAGGACCCTAAGATAATTTATTTCTCTCTAAAAAATCGCACGTTTTACCTGCACATGGAAGAAGGATTAACTGACAAAACAGAGACAGAACATTGCCGGCGAGAAACAAACTGAATATGTGCGCATCGCATAGCCAGATTTAGCAATCTGTTTAGCGCCGGTCTGCACTGTGCCAACGCTATTCTATATTCAACAAGTGAAGCTATCTATACACCACAAAAAGGGCCTATTCCAGGGCAATATTGCCTGCTTTGCTCATATTCCATTATTCTGCTATCCAGCCATAGTAGGGAGGCTCGAAATGGCCGTGCGCAAGGTGCATTGTTACAGAGAGCAATACAAATAGGTTAAACATATATGGAGCGCATTGCACGGACGTACTGCCTACGCGCAATACAATCTGATCAATTGTTTTACACGTAAAGCACTCTTGCTGTCACGAACCTTCTGCGAGCAGAATGCACCAGGCAAGTATAATGTAACTAGAATGACGTGTAAAATTGATTGCATGTAAGTAACACAGACATCACTGTTCCTACTCACCCTCTTTGACGAAGTTGGATAGTTATGTGCGAGTTTAGTATTTATTGCGCGCTACACAGATGACATTCGTTAACGATTTTAGTTCTATGCAGTAATATAGCAGGACCGTAAAACACATTCGCCTGTCGCCTTTTACGCACATTCAAGTAGGCAGAAAATATAGTTGCACGTCACCTTCAATGCAGAAATAGGAGCGTGAGGAGCGAGATCAATTTTAGAACAATGTGACAATGTTCCTGTTGATGTGCCACCGCCTCAAATGTGTATATAAGGGCGTCACGTTATTAGACAGAACCAGCAGCCTTTGACGATCATTAACGATGGTGAAGGTTTCGAGCTTCGGCATCATTCTCCTCGCGGCCGCATGTGCGGTTGTTTTGTCCATGGTACTCGACGAAAATACGTTTGGTGCGAAGGCCGAACCTGTTGCTTCCGTGGTAGATAGACCTAGACCTAGACCTCGACCTCGACCTAGACCGAAGCCGGCAGCTAATACTAGGTCACCTAAGAATATCAAGGCTACGTCTCCAAAATCTACCGCTCCCCCTTCATCACACGCATCGTCTGGATCTGCTGAAGATTCTGTAACTCCTGGAGCTGCAGGAGCCCCCGGAACTCCTGCATCTTCTGTACCACCTGTAGGTCCTGTAGCTCCTCTGTCTGCTGTAACTCCTGGAATGACTGGATTGCATCGAATGCCTGGAATGCATGGAATGCCTGGAATGTATGGAATGCCTGGAATGCCTGGATCGGTTGGAGGTTCGTATATGACTCCTAGTATAACGCATTTTTTGTTCATCATTCTAATAATAGCACGTTTTCCCAGCCATCAACAATACAGGGAGGGTCATAGAGACGCAGCTAGAGGCTAAAATCTTTCACGGATATATCCGAACAAGGCTATGTTCACAAGCGATTTGTAAAATTGCTGCCTCTCAAGTACACCTAGCTTGCTAAATGTTTTTTACCGGGAACTTCGCACAGAGTATCGCGGCTTCTTGATCGTAGAACATACCTTAAAAACTATCTACGTAAATTCATCCGTGAAGCAAATCTTTGTTGCTAACGACAATTTACGTTGATACTCTAACTACAAGCAACTAGCCCAAAAAATTTCGCGTACACAAGAAACATAACATACAAGGACTAGCTCTGCTACAATATTTTTTTTTCAGTTTACAGCCCTCCGAAATATGTAGACTGAAGCACATAGCCTGCCACGCCCATTTTTTTCTCGTGTGAAGGCGAGATACAACAAATGTTAACAAGTGAAAAACGCCATTGCGTTGTTCACTTGCTGACTTGGCAACGAACGAGTCAGTTTTATGACACACATATATTAAAATATGGGTGGCATAAAATAAATACTATGACTAATAAGTATCAACCTCCTGCCCTTTCGGCATTAGATATTCTGTGAGATGCCTGCGCCTGAGCGCCTGCCACGCGGATTTAGGAAAGGCAGTTGTTTTTACTTACATGTTTTCATGACAGGACGGGAGGGTAGCTGCTAAATACATACAAAATGCAAAGCTTACGACGAGCTTACGACATCTCTCAAATATGCGCACATACAATATTACGTCGACTAGTACAATAAAAAAACAAAAAAATAACGTAAGGTACCATATCCGTTTCCACGTCTTAGCATAATTGTATGTCGTAATTTAAATTTTCGTCTTCCATGTAGCAATAGCATATGAACGCATCTATTTTGAACGCTTATCTCAGCTAACGTTGAAAAAAATTGATGCCGAAATTTCTTGTATACGTCCTAGTTGCGTCGGGGTACGGTCCACTGCCTTCTCACTGCCAGGAATGAATCCTTCACAGGCAGCAAATGAATTACATTTCTTTCACGTGCTCTACGACGCACATGGTATAGGTACTCTCATACAATAATTCAACCTAAATCATCTATGATTTTCCAATGCTTTCATCATCTCCTGGATTTCTACAAGGAATCTACAAGGAACCATACTTGATAGTAAAAGTTTCGTGTGTCTTGGGTGTGTTGACTGCGTTGTTGTTAAGAATAGACGTTTATCATCCACTCGTCCGAATAATTACTCGGATAGACCTAAATTGTTTAGACAAATACATGAAAAATGTGGTGAGTTATTCATAACCAAAACAACTGAAAAAGATTTGGACACATAATTGACATATATTAGCGCATCCTTACATCTGTTTCTACAAATCTATTACTTCTTATGGGCTATTAGTACGCTAAGCGCTCCTCCATTATTGTTATCATAGTTCGCTTTGCTTATTTTCAGTGCACATGCATATGAAGCGAAGTTTTATAAGTCCTAATAGTCATATTTCTTTTTTCAAACGCCCTTTAACTATTGAATGTCAGTATTAAGCGCTTACAATTTTAAATGTTTTAAAATGGAGCTCTTAAGATGTTTCACAATTTGTTTTACAACGTGAATACTTCGAAGAATTCTAACGCAATAAACATTGAATATGGCTCGCATTTGTTGGACATTATACGGTATGAGCATTATAATGTGAGTGAGGACTTTGGCGATATATATGGTAGTTGATATGCAAGTAAACAAGAAGCATTGAAATGTACCCGGTGTTGTAAAATGCTCCTTTGATTTTTGCCTATTGTTCGTAAGTGAAAACAAAAAAAAATGACTGTTCATAACTTTGACTGGGTAGCGCATAAAACACGGACACAAAATATAGAGACTATCTTTTGCATCCATGTTTTGTGCGCTACCCAGTCGAAGTTCGTTACCAACCTGCACAACTTGCCGCACTTATCCACGACTTTTCAATGAACAGGTTCCGCAGCTCCTGTCTTGCAAAGTTTGGGCACCGCCATTGGTACTATTCAAACGGCTGCTAGCCTCACCGGCCCTCAGTATCAACGTCAGTATCCTGATTATTCTCAAAATAACCAAGTGGCACAGCCAGAAGTACAACAAGAGGCACAGCTACCGGTGCAGCAAGAGCTGCCGCAACAGGCATAGCAAGACGGAGGCGCAGTCGGCGAAGCATCACCATAGGGAGCTCGCCGTATTAGTGTGGTACGAAAATGAAAAAGAAACGCGGAATAAAAACTCCATGCCTTCTCTAAGATGAATGTGCTTTGTCCTTGCTCAAAACATCGTGTTTCGCCGCAAGGGCGAAGCAGTGAATGCGATAGCAACTAAATAAAATGTCACGCGAAGAACGACAAGCAGCTCGAAACGCGCAGCACGCTGGTGAAGCACAAAGTACGCATGAAAGAACACACAGGACGAGCGAGAGCTGACAACACTTAAAAGCGCGCTGCTCAAACACAAAGTAAAGTGGGGGATTGGGCTAGTTGGTATTCCATTATTAAACTGCTCAGCGGAAAAATTTTACATGGTACACGTGCGCTTGTCCTCGTCGTTTGTATGTGTACCGTGTAAAATTTTTGCGCTGAGCAGTTTAATAATCAAACACAAAGAAGGACGCACGAAAACAGCGCACAGGTATACACAGGTCGAGCGCAGACGAACACCTGTCAAATTCTTCAATGTGCTTGAGCAGCGCGCTTTCAACAGCGCGTTTTTTTAAACGCGGCCGCTACAGCGAATGAAGTGACCTCCATGCGTTCTATTACCTCAAAGCAAACATTGCGGTGAAAGTGCAAGACGAACAGGCCACCCCCAACACGAGATAATTGCATCGACGTTTCGGTGAGAGCCTTATCTTTCTCAAGACGAGGTCAGGCTCTGACCGAAACGTCGACGTAATAAATGAAGTTTCCTTGAAGTGCCACCTCTCATACTTATATATATATATATATATATATATATATATATATATATATATATATATATATATATATATATATATATATATATATATATATATATATATATATATATGTGTGTGTGTGTGTGTGTGGACATGACGGCGACGGCAACAACTAGCCGAGTGTGTCCAAGTAATTGCTATCGCAAAGTAATATATAAATAAATGTCTAGCTTACGTCGTTACCAAGCTGGGAAAGGCTTGCTGTCGTAACTGGTGCCAACGGAGCAAGACATATTTGCATGAAGCTGCCTAGTTTTGGGTCACTGCGGACAATGTTTCTGCGAACAATTGTTCGCTTTTTGCAAAGACGAAAGCCTTATATATCTGATGAGCCACGAAGGTTTTGAGATTTCGCGAGACCTGACGATACATACCGAGACCGGCGTCGGCGTCAACACGAATGATGCAAAAAAGGAAAGAATAAAAGTCAGTCAAAAGTACGCAATACTCAAATGGTTGAGGGCAGTCGGCATACCAAAAATCCCATGACTTCTGTGTAACATTAAACAATCAATAGCGTCACATATCTTCAGAATTTGTGATGCCATCGTGTCGTCTTTATTGAGGCACATCATGACGAAGCCTGAAGACGTTATCGCATGAAATCGTCACTTGGCCGAACCGGGGCGGATTATGAATGTTGTGCAAAACTACGTGAGGTGCAGAAATTGCCTCAGATCCCGGAGGAAATGCAAAATCACGTTAGGAGTAGCAGGCTTTCATGGGGGAATGAAAAAAAAACAAGAAAAGGAAGACAGCTTTCGCCTTCGAGCCGTCTAATACCACACGGTGCACTGCTGATCGCGATTAAGCCCGACTAGGTTCAAATCCGAACAGTGATTATCGTTCTTCTGCAGCTCGCGTAAATGAGCCAATCAGGATCGAGAAGTTTGATCCGGATCAGGTCCGATCCCAATCAAAGGTTGCAGTGTGACACAGGTATTAGGAAAGTGCGTAAAGGACCATGTGACAGTTTTTCTGGTGCACGCGTTGAGACACATGTAGTGAGGGCTATCATAATACAACACGCGTTTGTTTTTTGATGTGATCGGCCGTCACCCTTATATACCAGGAGGACGCTTGAGGTTCGACTTCAAGAGTGAAACGCGTTAGCGTGATCGGGCCCCTTTCGCGTCGTCTTCACAATTGCCACCCTCGCTTCGGTCCTCGCTGAATGCCTTAACCGTGCCGCAAGAAAACGAACGTCTGTGCGCATAACATTGACCGTTTCAAACTATCCTAGAAGGGCTATTGCAAGTACAGTTGTGAAGGGCCCACTACGTCACAATTCTTCCTTTTCCAAATCAGCGAAGGGCCCTCTGCGCGTCCGTAAGCCAACACACGAGCCTACGCAGTTGCTCTTTTTGTTGACGCCCTTGCTGATGAAGATGGTTAAGTATGTCTCAGCGCTTTGCAGTAGGAGGGCCTTTAAAACACCCACTCTTTGCACAACTCATATGTATTGACGCCTGGCACTATTCTACGCTTCTGCCACGCAATATTACATGTGTTAAAAAGACTCCTTCCAATATATGACATCCATATAGTGTTTTCTTTCGAAGCAGTTACAAGGTAGGGTGTGGCTGCGTGGTAGAACGCATGCAGAAGGCCTGGGTTGACTCTCTCTTGAGCCGAATATTTTATTATTTATTCTATTTGCATCTTTCTCGATTTTTCACTCACGGACAGCGCTGATTTTCTGCTCACAACTGACAAAGCCGGCACCGACACCGACGGTGGAATTTCTGCGAAACGAGCTCTTCAACGCTACAGCGTTAAAGCCATTAGCACCGCTCGGCGGAGGCGGCACTGCAATGTTGGAGAAATTTCGCGAATGTTTAAGACTGTTCTGTTAAGATTGCGCGGAGGGCGCGAGTAGTGTCTATTCTAGAGCTAACGAGAGCACTAACGATAACACCTTAAGGGTCTATCAGGCTTATATAAACGCCGGTGCGTTTCACGGCCGACAAGATTACCAACTACCGACGATTGTGCTCGGCGCTGCCAGTGTACAGCGAGTGTTTCTTCTACCAAGAGTTACTTCTTTTTTTTTTTTTGTGCCGGTTCGGCCAATAAAGGGTTCCAGTTTTTCCAGTTTGAGTTTTCTGTGCTTCGCCGTCACTACCACGTGACACTACAATACTTCATTGTTGTTGTCCCTGTATATCAAAGTTTTGTAACAATAGTTTATATGTCTGCAAAGATTCTCAGGCGATAGTAAGAGTCTCATCTTTATCCGTCTATTGTGAGAGTTTTCCGAGTTGTATCGATTTAACGTTAGTGATCAGCTCGTCCATAGAGCTGCACCCCAAGATGAACTTTCAGTGTAATCTGTACGGAATATTAAATAATGAGATTTAACGTCTCAAAACCACGATATGGTTATGAGAGACGCCGTAGCGGAGGGCTCTGGATATTTCGACCCCCTGGGGTTCTTTAACATGCACGTAAATACACGGCCTCGAGAATTTTCGCCTCCATCGAAAATGCGGCCGCCGCGGCCGGGATTCGATCCCGTGACCTGCGGGTCAGCAGTTGACCACCATAACTACTAGGCCAGCGTGGCGGGTTGGCCTTTACAAACGTGTACAACTGGTGAGTGAAGAACAGAAAAAACCTTCAAAGTGCTGGGCTTGCTTGTGCACTGAATATTTAACGTCAGGTAAATAATCCTGACACCAATGCGCGCTTGTTGTGCCTCTCAGGGCTATTAATAAAGTGTGACCAACGAATATTTTTATATTTGCTATGCTTCTCCTATAACAAAAGTCCCAATCTTCACCTTGGCTAACACTAATATATTATGCTGCTATTTTTAATACTTTTAGCTATAATGAAGTTTTCTTTTCCAGTAATCACTCTTCCCCTTTCTATCGGTTATTAACCTCATAAATGTTAGTGTGTTTAAAGCGATCACCATTTTTAGACGCTTTTAAAATTATATATCGCCATTGATGAAGTTACATATAGATTTATACATCAAAAACAAGTATTCAAATCTAAATCAAAGCAATACGAGCTGGGCGCTAAATTTATTGGTCATCGTTTATTCTGCAAAACGATGTAGGTGATTTGACTTTGGCTATCTCGATGCCAGCTGGCATACAATTGAGCACGAAAAAAAAACACGGTGCCGAGTATTCTGCAGCGCTTTTTTTCCTATTTCTTCCCTACGTTTTTTGAAAGTTTTCGAATGAAAAGGTTCAGGAATTTATGCTTTTCAGTGTTTGGGCAAGCCATTCGTACCGTTTCTGCCACTGCTAGCCAAAGTGGTACTTGCTATCCTGACTGTACTAACTTTCCTCAAGAGGAACAAGGAGAAGCCGGCAAGGCCAATCATGCATGACGAAGAAATACCTCGCCTAAACTTCAGCCTCCGAAGATAAAAAAATGCGGAATAAAAAGTCGCCGCATTCTTTATCATACATATACTTCGTCGTTGCTCAAATACGTTAACGCCTAGTTTATGTCGTTACCAAAGTTGCAAAGATTTGCTCTCGTAAAACAACCCTAGGGTATAAAAGCTGAAATCGCATATGGGTTGCTTGTTTTCTCTTGCTGAGGAAGCATTGTTTCAGCAGGCACTTGTCTTTTTTACAGAAGTTTAACCTGATATAATCTTTTTCATCTTTGCAATTTTGAGAGACCCCAGCAAGAATCCTTGGACATATTCTTCAAAGTTTACCGATGAGTAGTAAATGTGGCTGTCGATATGTGGGTCACAAATTATTGCAACATGTAATCCCGAAGTTTTTCCAAAGTACCACCCAAAGTTTGCGTTGGCCTTGGCCTTGTCGGCCTAATTGCGCAGCAAGCAGACGCGCACCAGCAGAAAATTCTTCAGGCTGTGTGCTACGTGCTATACACTTTTTAGGAGCGAAGCTCCTTAGGCCCGCACTCCTCCGCGCCGTCATGGTGCGGAGGAGTGCTCCCGTCTTTTTAAGCATCGCTTCAGGTGTCAGAGGCCGGTGATCTAAGAGGAAATGCTTAGGCCTTGAGCGGTTTGGTTCTAGCGCACCAGAAATTTGAGGTTAAAAGAAATAAGCTCTCTGCACAACTGGTTATAATGGTCGTCTTCACTTTCACCGCCTTTAACGCGCATTGTGAAATGACAACCTTCATTCCAGCGCACTACGGGCGCTTTGTCGAAGGTAGTAGCAGACGGTCTCCCCACCCGGCGCCGGCGCAAAAAGTCAATAAAACGCAGCGCGCGCCAAACGCCGCTCGCGGCGTTCCGACGCCGCCGTCGAAGGTCCCCGCCGCATCGGCGCTTGCACCCCTCTCCCACCTGTCTCTCTCTCTCCTGCGCTGCGTGCGCCGCACTCACTCGCTCAGTTGTTCCCGCTACCGAGCACAGCAGACACTCTCCCCACCCGCTTCCCACCCTACCGCCTTCATGAAAGCCAGTAGCGAGATCAGGCGCATAGTCGTTTGCGTCCCATTTCTAAGGAGCTTCGTTCATCGGTTGTATTCGTACACGGAACAACTGCTGTTTTTTCATAGAAGGCGCCCTTGGCGCCGCCATATTCCTCTCTGGGGCTGTGGTAAATAGGCGCGATCCACCAGAAACGCACTGCCGAGGCAGTGACGTCAGCCTTTTTAAACCAGTGGCACAGTCCAGAAAGGACTAGTTTTTCCTCTACAGTCAAAGGGTCTATAGGTACCGCAGCTGTCCAGCGAGTTCCGCCACGTCCCGACGCCGCACACGTGTGTACCGTAGTGCCGGGTATAGAGAAAGAAAACAAACGAGAAAATCCCTAAGGCTATTAAGCACGGCAATACATATTTTGGTTGGCGAATCCACATGCCCGAGCATCGAGGTCCTCCGATTGCATAGGGGTTTGAGGCTATGAATGATGCTTATGTCTGCATCGCGTAAGTGAGCTTGTAGCAGGCCCAAGGGAGGGAGTCATTCAAGATAGATCAGAGAGTTAAAAAGTTTTACTTCTACATAATTCACCGACAGCTAGATCACTTTACAACAAATACTTGCACTTGACCTGCAACAGAAGGCCCGAATACAGGAAATTTACCGAAAGAACAATCACTATCGTCAATATTAGGTGCGACAAATGCGGCTCTAATGCAGGAGACACGAATGTCACCAACGAAGAAACGTGCCACACCAACCAATGTGGAATGTTACATTTTCAATCTTCACTTCACGCATACTATATCTGATAAGAAAAGCTCTTGTGGCATAAATGACAACTGCAGCTAGCCAAATGCGTTAAAATAAAAGCTGCCTACGCAGAACAGCATTATTGTTCCGGGTTATTTCACGCGCACAATCTCGATAAATCATGCTGTTGCTCACGATTACATGGCTTATGTTCCACGGCCGAGAATATTGTAACAGGGTATTGTGTCGGGCTAGTAAATGCCCTTCGTACGACGGAAGCGTCGCAAGGTTAAAATTACAGGAATACAATTGAGAACAGAGCACTAAGAATGTGATGCCTTCTAACAGCTCAAGAGAGAAGGCGTGATGAATGGGGCACTGCTGCGCTCTTGTATGCTTGCAATTTAGGGCGTCCACTTGGTTACACTTTTCTTTAAATTCATAAATTTAGACAATATGTTGCCCCTTTACTTAGCAATACGTTTTGTTAGGCTAGTTGGTTCATGACTTCCGAAGCAAAAAATTCCTGTCCGTGTGTTGCTGTGCGCTACAATTTTTTCCTTCAGATGCCCCTTTACATACGCATCGAATGGGAACGGAAAATGTATTCTGGGAAACTCAAAATGCAAAGTAGATGAATTTGAGTATACAATCAATTATTAAGGTGAAAGCCTGGTATGTCTCGTCTGAACGTGACATTGAGCATGCGTGCATTGAGGCGCGAGAACTTCGGCATTACGGCGTTCACGTGCATACAAAATTATTAAAAAGCGGCGTTCGCGTAGGTCTAACTTGCACGGTAATGTAACCCACTCCGGATGTCTTCCACCTTCGAGTCGTTTTAGGCGAATGCATAGCGGCGCTCGCGTGATATAAACAGCACAGTAAAACAACTATACAGGATAACTTTCGCTTCTGAATCGTAAGCGAATGCCAAAATGACCATGTGACATTTTATGAACAACACAGTTCAACGACAGAGAACTGTTTGATCTTATTAGTGATCCAGCAAGTTAATATTTCGAATTCAGTAGACAAGAGTTTGCAAGAGGATTATGGTCACCCTATCTTCCAGAACGCAATTGCACCTAGTTCACTTTTCAACGTCAAGTGTATGTGCTCGAAACAATAAACCTAATCTCTAATGCAGGGAACTTGTCCAAAAAGCAGCGCCATCCACTATATTAATTGCTACTAAAGTCGATCTATATCAGCTCAAAAAAGGGGTATTAATGCACCGCAACAGCCAATATCAAATACCATCATTTCCAATCTCACTTGACTTCATGAACAACATAATTGATTAGAAAATACGTTGAGATATGAAGGGAGAAAAACGCGATTAGACAACGGATGGTGAAAAGCACATATGCAATACTGTATTTTGATTCTGGGTATTTCAAGTACGCTGCTTCAATAAATCATACAGTTGCTCACAATGGCCGCGACTGAAGGAACGTAGTCGTGACTGCCGGAATAGAAGACAGGAATATTGACAATATGAGTCCTTGCCGTATTCTAATATAGCTGTGAAGACACAGTTGAATTTTAGTGTAATTATCAGTTTGATTGAATATGTGCTGCTGCTTTAACTCTTTGTCAAACGAAGCTCAGATATAGCACCACGATAATGCGGTGCACAAAAATTCCTCAGTGCACACGTGATGCCCTTTGTTAAGCAGACATATCGAAACCGTTACTGGAATATGGTGGGTGCTTGGGCTGGTTGTTAATATATAAATGACAAGGAGAACATCTTTCAGTGCGTACCACATTTGAAGAAAAACATGGACAAAAAGCATCTTGTTTTTTTCTTGTTTACAGACGTTCTTGACACTGAGAAAGTTTTCCTTGTCTGATACGCTATACGCAATCGGGAAGGGGAAATAAACAAACAGGCTTATAATTTGTCATCGTGCATGATTTTTGTAATGTTGTACATGTCTATCTTCTGTAAATTCTTTATTTTCTAGACTAGTCATTCCTGACGTTCAAAAAACACTAATTTAGAAGTCCTCGCACATGAGTCCTTGTGTTACGCATGTAGTAATCACCATGATGGTGCAATCATTCTCAAAATTCACCTTTGTGTTTCATTTTTCTGAGTGTATTTCTGTATTCATTTATGTGATGCCATGCCACATATTGTCCAGCCTGTTATGTGCCATTTAGTTTCAGCGTCACGGTAACCCGAAAAGCATATATAGGGTCGCAACTAAACAATTAAAATGCCTATAAAGAAAAAATTAAAAGTAATTTTGTGTGTTATACCAACCTGCAAAGAACGTTAATAATGTGCCGTGTTACTGTTACTTTCTAGTATATCCTGGACTTTTACTGGTTCCTATAACTTGCATCACTAAAGTAAAATATTAAGGATACAATAATGAGCCCCTTATCTTTATTTTCGTATACCCATAGAACTACATAATGTAATAACTATATATATTATGATCACTAATAATAAAAAGGAGGTGGCAGCAGATTTGTATTTTTACAAAATGGTCAACTGGACAGCACCAACTTCACTTTACGACGCATAAGCATTACTACAGACGCCATAAAAGGAAATTTCTGCATTAGAAAGCGACAAAAACAACAAAAGCGGCATTGTCATTGAGGTTAAAGCTGAGTTACAACATCAGCGATAAATGTCTCTGACGACCTCGTACGTCCATGATTGATGAGAAAATGTCGTGCAATAAGAATAATAACAGCGATAGCAATATAAAGTCAAAGTATGCATGATTTTGTTCGGCTACGGTTTATTTCAAGGGCAATGCTTAAATAAATCATGGAATTGCTCAGATATGGCAGCTAAAGTTAAAACGGAGCAGCGAAAAGATGTAGCAGATGAGGACAACAATATTCGCTGTATGAGTCACGGCGGTATTCCAATAAAGAAAATATGGGGAAGTTGATTTTGATCTTAACTGGTACGTCACTTGAATATGCGTTGCTAATTTAACCGAGCAACACGTTCCCAGAAATATTGCTAAAAAATACCATACGGTGTGCGTCATTGCGATTACTCAGCAGATACATCACGATCATTGTTGAAAAAGGCGGAGCTTTGGGGAATTGGAGAAGGGGAGGATTTGTCAGATCAATTAGCGAGAGCTAAAACAGGGTATTACTATCTGACTTGGTGTCCCTTATACGCTTCCATTATGCTGTTTTGTTTCACCGTATTTGATCTGCTATGTTGTCTTGGTAATTGACATTTTCGCCGAATTTTGTATTTGTAATCATGGTATATTTAGCCTTGCTCTGGTGCAGCAATTGCAGAGATGCGATCAATTTTTGAGTAAGTGATCCAAAAATCGAAATATGGCAATGACTTCCAGCCGCTCTTTATGGGGATTTTTGGTGGTATTGACGGGTGCTACGAGACAGCCTTCAGCATATGAAGTAGAGTTCTACCATCTCGAATTGACTCACGCTTTAATAAAATATGGGCGTATGCGAAAAAAGACGCCAGGCCTGCGCTGAAACCGCAGCACAGACACAGCGAAAGCTGGAAGAGCGGCGTTTCTAGAGCCCATTGTAAGCTCTCTTGGGGCTACAATACAAGTACACTAGAAAGGTACCCACTACGCCATAAATCACAATTTTTGTGAAGTTGGGAAGCACCTACTAAGCCATTATTTGTCATTCTGCGGAGAAGCGAGGCACCAGCTACACATCTGTTAGGCATTATGTGCACTTTGTTGACGCGACGACTGATGACGATGAAGAATTATGGCTCAGCCCTTTGTAATGGGTTGGAAGCATTAAACAGCCCACCAGTTATGTAATTTGCATTGGGTGACGCCCGGTCGCTGTTTCCCTCTCCCGTCATGCTGTATAACATACGTTGACGTGGGAGAGAGACGGGGGGGGGGGCGAAGAACTTTACTGAGACCCCGAGGAAATGGATCATGCGCTTATGGGCTTCCTTGGCAACCTATACAAGTGCACTTGCGAGGAACCCACTACGCTATAAATCATTGTAATTTTACTGAGACACCGAGAAATGGATCATGCGCTTATGGGCTTCCTTGGCAACCAATACAAGTGCATTTGCGAGGAACCCACTACGCTCTAAATCATTGTAATTTTACTGAGACCCCGAGGAAATGGATCATGCGCTTATGGGCTTCCTTGGCAACCAATACAAGTGCACTTGCGAGGAACCCACTACGCTATAAATTATTGTAATTTTTGAGAAGTAGGCAGGAGGCACTGTGCCATTTTTCGTCATTCTACGGAGAGCCGCGGTACCTGCTAAACGCATGTAAGGCATTATGTTGATATGTTGATGTAAGGCTTTGTTGATGCTGTGCCTGATGACGACGAAGAATTATGGCAGAGCCCTGTAATGGGTTGGAAGCAAGGAGGTTTAAACCTCCTTGGTTGGAAGCATTCAACAACATACTCGTTGCGAAATTCGCATTGTGTGATGCCTGGTTACAGAATTCGCGTTGTGCGACGCTTGGTGCTTATTTTACTCTTCTACCACGCTATATTGCATATGATAATGCGGTTCCTTCCCGACATGAAGCCTGTATAGGACCTTTTTGCAAAGCAGTTTCAAGCACCGGCATGGCTCAGAGGTTGAATACTGGGCTCCCACGCAGAGGGCCCAGGTTCGAACCTCGTTCCATCCTGGAATTTTTTTCTTATTTCGTTTTTTTTCTTATTTCGAGCGATACTGGTTACGGACACCGGCGGCGGTGGCGGCGGCGGCGGACAACTACGGCGCCAAAAACGGCCGGTGAAATGATTTCATAACAGCTTTCGCTGTAAAAAACGCACAGCGAGAGATATTTATTTCTTGAAAGGCTGAGAAGTCGGCCTGAGCTATAGCTTGTTCTGGCATGTACTGTCCACTCGGGAAGGGAAAGAGCAAGTGACGGCGATAAGTTCTCAAGGCGCCTATACAAGGAGTTTCCAGAAATGTGTCCATCAATCCCCAAAAATAAGAGTAATGCAATACTTGCTCGCTACCTTCAGAATTACTCTTTCTGTAGCACCAAACACGTTCAGATGACTAGAGATATTTATTACGGTAGCAATTAACGAAGTTAAATTAATTAACTCTTTTCTTATTCCAGACAGGCGGTCTGGTCATACAGGAGCATTGTACTCCGTCTTGCGATTTGCACACTGCCCGTTTGAGATTTCCGAAAAGCGGTCTCTGGTAATTATGACGGAATAATGAAATTCAAGCAACTTTCATGTCCATCGTTCTAGCAACGATCAATTTACTTCGCTTCGAAGCTGTTTGGGCTGTTCTTGAGACTATAGAGTGCATGCCAAATATGCGTTAACGAATGCCTAAGAAATGACATCATTGCAATTGTTGTCGTAAACAGTGACGTCATTTGGGTCGTCTGCAGTTGCGTTCATCTACGCTTCGGTTTTGGTTTAGCCAGTGAAGTCATGATAACGTCATTGGGAGATGTCATCACGTTAGGATGAGCGCCTGCGTAACTCGTGTTTACGCCGGCGCCGAGAGACGCCCACGCCGACAGTCCATTTTCGCGTTCGATAAGGCATCTAATGCTTTCACCTTCGTAATATCTCCTCACGTTTGCATTCCTACATGCGGGAATCGGACATTTATCCAAATGCTTATCAGAGCAAAGGTTCAGCTGCTACAGGCGACAACGGCGGGCATGCGTTCATATCTAGTAAGACTGATCTGGGCGAGTTGGTGCATAGCAATGGGAAGGCACAGCGCAACTCACACGATGGACAACAACATGCAGCACTCGTGTATGTTGCGTGTTCTTGTCCATTGTCTCAGTTGCGCTGTGCCTTCCCTTTCATATCCAGGCAACACTATAATGTGGCAACGTTAAATGACAAGTCTCCTCGATAACAACTCGGATTTACATATCAGAAACGGCTGATCGCCTACAAGCTCACGATCGAGAGAGCATAAGTTATTGTAAAACAGCGCATACATATGTGCGCGAGGCCGGTGCATCTTTGAGGACCGCACTTATGTACACTCGCTGTCGCCAAGCCATTCGCGTACGACGCCGGTGCTGCCACCGAAATCTGTAACTCATAAAAAGATTTTTTATGCATTCATCGATCTTAACGTGTCGCATTTTAGTTTCGACAGCCGCCTTCGTCAGATCACGCTAGGATCAGAGTTCTATATGCTGAAATGTACTGAGCAATACTTCTTCCATCTTGGTGCTATGGTGAAGCAGTGCGGCTTAGTTAGTTTTAAAAGATTTGAATTATTTATGTCACAAGAAATGTTATGCATCCATCAAAAACGCACGGCCTTGCTCGGGCAAGGGCTCCGGAATGTTTTACTTGCTTCCAACGTTAAATAAATTAGATGTAAGCCGCGTGAAAGCCCCACTACCAACTCAGCCTCAACGGTGACTTTACACCACTATAAGTGAATTTCCCTTGTAGCGAACATCCTCAATCGTGCGCATTATTGATTTTAGTTTTTTACATTATAAGTAGCTTATGTACGTAACACAATATCTGGCACTTTATAGAGATAAAACTAAGGAACAAACGTGCTACCGCCTCATCTTGAGCTAAGCATGTATAATACATATTTTAAACATAACATTTACAGAGTTATAAATAAAAAGTCCGCAATGACTAAGCACACTAGCGGCATGTAACACATAAATCACAGAATAATTAACACGTTGAGCACTGCTGTAAGCATGGATCTTACGTAAGTACGCATGCAAAACAAGTAATTCGCCACACTAGGATGGAATAACTTTCCATCTATTCCAGCTAAGTAATCGATTACTTCTAAAGAAGGCAAATGTCAACCTGCCACGTTCGCTCTTCTCACAAAGTTTCATAGCAATACAGGGGAGCACCATATTAGTGAACATTCACAGTTATGCTTATAATAACCTTTCTGCTTAACACTCATGTAGCACAACAGAGCAGCCCAATTTCTTGTATGCTACATCGACAGCATAAAAGAACAAATTTTGCCACATAACTTCAGCGCAGATATGGAGTCGAGAAAAGCAACGTATATACTATGACGAAAGAACTTTACGTCATTCCTGGGCGTGTTCAATTGGCTCGAGTGTGTATAAAAGAGTACCTTGCTGTAGCCGGAATATTGAGCGTCTCGGGAGCAATAAAGATGGCGAATATTTCGAGCTTTCGTTTTGTTCTCCTTATGGCTGCAGGTGCCGTCATTTTGTTCGTGATGCTGGACGAAAGCACGATCGGTGCCAGTGCAGAACCCAAAGTTCCACTGAAGATTCCTCCAAAACTTAGCTCCAAAGTGAAACCGAGGCCGGCGACGCAAAAAGCACCGGCTGATAAGAAACCTTCGAAACCTTCTGGAGCTGCTAAACCTGCCGGACCTCCCAGTCCTCCTAATGTGCTTGGACCTTCGTCTAGTTCAACTGGTAAATCTTGTAGAACTCCTTCCTTTCGTAAAGTTGTTCTAGCTGCTGTATCTTTTAAACGACCAAGGCTTTCTAGCTCAGATGTTGATACGGCGTCATTCTTAAATTTTCTCCGCAATAACAGCTTGATATTATTGTAGGTACTTTGTGCAGCCTTCCGGAAAACGCAGAAGGAGTGAAAGGTTTAGCTGTTTGTTCAAATGTTCATAGACTTACCCTGAACAGGCCTTTGCGAAGAGGTTCTCATAAATTATCTAAACATGCTGCCTATCGTCTTCGTCAATCTTGTTAAAATATTTGGTATGAAAAAATTCGAATAGAAAGGTACCAGTTGTTTAAAAAGTATCCTCGCCTCTTAATAAAGGGGAAAAAGCTTTATATAACTCGGAAAACATGGCCCAGATACACTAGATAGAAACCGGTTGTTTCTAGAAGACAGGAGTAGATTGGAATTTTCATTTACAGCAACTTTCATCCATGGCCGCATGCTGTGGGTAACGTGGAATGAACGCTAACGATGGCAAATGACATAGTTTCTCATGCTTATAGCCAGTATTCGCTCGCGATAAACTGTGACGAGGTCGGACGTCGGGAACACTGCTCACGCCATTGGTCACATTTTACAGCGCACGCACGTAAATGCTGAAAGAAAGGCTACACAGTGAAGTAAGGAAGGTAAAGAGGGACGCAGAGAAGCGCTGACTACCAAGTGAATCCAGTGGTCACGACACGTATGTACAAATATATATACACACGGGTGAAACGTTATAAAGCACGCGTTAGTAAAATTTGACAAATCGGTACGTCAATTGATCAATCTGAGACAAAATTGACACCGATTAATCTATTAACATAGATTATTTCAGCATTTACGTGCTTTCGCTGCAGGCTCTTCAAAATGTACACAAACCAACTCTCCCCCATCACCGTTATTCTAAGCCAGTGACCGCTTCTACAGTAACACCCCGCCGGCACACGCGGACGGGTCGGCGGAGTGACGTGGTGGTTAAGATAGACATCGCCACAGCTCCTCAGTTTAGAATAAGAAAGAGCTGAACTAGTTGTTGCGTATTCATGTTTAAAGACTCGGGGTGCAAATACGGACACAAGCGCGAAGCCAAGACACCATTTCGCATCTCTGTTGTGTCCGTGTTTGCACTTCCTCAGTGCTCATCCATCTGCAATGCAACGGACGTCCGTACTGACGCGACAATTCCGATGATGCATCGGAATGTAAGCATGCCTTTGAGTGTCACTTCGTGGTCGGTGAGCTCCTTACGCTAACAAGCCTATTTTATTCATGTATGTCCACGGTGTGCCTTGCAACTCTGAGCATGAATTCGATAAGGACTATGTGCGTTATTATTGCGGTAGTAATTATGTGGACACTCCTGGCTCTCTTTTTTCGTTCCGTCGCCGTGAGGTTCCGCATAAATTTTAAAAGCTGTAGCATCGCCCCTTTTCTCTTGTGGTCTACGTGCGAGCTAAAACGTGCGAGTACAGCCAATATAGATCAATCTTGAAAACTGCGCAGCAACGCAAGGACGAAGATACAGCGGGACGGGCGCAGTTGTATCTTTCTTCGTCCTGGTGTTGCTGCGCTGTTTTGAAGATGAATTCTAACAAGCTCACCCACATGTCTGTTCAGCTGATGATCGTGGCTGAAGCAGAAAGAAAACGCTCGGGCAGTCTTCAATCGCGTTAAACGTCCATGAGGAGTCCCGGAGGGTGGTGCTCCGCAGCTCTGGCGGTGTGAATGGAATATATGTGTATGTGTTACGTGGATGTACTTCACATATGTTTATTGAAGTTGCCGTCGCTTGTCTTTATATGTTGGCGACTCGAGCTCGAGCGAGATGCTATCCACATCTCCACGACGTCGCATTTGTTAAAACACGATTGTGTAGTGGTATGACTGACCGTCGCTGGCGACACGTTGTCTATGAGAGCGGACGGGAGATGCGTTCCCACAACTCGGGACCTCTTGGGCCTTCCACGAAACGGGCTACTCGAGGCGGAAAGCGCCCCACAACGCGAAGAGAACCTTGTGAGCTCTGATTGACAGCGTCGCTTCGTCTAAACTGGCGCCGCCATTACAATGGGTTATTGTGGCTCATTTTAAACGCTACGTTGCCGACCGGTCTCGGTGTTTTGACAAGAGCAAATATAAGTCGCCGTAAACCCGTTACTGCTCTTCTGGAGAGAAGTGGAAGAACTCATCCGACCTCCCCTCCTCCCCGCCTGACCCCACAAGGGTGTCGTTGACCGCAGGAATTTTGCTGCATCAACGGGTGTAACGACCCCTCGGCGACAGTGTCTTATTGGCTCGTGTTATGGTGGGTGGTGTTGTGTTTGTGATTGGCTCAAACCAAGAAGGAGGAGCTAGCCTCAAGGATTATAACGACGGTGCTGAGTGAGAGAAGACGCTCCGAGCACTGGGTATATGGCTCATCCAATTCGCTCGTCGCTGAACTCTTACCTTTTAACTTTGTAAATAAGTGTACAAAAAGTGCCAGTAAACCTGCAAGATTTCGTTTTGCTAATCTTTCGAGCATCATTTCCTTAACCCCAAGGCTCATGTCACGCTACCAAACGGAGTCCGGGTCCGACGCAACACTTACGTCGCAACGACTGGCGTCAGAGGTGGGATGGAGCTAAACACAGGTCGCAACAGTAGTCTTGCTATTGCGGTAAAGCAGTCTTTTTGCGCAGACAACAAATGTATGCAGTGCTATTCTAGCTCTAGGGCACAAACTACATTTTGGTTGAAATATGCGCTAACGGTAATTTAAAATTCTTTCATACAGATAAACATTTAGTATGACATGCTTGCAGATCCCAAATGTAGTACGGGAAAAGAACTCACACGGTAGCTTGTGGATTCGCCTGAGACACCTCGAAGATGAAAGCAGTCTTCCCTTTCTTCTCAGTCCATACATTGATCCTCCCCCAGCCCCATACGAAAGCCTTCTGCACCTAGCGTCGTTTCCCACTGCCCCCAGGATCGGAGGCAACGCTAGCTTTATGCACCTCAGCTGGTTTGGTACTGCCTCCGTGATCGGCCCAAATTTGACCTACCGACGATGTCGTGCATTTACTGCATTGACGATGTCGTGGCATGACATGGAGTGACCATGGTCCACGCTATTGTGAACCTATGTGACCTCAATGATATAGCGTATAGGGATTGGTACGTCCATGCCGGGTATGAAGATTTTTTGCTAAAGTCTTGTTGGCGCCGACACCGCTATGGGAGGCCGATGCCAAATGGACATTTTCGCGTTTGATGAGGCATCTAAGGCTTTCGCCTTAAAATGTATGCGACTAGACAGGACGTCAGCAATATAAAGAGTGTACAAGAAATGCAAGATATTTTCGAATGCCGTTTTCTTTCAGTACAACACCCAGAAGAAAAGAACAAACAGTGTTAATGGCTGATGAACGAATATCTATTGCAGATAGTGTCCTTACAAGTGCGGCATCTGCTGTTAGCGGAATCGCCAACGCTCAGCTCATGTATGGCGGCGGTGGCTATGGTCGTTATGGTTTCGGTGCCGGCGTTTATGGTCCAGCTGCTGCCGCTGGCGGCGGTGCTGGAGGTCCTGCCGCTTCTGAATCTGGCGATATCACAGAAGAAACTCAGAGCAATGCTCAAGAGGGCTAAGCATTGGTGAAAACTGCCTTCCGCAACTGTGCGATCCAAAAAAAGTGAGATGTGCAATAAATGTTTGTTGTGCCCTCAGTCATTACTGCATTGCCGTTGCTGAAGTAAATAAGTATTTAATCGAGACTGGTTGAAAAGTGGAATGGCATGCCCTCGTGACCGGAGACTATACACTGTAAGCGCACTAATCACATGAGCGTTACTGGTTCTACGTGTTATACAAGATCAAATGATCCCGAGGCCAATAGGTCGATAGCAAAATGACGTCTTCCGGGTCGATGCCTAGCTCTTCGCTGTTTCAAGGTGTGTGCCGTTCAGTGTAATCGGGGAGAAAACACGTAGTACTTTCTGCGACGTGGTTGTTACCGGTTATTTTGCCTCCTCCCCGATTACACTGAACCGCACACAACTTGAAGCAGCGAAGAACTTAGCCTTGAGGGTTCCGTGAACCGGAAGTGCTGTAACAGACGACGCACCGTTTTGCTATCCACCTATTGTAGGAAATGTTCAAGAGGACTATTTTCGAAACTGTAGCCGGTTTCATGCTCGCGACATTAGGGAGCGCTGTAAGATTTTTTTTAATGTAGTCATAAAACATTGCCAGTCAGTCAGGCAGGCGACTGTCAATAATTGGGCAAAAAATAATACTGCATGCAGCCAAGAATCAGCAATTTCGTGTCAAGAACTGCGCAGGCCGCTTCCACTCTCCTTTGCAATATAATGCCGTGGCGGCAAAATTTATATGGGGTGAATAGCACACGTGCACTTATATTTACGTCATCTTTCAAAAGGAAAAAAAGATCCAACTTTTACAATTAATCGGAGTCCCCCTAAAAGCGCGTCTCATCGTCATGTTGTCCTTTTGCCCGCAAAACGTCATAAAACATTTGACTATCATTTTTATCCTGCGCGATGTCAACCAAACTACGCATCATGCATGCGCCGACAGAAATCTCGGAGGACAGGTGCACGTAAGTACGGCGGCCGCCTAAGAGAGCCGTCCCTCTCGAGCACCGAGCATCTTAGCGAGAAATTGGGGCCAGTGCGGTGAACAGAAAAACCTAAGAAAATGCAGCAATGATAAACACTATGACGAAAGGTGAGATAATTTCTGGTAAGCACATTCTCTCAATATCATCCCCTCTCCCGGTCAATGGGTGCTTCCGGCGCGCACGAAAGAACAAAGAATGCTTACAGCTTGTGTGAAAACACACTTACATTTACAACAACAATAATATTCTCGTAGCAGAAGATTTGTGAGGCAGTGTAGTAAAAAGCTAATGTAATTAGAAAGTTAGAAAGACTTCCTACCTTTAATTGATATGAATGCAACCATAATCGAATTGTCAATGTAAAGTTGATAATGTACTTATTTCTTGTACTCCACGAAGCGCACCAAAAACAACTACCAAACAGGGATGTTCACAGAGACCCTTTTGAATAACAACATGCCTCGCACAATGACAAAGGAATATGTAGCCTGGGTTGCAAGGCTCAAGGAGGCATTGCAGAAATCAGAATGTGAATGAAATATTTGTACGTACTACGTGGCTACGCTTCTTTCACAGTTGTTTCACTAGATATTTCACAAGCGCAATTAACCAAAGCGTGTGCCTATAGCTTGCATAGAACTATCGTAAAAAAACGTCGATCTGGTTTGCAAAAGTTGGTTCCTATAGTGCTTCATATTTACACGCTTTCATTTTGGAATATGCAACATCGTTAGCAGTTTTGTAAAATTCCACACATGTTAGCTATTTATGTACATTTTGCCTGCTCATCCATTGTCAACCATCATCGCAGTTTTGCCACTGCTAAGGCAAAGTGAACGCACTTATGAACAAGAGGCTGTCAGGGGGAGGCATTGGTTCGATACCTTCGGCGAATTTGCAGATAAGAACGAAATTGATAAACAGTGGGTTAACAGACTATGCTGCTTGTGGAAAATGCAACAATGCCTTGTTCACTTAGCAAGCTTGTAGATTTTATTACCAAATAAATCAAACTAATCTATAGTTAGAGTTCCTAGAACGCAACATATTATTCGGCGCAATCAAGTGTGTCAAAAGCGTATCTTATTGACGGACTGATATATCCGTGCAGAAGAATTATGCCTTAGCAGGGAATACCAAATACTAACATTCCCAAACGTGCGTCATCTCAAATGTACCATGAGTTATCAAGCAATTTTTTGCAATATGAATGTTACTAACGCGCGGTTGGCATAGTTACGCACAAACTAAATATGCGAAGCCATTTCTGCTCCGGGTAATTCCAAGCGTGTTGTTTCAACAATTCACACAGTTTCTCGAAAATAACAGCGAATGACGGAACACAACTAAAAAAATGGAAGAGTTAATTCAGGAGAGGAATACTGATGATTTGATACTGATGATGATTTCATACTGATCATTTCAGAATTGATGTCATGAAGCCGGATCAGTGAAGTGGGATTTGCGTTCACGATAGACGTATACTACATGGAAACACAAATAACGTAAATCTTTAAGAATAACGAAACCACAGTGCTGAAAGACCAACTCCGGCGATTTTTCGAGTTCGATGGATCTCAATGAAATTCGCTGGGTACGTTCCTTTGCACGTTTCCGTCATTTATGCTAAATTACAGACTTGAGACATGCACAGATTCTTTGCAAATGAATTTTAAAGATTGTCTGCAAACGCCCTCCTGGCTTCCCACAATTATTGGCAACATTGTGTCTGTGTCGTCAGTGTTGGGAAGGCGGCGGAAGTGACGCAGCTGAGGGCACCGCTAACTTCGGCGCTTCGGCCGCTACAGCGAGCGTCTGCTGTGTACAAGGCGACAGACAGCGCTGGTTTGGCCGGCGCTTCGCTGGTCGTCCCGGGTGTCACAGTTTTCATACTCCGCGCCGGCGTGACCGGCATGCCTTGCCCGACTTCCGGTTCGTTCGTAACAACGTCTACGTCATACGTAGACAGTACACTGGGTTGGGTTTCGGTTTCGGTGTTGCGCTTCTTTGTTTATTTAAAATTATTCTCCAATTTGCCGACTATTCCTGCTATCGGGCCCGTAACAGGAGCGTCTCAGGAACATAAAAGCGCCATTACTTTGACATGGCCAAAATATCGCCGGAGTTGGCCTTGAAACACAGCACCGAGATGGAACCTGTAGTTCTCAATACATTTAATTAGGTAAAACTGTGCTGCATGTGTGATCAGACGAACGTGGCTGTTAAAAGATAATACGGCTTATTGAAATGGGCGGATTGTTATTGGCTCTTAACATTTATATTGATGACATGTAAGTAGCATGAGACGCCATCATCCCAACTAAGCCTCTCTGATTATGTTAAAGAGCTATAGGCGAATTTATTAGTAGCGAACAAGCATAATTTTGCTCAAGATATATTGTATATCTTTACAATAATATACCTCAAGAATGTAAAACAATATCTCGTATTTTACATCGAATAACTTTATAAAACAAATGTGCTGCGACCTCATCGTCAGCTATGCTTGTATAATGCTTTTTTAAACATATATTTCACAAAGAGTTATACATAAATAGTTTCCATGACTTAGCACAAGAGTGATATGTAACACATAAGTTGCAGTATAGCTAACACTTTGAGTAATGCTGTGAGCATGGATCTTGCATAAGTGGGTGTTAAAAAAACGTGTGCCACGCTAGGATGGAATGCATTTCCTTGTAATCCAGCATAGGGAATTAATTACGTCTCACGAAAGCAGACGTCAATCTGCGACCTATCTTGTCTCGCGAAGTTACATTGCTATATGAGGGATCGCCATGGAGGTGCTGATGCACAGTTATGCTCATTTAATTCCTTTTGTTCTTTACGATCATGAAGCTAAAAATTGTAGCACAACTTCTTGTACGTTATATCGGCAGCATAAGCGAAGAAAAGTGGTCGGCATAACTTCAGCGCAGATATGTAGGCGAGAGGAACGACCCATGGATGATGACAAGTAGGTTTACGTCAATCCTGTGCGTTTGCAATTGGCTCAGAGATGTATAAAAGAGTATCTCGGTTTATGCCGGTACTTCCAGCGTCTCAGCCGCAATAACTATGGTGAATATTTCGAGCTTCCGTCTAATTCTAGTTGCGGCTGTAGGTGCCGTTGTTTTGATCATGATTCTAGACGAAGCCACGTTCGGTGCGAGTGCAGAACCCAGAGTTTCATTGAAGCTTCCTCCAAAACTTAGCTCTAAACTTAAACCGATACGAGGGGGTCGTAAACCTTTGTCAGCTAAGAAACCTTTGAAACCTGTTGGATCTGCCAAACCAGCCTCATCGGCCAAACCATCTCGACCTACGTCACCTTCTTCAACTGGTAAATCTACTATAAATCGTACCCCTCCTAAAGATGCCCCACCTGCTGGACCTCCTAAACCACCAAGAGTTACAAGCGAACATGTTGGTACGATGTATTTTTTAAATCTTTTTTAGTAATAACACATTAATAATATTGAACACGCTTTGTGCAGCCGTCGAGAATGTGCGAAAAACTTTAAAGGCGTAGCTAGTTGTTCAAGAACTCACTCGTAAATATACCTCCGAATATGCCTATGGGAAGGGATTCTGATCAAATAATTAAGCATGCTGCCTACCATCTTCATCGATCTCGTTAAAGTATTTGCTACGAAAAAAATTGAATACAAAGGTAGCAACTGTTTAAAAAATAGTATTCCCTCTTAATAAACGGGGAAAGCTTTTATCACTCGGATGACATGGTCCAGCTACATTAGATACAAACCGGAAGTTTTCAAAAAACAGGAGAAGATCAGAATTTCCATTGTTTGTAACTCTCATCTGCGGCCGCAGCCTGTTGACGAGGTGAAAAGAACAGCAACGATGACAACACAGATGTTTACTCGTGCTTACCATCAGTATTCGCTTGCGATAACCTGCGACGAGGTCGGACGCCTGGAACAGCGCTCACACCATTGGTGATTTCTAAAGCCTTGCAGACTTACAGCTCGCCGGAACACGCTGACAAACGCCGGTTACGATTGAGATCGGAAAATGCGGCGCAGAGTTCCGTATCAGCGCAAACCCCTCCCACCCCCCCTCCCCCGTCCTTGGGCGCGTTCGAAAAAAGCACTCTTCCAAGCTTCACAGTGTGTGCAAAAATTAAAATAAGGCTGCTTCCCATATCTGCCTGTATGTTCCACGGATCTCAGGGGGTGCAAATGGGAAGTAAGCAGCTCTTGGAATGGAATGTCCGTGGTCAACGGCCGAAATTAGTGTCAAAACCTGCATGACCGTTACCTTGCATTATAAACAATGACGCGACAGGTCCGACTGGGAAAAGGTATGGGGCAGACTTGGCACCACCCTCAGATGATTACGTGGGGCGGCCGCCCGATCTGCCCCCTTCATGTGCACGCGTATGGCACATCAGCCACCCTCCTCAATTTGAATTCTTCGCTCTCCGCTTCAGTTTGCATTGCAGCGACACAAACCACAAAGATGGCTGCATTCGCTGCAACTGCTGCGTTAATTTGCGACAGCGTTTTGCTTGAGTTTCGCAAAGCCGTGTGCGAAAGGAGTTAGCTGCTAGCCTGGCATAATAACGTTCCAATTTTTTGCTATTGCAGTCGCTGTTTCGGCCTAGCGGCGAAACCGTCGCCTTTTTTCTTTTGTAGTGTGATGACATTTACTCGTGGGGTCACGACAGAAACGAATGATTGATTTTAACAAAATGGCAAGTTAGGCGAGTTGGTACGTACTCATTATTTTGAGGGAAAACAGCGTACAAGAGAACTTGAGCGTCTCATCCAAGAGTAGAACACGATAGCGTAACCGGGCACCGTGCACATCTACTTCTTATGTGCTAGCATGGCTTCGATCCTCGGTGCATGCCTCAAGCGTGCCGTAAGGAAACGAAGGACTGTGCGCCGAACGTTGGCCGCTTCAAGCTATCCTAAAAAGCCTACTGCAAGTGCAGTTATTAAGTGCCTACTACGCCATAATCCTTCCTTTTGCGAATCAGCGAAGGGCACATTACGCGTCCGTAGGGCAACACACGAACCTACGGAGTTGTTCAATTTGTTGATGCTTTTGCAGCTAATGATGATTAATTATGTCTGAGCGCTTTGTAACGGTTTGGCCTTTAAACACCCATTCGTTGCGCAATTCACATGTTTTGACGCCTTGCGCGAATGTACGCTTCTGCCGCGCAATATAACATGCGTTAAGGAGATCCATTCCATTACATAACATTCATATAGCGTTTTTCTTCCGGAGAAGTTTCAAGCAATGGCATGGCACGGACGAGACCTTTCCATTTTTTCAAGAGCTAAAGCGTGCAATGTATTTCTTGCATCAAAGCTTGTCTATGTTTTGCAGGTATTGCACTGCTCTCGTGTGCACATTCAAGCGTTTCACAGGATATTTGCTTGTTTTATTTGGGGCTCTTCATGGGAACCTATGAGAAGAGACAACCTTTTTCTTCCACTTGAGAAGGGCGGCCTCAGTCTGGTGCATTTGTTTGTGCGACAGTTGGTGTTGCGATTTTTTTTATCTTAAAGACGTCTGTCACCCATTTCTGTTGGCAGTTCTTCGAAACCGTCTGAGTTATCATCTTCCTTTTCTTTATGTCACGACAAATGTTGCCAAGGAATCGCAGTTGTCGGGATTCTTAAAAGAAATTGTTGATACTGTCAACTTTTTGAAAACCAGATTTACATTAGAGTAGTTATATAATATAGACAGAACAACGCTAACCGCTGCACTTGTGAATAGCCTTTTCCCAGAACCTGTATACCGACTGCCATATTTGCTTTTGCCTGGCCATGATGTATTATTCCGTGTACGTAGGATGTGCATATCGCCAGCAGCGAAAACGTTTTTCTTTAAACTGCACACATCCACTCTACCAGTGAAGAAATGGCTCAATGAAAAAGCAATATATGTGCCCTGGACTGTAAATTGTCGACTCTGTGACCAACCTGAGACAATAGAGCATTGTTTTATCCATTGTCGTGACGCATTTTATTTCTGGGACATTCTAAAGAGAACAATCAGAAAAGACCTTCCAATCACAGCTCATGGTATTCGGTTCCTTCCTTTCAAAAAAAGCCCCACCAATAATACACCGTATGATTTATTTATGTTATTAGGACTTTATGCGCTATGGAAAAGTCGCATGATTGACAGGCACGCCGAGCCACCACGATCGACGAGGTCTGTCTTCCGAGAAGAAGCTGCTCAAGTGCGCAGTGTTGTTGAGACTTTTGAGCCCGTTCCGGAGTGGCTTGCACTTCTGGACGCTTGTGTGTGTTTGCCTGACTTTTGAACAGCCTCTTACTGTAGGCAACAATGTGGGTGTTCTGAATGTTAAGGTAATTCTAATGTGACGAAGTATGTAGTGTGTGGTTCACAGCAATAACGGGTCATATTTCCATGAATTAAAGAAAAAAAAAGCAATGGCATCGCTGTGTGGTAGACCACCTGCTTGACACGCAGACAACCCGGGTTCGATTCTCACACCAACCGAATATTTTTTATTTTTTATTTTATTTGCGTCTTTCGCATGTGTTTGGTCACGGTCAAGGGGATGATTTTTCGCTCACAACAAACGACACCGACGCCGACCGGCATTTCTGTAAAACGAGCTCTTTAAGGCTACCGCGTTAAACCTTAAATGCCAACTCCGGCGTTTTTTTGGCCATGTCAAAGTAATGGTGCTTTTATGTTCCTGAGACGCTCCTGTTACGGGCCGGATGGCAGAAATACTCGGCAAATTGGAGAATAATTTTAAATAAGCAAAAAGGCGCAACACCGAAACCGAAACCCAACCGAGTGTACTGTCTACGTATGACGTAGACGTTGTTATGAACGAACCGGAAGTCGTGCAAGGCATGCCGGTCACGCCGGCGCGGAGTATGAAAACTGTGACAGCCGGGACGACTAGCGAAGCGCCGGCCAACCAACGCTGTCTGTCGCCTTGTGCACAGCAGACGCTCGCTGTAGCGGCCTAAGCGCCGAAGTTAGCGGTGCCGTCGGCTGCGTCACTTCCGCCGCCTTCCCAACACTGAAGTCACAGACGCAATGTTGCCAATAATTGTGGGAAGCCAGGAGGGCGTTTGCAGACAATCTTTAAAATTCATTTGCAAACAATCTGCGCATGTCTCAAGCCTGTAATTTGGCATAAATGACGGAAACGTGCAAAGGAACGTACCCAGCGAATTCACTGAGATCTATCGACCTCGAAAAATCGCCGGAGTTGGCCTTTAAACAATAAAGAGGGGGTAGAAACACAGCGCTGCTACTCACGACTGAAAGTTTATTGGAGGATAACATGAACTTATAAGCCTAAAACCTCGCATGTAAAGTGAGTTCAAATTCAGAAAAAAATATTAAGTCGTACGCTCGTCAATAAAACAAAACTCTCTTTTGTGCGACATCACTGAAGGTTAGCTAACCCAAGATTCAGGAGACTTACTTATGTGAAACGCTTCTGAGGCTTCTCGTGTACGTGTACTGGTCATAGTGCTTAAACAGTACAGTGGTGTTTGAAAAGCCGGTTGTACAACCGCACGTGGCGCACTGAGATACCAAATGAGAATATGAATTATTCTGTAAAGTCAACTAGTGCTCGCGCAGCCGTTTATTCACACAGCGGCCCGTTTGTCCAATATAGCGAAGTCCAGAAGCTAATGGGATGTGACAAAGAACGCCGACTTCACATGCATACCTATTCATATGGTTCGCAGTACACTTTTTATCATCATGCTTGTTTTTTTCACTGCTTTTTTTGCAATCAGAATGCATGTATTTGCTAAATAATTGGGCGCCTTGAAAACAGTATTGATTCCGTAGCTGGAACCAATGTTTTTTTAACCCATACGCAAGTTTATGCACATAAGGAATGAGTGCGTAGTTCTTTTTCATTTATTTAACAAACTGCACTCAAATTATCACAGACAGCCACGGGTATGCTGGCTAACACTTATTCCTCTAGTCATGCTACTTGCTTTGCAATAGTAGACCCCATCATATCTTGCCATCATTTTTACAGAGCGGTTCCTAGGCAAATGAAAGCGATGCCCCTTTTTACCACCTTTGAGTGGGTTTATCCAAAGTTAGGAATCAGTTTTGCTGGTCGCGTTTCATAACACCAGCAAATATGCGAACCCTTAAACCAAACGTCAAGATCAAGACATTGCAGTAAGTCGTGCCTTGGAACCTCAGATGTAAAGGACAAACCCATGCCTTTTGTCTTAAACACAGCTAACGCATTGAAACAGGGGCGTATCAACTTGTTCGTGAGTAGCGGGGCTAGCCTCCCTCACTCGGCTCGCCAGAGTGAGAGGGCATGCCACAGTGGCCGATAGCCTGTTAAATTGACCTCTGTGCGCGGAGCAGCCTTTGATAATTCGTTCAACTTACATTTGAAGGCACTAAAAGCGCTGCACTTTAGGCGGCAGTAACCATCGTATTTTTTTTTAACTTCGCGCGCTTTAACGAAAAGCAGGGCGAAGTTAATCCGGCGATTAGCACAGATTCAAAAATGCGATGTTTCTGAACGAGCAATACAACGTTCGTATTGAAGATGTTTCGCTAGAGTTATTATTCAAAAGTTGATTAACTAGTCTTTGTTAATTACCGATTTTAGCGAATTGGAAAAATATCCTGACGTGCTCTATACCGCTGAGAACCATACTGCGCCAATTCGAGACGCGTAGCGCGTATGTTTTTTTTTAAATACTTGGTGCTAGCTAGCTGAAACACCTTGTATAGTCCCGTTATTTCTTTGTGTTGAAGGAAAACTTCGCCTCATTTGTTGGTTTCCCACTATGCCACCGACAAGAACCACTGTCGAAAGGGGGGAGCGGTTGTTAGTTTCCCTTGCCCTCTCGGTAGATACGCCTATGCATCGAAAATGTTTTGAGGCAACGGAACCTCTTTTACAACCATTAAATAGTCATCAACATGTCGGAAAATACGCTTGACAGTTCCACTGAGGATTCTATCCACAATGCGATCAATTATGGCCAAAACATTTCGCACAAGGCAGGTGCCGCACACAAGCCCGTGCAGACTCCTGATCGCTAGATGAGGCTTTGCGCTAGCCAACCGCCAAATGTGAATTTAGTTGAAAAACCTGTAATTCAGTGAATGAGACATTAAAAATGCCACTACGACTCCTGAAACGAAGCTCATCATTGACTTCCGTAATACATTTCTAAACGAAAGCCAGGCACGAGCTCGTGTCCCATTCCTTCAGAAATTGAAACTTAGAAGACTGTGGGACTGGGCGTGTTGGTACAACATGATTATGAGTGCAAATCAGCGCAGCCGACAGGAGGGGACAGAAGAGGACACAGGGCGCTGAAATTCCAACAGTTTATTTCTTTTGAATGCCTTCGCTTTTATACTGTTACACACTGTCCTCTTCTGTCCCCTCCTGTCGGCTGCGCTAATTTGCACTCATATTCAGAAATCGAACCACCGCGCCGTAATTTTCCGCTCTAAAGGGATCATAATTGGACAACTGTTTCAAGTGACTTTCTAAATGCCTCCAAACATTTGTTGTTTCTTATCTCTTTCCGTATTAAGGGTCCAAAAAGGCATGCCAGGCTTATAAACCTTTATTGTGAAGAACGGGCTCAATTCCAAACCATGGCTTTTAGCAACACTCCGATGGTCTGTGTGCCTGTAATAGGTGCAGACGCCGAAAATCGGCGCATGGCCTTCTAGTCAGCAGGTGGCGGGAATGTAGCGATGACGGCTGTTCTCTGCGGGTCTGGAAGGATTCCGGGGTTGCCGATGGCGTGTCCCAGGTGAGGAGCCCTTCGTACGCGAATCGACACTTCTCTTCAAGCAGCCAGATTACCTGACTGCTTGAAGCACTCTTCCAAGGCACCGGAGGCGTTCTTCAAAGCTGGGAGCGAAGACCACGACGTCATCCAGGTAGACAAGGCAAGTCTGCCACTTTAGTACAGCCCGCATTGTGTCCATAACGCACTAGAACATCGCAGGCGCCGAACATAGACCAAATTGCATGACCATGACCTCAAACAGAACGTTCGGTGTTTTAAAGGCAGTCTTCTCGTGGTCTGTCTCGTCGACTTCAGTTTTCCAATAGCGCGTCTTGAGATCCATCGAAGAAAAGTACATTGCGTCACAAAGTAGGTCCAAGACGTCGTCTATTCGTGGGAGTGGATATAAGTCTTTCTTCGTCATCTTGTTCGGGCAATGGTAATCGACGCAGAAACGTAGAGCGTCATTCTTCTTCACCAAGACTACTGGTGATGCCCACGGACTCTTCGAAGGCTGTTATATGTCATCCTGCTGCATTCTGTCGACTTCATGCTCCATAGCTTCCCATTCTCGCTTCGAAACCAGGTGTGGACTCTGACGAAGTGGTCGAACATTCTCTCCCTTTATAATTCGGTGCATTTTAAGGGGAGCTTGTTGAACCCTCGATGACAACGAGAAACAGCCTTTGTATTGCTGCAGAAGGCATCGGAGCTGTTGCTGTTGGCAAGCGGGAAGACTAGGGTTGACGTCGAAGAATGGCTGAGAAATAGGGGTCGTGGCTGTACCTTCATCAGAATCCGAAAAGGCAAGCGCATCGCTAGCGGCCATGATTTCTTCGATGTGTGCTATCGTCGTACCCCTGTTGAGATGTCGGTATTCCTGGCGGAATCTCGTTATCATCACTCCTCCCTTTCCTTCGTGCAGCCGAGCAATGCCTCTTGCGACGAAAATGTCACAGTCCAGCAACAAACATTGATGTCGATGACGCTTCGGTGTTTTCAGATTTTACGGTGCCAACAAGAATTGTGGCGCTGGAGCGAGGCGGAATAGTGACTTGATCCTCGAGCATGTTCAAGCACCGTGACATGGCTTCGTATCAGGCGGTGTCGCTTTGTCTGATGAAAGAGTTATTGACTTGTTCCTGAAGTATATGACGGCACTATGATGGTTTAAGAAGTCCATGCCAAGTATGGCATCCCTGGAGCAATGCTGCAGGATTACGAAGCTCGCATAATCAGTCCGATTATTGATGGTAACTCTTGCTGTACAGACTCCAGACGGCATTATTAGTTGGCCTCCATCGTTCTTGATTTCGGGGCCTTCCCAAGCACTCTTAACTATCTTCATCTTCGCGTCGAACGGCCAAGTGACGACGTAATAGTCGGCTCCAGTGTCGAAGAAAGCGGTGACGTTTTGGCTGCCGATGAGAACGTCGAGGTCACTAGTTAGACACTATGCGTTGCGGTTAGGTCACGGCGACGGATAACGGTTACGTCGGCTTGTTCCGCTGCTTCTACGTGGTGTTGTCAGGTCTTCCGGTCGCGAAGTTTCGTCAGCAGGGCTCGGCTTCGCTTGCGGCGTGTTCTTAAGACTTCATTGTGGCATCGTCGTCCGCGACGGAGGAACTTTGGTATTTAGTCGAACAGCAACCGCACCTCCATAGGTTGCTGCCCTTAGTTCTGCGGAAATTTCCCACTATTTCACAAAGTTAGTGTGCCTGTTTAATTTCATTATCCGATTTGTATCTCTGTAATGCGTATTCTTGCCCTCCCTGCAATAATCCTTTCTTGGGATCGGCAGTATACTTAAATTAATGAAATAAATATGTCATAACAACGGCGGTGTACTTGCACCTGAACGATCGACGCGCTGCTTACCGATATAAAGTCTTCGTGACTTAGCAATATCTGTTTTTTTAATATTCAGAACATGAGTTGATTGTATTCCCCTAAAATGCAAAGCTAACAAGAATAAGTCATCTTTCCATACCACACACAAATGTGGGCGTATCCGCTTTCGTTAAGGTTAACTAATATTAATCGAAAATTTGCACACTCGTTAATATTCTGTCATTCATGATCACCATCATTTTCAGTCTAGTTTGTGTTTACTGCAGGACGAGTGCCATGACTAGTGAAAAAGATCCACTGTGAGCTCATGAAGTGTGCTTAGACAGATAGAAAATTTAGTTTCGTGCTTTAAAAGGTCACCTATCTTCTTAACAATATACCGAAAAAAAAAACTGACGAAATCCGGAAGGCGTTTTGCTGAATATGCGGGAAGTAAGGCAGCAGAAGTCGCTCAATAGGCATACCGTGCGTAAGAGAACCGTATATTGTATTCTAAGCATAATATATATATATATATATATATATATATATATATATATATATATAGAATGCTTTCTTTCGCCGTGCGAATGCAGCATACAAGTATACAAATATTTCACATTTGTTTCTTGGCATTGTTGTCACCCGTATTTATATACTGTATTAACGAGAACTAACAGACAATAATGCCAAGGAAGGTATAGGGGATGTTTTCAGTAATAAATGTAAGGTAATTGTGAAGAAAGAAAAGTGGACGAAAAGATAGCTTGCCGCGGGCAGGGACCGAACCTGCGACCTTCGAATAACGCGTCCGATGCTCTACCAACTGAGCTACCGCGGCGGCTACCCCGTCCACTTTATGGGGTATATGTGTGCATTTAAACGTGGGAGCGTCAGTCAGCGCCGCCAGTAGCCATGACGGCGAGTGTGGAACACTCTTTTCCTGCCTTGTTGGCGTCACGTAGCACGTGAACTTCTTACGAGCTGGCAGCTGACCAATAATCCCTCGTATACTACCTGAAAGCATCAAGTCTGCCAGAACGAGACCCTCGCTATGAATGAAGGAAAGAAGTGTTAATTTCAAGGGCTCGTTTTCTTTGTTATACACAATATTAACGAGAACTAACAGACAATAATGCCAAGGAAGGTATAGGGGATGTTTTTAGTAATAAATGTAAGGTAATTGTGAAGAAAGAAAAGTGGACGAAAAGATAGCTTGCCGCGGGCAGGGACCGAACCTGCGACCTTCGAATAACGCGTCCGATGCTCTACCAACTGAGCTACCGCGGCGGCCATCCCCCCGTCCACTTTATGGGGTATATGACTGGTCACTCGAGCCAGATGGACACCACGGCGCTACATCTGTCAAAACATTGGTTTGTAGTCTGGTCATTTCGGTAAAGCAAACTGTCCGTGTAGGAAGTTTTTAGAGGCAATAATGGTACCTGGTACTATATTTATACCGTCGCAAATCGCATTTTGATTGAAATATGTGTGAAGAGTAACCTAAAGCTATTCAATACAGATAAAAAATCACACCATCTCCCGCTAAAGGGGACCATGAGGCGATGCGAAGCAGTGTTTCGGCATGTAGAGCCCGCGTTCAGAGGTGGAGTGGTTAGGGGGAAAGGGGTGAGGGGAAGTGGGGAGGGGGAATGGAGAGGGGGAGGGGAAAAGGAAAGAAGAAAGGAAAGGGGAGAGGTGATGTCGAGAGGGAGAGGGGCGTAGGGGAAGGGGAGAGGGGGAAAGGGGAAGGGGAAGAGAGATGGGAGGGGAGAGGAGGGAAGATGGGAGTGGAGAGGAGGAGTGGAGAGGGAAGTGTAGAGGGGTGGGAAGGGGGAATGGAAGGGGAAAGGGAAGGGGGAAATGGGATGGGAGGAGAGATGGGGAGAGGAGTGGAGAGGGTGGGAAAGAGAAGTGAGAGGGGGAAAGGGAAGGGGAAAAGGGAGAGGTGATGTGGAGAGGGAAAGAGGGAGAGATGAGTGGAGAGGGGAAGTGGAGAAGGTTTGCGCGTGCCCAGTAAGGGTGGTCACGCCGCACACCACCACCACCGGATTGAACTCCTCCATAAGATGCTTCACATCTAAAACATTGAGTACGATATGCTTGTTGATCATATTGTACGGGAAAAAAATGGAGCTGACTAGATAGGACGTCGCCACGCGTACAAGTGAACAGGGAGGGCAAGGTACTGCCGAATGCTCATTTCTTTGAATACAACTCCCATAAGATGAAAGCGAGAAGCACTAATACCTGATAATTGAATATCTCTCGCAGATACAGTCCTTACAGGTGCGGCATCTACTCTGAGCAATGTGGCCAACACTAAACTCATGTATGGCAGCTATGGTGCCGGTGTTTATGGTGCGGCCGGAAGGACCGGCGTTGCAGGCGCTGCTGGAGCTGCTGGAGCTGCTGCAACTTCTGAACATTCTGAAACTACAGAGGAAGCTGAAGGTGCAAGCTCCCAGGCCTAAGCAGCGAAAAACATCTTGCCGCATCTGTGCTCTACAATAAAATGAAATGTAGAGTAAACATTTTTTCGGTGTATGGACTCACATGCACATAGCCATTGTTGAAGTAAATAAACATCTAGTCGAAACGGGTTTCAAGGTTGAAAAATATAGCCCTCTTAAGGGGAGCCTGTACAGTGTATGCGCGGTAATCATATGAACTTTACCAGTTCTGTGTTACTACAGAGCAGGGTGGTAAATGAAGCGCTGTAAAGTTCGAGAGACAGAAAACAGGGATGACACAGATGAAGCGCATCTAACAAGTGATCTAATGAAACGAAAAGACTAAAAAGGGTGTAGGAAAAGACAAAGAAGGCACTGCGGACAAACCGCGCATGAACCAACGCGTATGCTATTATTATTAACTAGTAGAGAAACCTTGCAGTGTTTCTTTCATACGTGTGCACAATGATGATGCAGTGTTTCTTTCATATGTGTGCACAGGACACAATGATCTGTTGCGTGTGTTCACTGTCCCGTTTTTCACGCTGTTCTGTCCCAATGCTCATGAAACTAGTCCATCCAAGAACCCTTGACAATGTGTTAACTTTCTCATTCTACGCCTCACACAATATCCCTCATACTGCCCTTGCTGTGGAGCGAAGCCCCAATGTATCACTGCACCTGGGAATGTCCACATGCACCGTGCTACCGCCATATTCCTTAACCCTCACGTTCCTCCTGGGAGACTGCGATGACCAGCTCAGAACCACAGGAGCAGCGTCAGCTGATCCTGTGGGCACGTGGAGTGGCGCTAGCCAATGGGGCCCTAAACTAAGGGCTCCGCCCAAAGATGAAGATCGCTTATATTTGTATAAATAAAAGTTCTCTCTGTCTCTCTCTCTCTGCGAAGTGTAAAAAAAACAGGTAGCTTAGAAGAGTGTTGGCGCGTGCCCTTTTGCACAACAAGATGGCCTACGTGTAGAGGGTGTTTCAAAAATGCGTCCGAAAAATTCTTCAAAATAAAGAAAACGGCATATTTTCACGCTGCCTTCATAGTTACTTTTTCTGTGGTTGCAGACATTTTAAGATGAGTAGAGGCATCGATTACCAGAGTAATTAAGAAAATTAAGGTAAATAACTTTTTATTATGTACACAGACAGTCGAGTAAAATGAGAGAGTTGCAGTCCTTCATTCAAAGAGCCTGTTGCCCCCTTCAGCTTTCGCAAAAGCGGCTGCTGCCAATTATTAGCCAGCAATGAAATGCGACAACTTCCGACGGCAAAACCGAAAGCGAAACTCGTTAAAGCGTGACTGTAATGCTCTTCGTTGGCGTCCAAAATGAGCAAGCACCATTATTTCAACCACTGATCGACTTCGATTCGCAGTCGTGCTGGTTCCAGTTGCGATTAGAGCATGTATGGCGCACGTACGTTAACGAATACAGACGAGCTAACGTCGCTGCAATCACTGTCGTGAACAGTGACGTCATTCCGGTCGTTTGTTAGTTGCGCTCGTCGGAGCTTCAGTTTTGGTTTCGCCGGTGAATTCGGTCGATTTTCATTGCTCCGCAATAATAACCAGAGACCGCTTCAAAATCTCAAAGCGACAATGGCCTCTTCGCAAGAAGGACAGCAATTTTACCATTTCACCCGATCGTCTGTCTCAGCTAATCAAAAATTTATTTCAGGATTTGATTTAATGGCTGTCGTTATTGCTGTGTCTAGTCATCTCAATGTCTCCCATCACAGAAAAAGTAATTATAAAGGCCTCGAGCACGTATTTCATTTCCCTTATTTTTGATGATTTTCGGACACATTTCTTGAAACACCCTGTATATATATACTGCTTTGCTAGGCTGAAGGAGGTGTTGCTGAAATCAGAAATTAAACAAAATGGTGGTCCTTGCTATGTGGCTGTGCATTTTTAGATGCGAAGTATCTTAAGGCCGAGCTCAATCCGGTGGTGTGCGGCGTGACCACCCTTACTGCGCATGCGCATACCCTCTCCACACACCTCCTCTCCACTCACCCTCTCCACTCACCCTCTCCACTTTCCCTCTCCCATTCCCCATCTCCACTTTCCCTCTCCCATTCCCCATCTCCACTTTCCCTCTCCCCTTCCCCTCTGCAATCTCCCTCTCCACTTTCCCTCTCCCACCTCCTCTCCACTTTCCCTCTCCCCTCCCCCACTCCCATACCCCTCTCCCCTCCCCCTTTCCACTCTTCCTCTGAAACGCGGGCCAGACATGCCGAAAATCTCTCCTGCGCAACGCCGCGATGAGCTCGAGCGCATGCGCGTCCCCTCCCCTTCTCTCTCCTCTCCTACGCTGCCCCCCTCTCGCCCGCCTGTCGACCGCGTTCCCCGCTCGCCCTGTGAGAATTAACGGCCAGGCTAGTTGGAAGATACGACGCGTGTAGCGTCCCTCTTCGCGTTCCACGACGCGAGGTCGGTAGTATGCCCAACGAACGCCAACGGAACGCGATCGTGCAAGTGCTCAGGCTTCGCATCGCCTCATGGTCCCCTTTAGCGGGAGATGGTGTAATTTTTTTCACTATATGTTTCACAGGAAGGGAACTTAACAGAAGCGTACCTGCATAGCTTGCATTCAACCATGCAAGAAAAGTCGATCTGAATTGCAACAGTTGGTGCCTGTATTGCTTCATATTTACAAGCTTAGATTCCGGAATATCCACTTCGTTAGCACTTTTAGAAAAAATTCCACATATTTTGGCCATATAGCTTCATTTACTTGCACATACATTGTAGAAAACATCTTATTCTAGACGCTGCCATCATAAAGGGACCACTTTTAAGTACACCAGGATATATTATCAACAGCCTGTCGCGACAAGGAATTCGTTTGATACTTCCGGCGAATGTGCATTTAAAAATTGCCGCATTAGAATAGAATGGTTAAGCGATGGGCTAACGAACTATGTTGTTTGTGCTCAATGCAACGATGGCTAGTTGACTTAGGAACATGTAAAGTATAGCCTAAAACCAATCAAACTTAACTACGACGCAGAGTATTTGCCCAAAGCGACATATTATTCGGCAATATCAAGTCTGAAAAGCGTATGTTATTGACAGACAGGAATATGCGTAAAGAACAAATATGCCACATCAGCGAATATCATGTACGGATATTCACGAACTTATATCATTTCAAGTATACCATAATTTATTAGACAATTTCATATAAGATGACTTATGCTAACGCGAATTTGAGAAAGTCAGTAACGTACAGATTAAATATGCAAAGTCATATTCCGCTCCGGGTTTCTTCAAGTTTGCTGTTTCAATAAATCACAGAGTTGTCACGAAAGATAGCGAAGGGCGCGGCACAGATAAAAAAAAAAATGTTAGAGGTATTTCAAGAGAAGAACTCTGATCACGTGCGGTACTGCTGCTTCCTAACATAACTACGAAGACGATGATTATTTAAATTGTAACTTAACTATCGCCTCCATCCTTTAGTCGCTGCTGCAGAAATTAATTTGAAACGATGCCGCGAAATACCTTCTCTTAGCTCTCCTGTGTAATACCGCAATGCGCGCGTCATTGTGTTATCTAAGCAGATATATCACAACTGTTATCGTAAAGGGTATTGGTAGGCGTCGATATTCGTGTAACAAATGTTAAATATACCCATCTTACATCATGTTGTACACAAACTTGAATTATGCGAGCTTATATCATAGTTTTCGAATGCTTTCGAATTTTGTCAGTGAATGAATCACGGAAGCTTCATTTTCATGAACAAAAAGAAAAGGCATGTTCCTACTATAGTGGTGCCAAGCCTGAAAGAAATGCGGAGCTGGGCGGCCGTATTTTCTTTCCCTTTATTATTTTTTTTCTTTCTTTCTTCACCTGTTCCATTCTTTTTCTCTAATACCTTCTTACTTTTTTGTCTGTGTTTATTTCTATTTCTTAATTTGTCTATGTTTTTCTCTGTTTCTTTCTTTTTATCTAATCTATCTTTATTTTCTGTCTTCTTTATTTATTTCTCTCTCCTTATATTTCTTACTTCCAGTTTCATTCTATCTTTTTCTCTCTTTCTTTCTATTTTATGCTTTGCTATCTCCCCTCACTGTCCCTCCTCCTCACTCTCACTTTCCTTGCCCGACACCTTGCTCTACTATACAAGGCTCTGCTGTGCTCTGCTAATGTGCCTGGATAGCCGAGTGGTTAGGACCGCCCCGCCACGGTTGTCTAGTGGTTATGGCGCTCGACTGCTGACCCGAAGGTCGCGGGATCAAATCCCGGCCGCGGCGGCTGCATTTTCGATGGAGGCGAAAACGTTTCAGGCCCGGGTACTTTGATTAAGTTTCACGTTAAAGAACCACAGGTGGTCGAAATTTCCGGAGCCCTCCACTACGGCGTCTCTCATATTTTGGTTTTGGGACGTTAAACCCCAGATATTATTATACATTAGAGTGGTTAGGACGTTCGCCTTCCGATCGTGCGTACGCAGGTTCGAATCCCGCCTGACGAAGAACTTTTTTGCTAAGAATCTATTTCTTTCTCTCTCTCTGTTTCTTTTTTTCTATTTATCTCTCTCTCTCTTTCTCTGTACTCTTTTTGTCACCCATTACAGTTATTCCATCTCGCGCCGGAGACATCGGCGCGCGGGTTTTGGAAGCGAAGCAAAAGATGAAGATGACAGAGGGGAAGAAGAGGACGAAGAGAGCGCGTGCAGATTTTTATGATGATAGACTCTGCGCGCACTTCTAGGCCCAGCAAAAAGCTTGAAGGGCTCCACTCTTAAACTTCATATGCAAAGATCCTTTCGACCCAAAGCCTAAAACTTAGAGGACGCTTGAGCTTCGCCTTCAAGAATACAACGCGATAGCGTAATCTAGCCCCGTGCGCATCGTCTTCTCTGTCGGTAATCTGGTTTCGGTTTTCGGTGGATGCCTCAACCGTGCCGCAAGAAAACGAACGTCCGTGCGTAACATCGGCCGTTTACAACTATACTAGAATGTATATTTGCAATACAATTGCGCAGGGCCCACTACGCCATAATTCTTCATTTTCAGAACCCACGAAGGGCACACTACGCGTCCGTAAGGCAACAGGCGAAGCTACGGAGCTGCTGACTATGTTGATGCTTTTGCTGCTCATGATGATGACTGAATATGTCAGCGCGCTTTGTAATGGGTGGGCTTTTAAAACACCCACGCAATGCGCAATTCACATGTTTTGACGCCTAGCGTGATTTTACGCTTCTGCCACGCAGAAGCGTAGAGGTCTCCTTACATACGTTAAGGAGACTCCTCCCAATCATACCTGACATTCCTACCTGACATTCATATAGTGCTTTTTGCGAAGCAATTTCAAGCAATGGCGTCACTCCGTGGTAGAACACCTGCTTCCTACGCAGATGTCCCGGTTTCGACTGTAACTCAAACCGAATATTTTTATTATTTATTTTATCTTCATCTTTCTCAATTTTTCGGCCACGTTCTTTTCTCGACTTTCTCGGATTTTCCGAGTATATTTTAACGCTATCGAGTTAAAATGCTTTCAAACATGGCACCAGAAATTACCGTACAGCTCGCGCAGTAGAACACGGCGTTATCTTTAATGGTGTTTAGAAAAAGAGTAAAGTTTTATTTAGCATAAATATAGCTCCAATTCTTGAGCTCGACTTGTGCTACGACGCCATAATGAAAATATATACATAATCAGTGCTTCCCCAAATACAATATCAAGTCAGGTAAATCCCCCGTGCTTTGTATACAACTTGTAAATTATAGCAGCGGGCAAGATAGTACACGCGAACATCCGACGAAGCGTCCTTGCGAAATACACTTAGCACAGGGTATGAAATTATTAAAATTTTTTTGTAAAAGAGCAGTAGAGATACCTCGCCATAGTGGTCATGTTGAAACTGATCCCGCTTGCTTTACGTCTGACCTACGAGGTAAAGAATGCGTTTAATAAAGTACTGTGCTGCTTACATGAAACAAAAATTTACACATCATGTTATACATAAGTAGACCATGTGTCCCTGCTACAGATGATCTGTTTGTAGTAGGGGCATGTAACACATGCTGCAATTCAGAGTTTACCACGCGGATTACTACCAGGAGCACATAGCCTATGCAGGTGGCTCTCGAACGAGAATTTGTCACCAAGATTTGGAACAATTTGCGTTCGCTCAATGCATAAAAAATGGTAGCTTGTGAGGAACGCAGATATCACTGTCATTTCAGCCTGTATCCTGAACTTCTATAGCTGTTTGCTACTTCACTATTATCGTTAACATGAACAATGACAGTTGCACTCAATACATACTTTAATTCTTTACACTAATGCGCCTTAAGCATGAAGCCCAATCTCTTGCCTTTTGCAGTGCGAGAATCAGGAAAACTGATATGATGTCACCTTACCTTCAACGTCTAAAATGGATGCTTGTGAAGCGAGATCTATACTAACACAATGAAACATGGAGTTATTTTTTTCGCCTTCGACCTGATCGCCATATATATAAGAGGAGTCTCGATGTTAGCCAGAGCATGCAGCACCTGAGGCGCTTTGACAATGGCGAAGGTTCCGATCTTCCGCATGATTGTCGCTTTAGGCGTAAGTCTCGTTGTTTTGTCCATGGTGCTAGACGAAGGCACGTTTGGTGCCAATGCAGAACCTAAAGTGTCATTTAGACCTCGCCCTGTAAATGTCCCCAGACCAAAACCCAGACCGGTGGCTACTAAACCTGCGCCACCCAAGAAACCTGTGAAACCAGCTTCACCTGCTAAACCTGCTGGATCTGCTAAACCTTCTGCAGTTGCTAAAGCACCCGCATCTACTCCTCATTCTCCTGAAGCTGTTCCACCTTCTGAATCTTCCAAACCGTCTAGATTTACAAGCACAGATGCTGGTATGATGTCGTTTTACTTCTGCTTGCAATGATACCTTGAAAATATTGAGCATGTTTAGTGCCACAGTCGGATGCACGAAGAGAATTAAGGTGCAGCCAAAAATTCAAATTTCTACATATTTTTTTTTAAATCAAGCCGCAGCACTCTTCGTACAATGTTCACTGCTTCTGCTTATTTTCTCCAAAAAACTAGGTGAAATATTTTATTACGAATTATTGCGTATGGAGCGGTGCCGAGTTTTTGGAATAATTTTAATCCTTTTGATTCACGAGGAAATCTGTTTCTCACTCAGGCGGGATGGCTGAGCTACACTTAGTCGTGATCACTATAAGCTTGACTACGCACACCGCAGGGCAAAGGCCCTTGTTTCCCTTGTTTCTCCAATTAATCCGGTCCCGTGCTGGCTGTGGCCATGCTATCAGCACAAAAACCTTACACTAATCTGCCAGCTTAACTTCCGGCCTCTCCCCGGCGCGCCCGCCTTGTCTTGGAATCCAGCCTGTTACTCTTAATTACCATCGGTTGTTGTGTGATCTTGCTACATGCCATACCCGACCCTGATCCCTAACCCATTCAGCTTTTTTTTTTTTCGTTCCTTAATGCTACATCTATTGCTTTTTCTTGTACGCCTCGCTACGTCGTCCTCAATTTAAGTTGAACCCTTTTTGTGAACCGCGGCGTTTCTGCTCCGTAGGTAAGTGCCGGTAAGAAGTAGCTGCTATATATCTTTTCTGAAGGGGTACAGGTAACCAACTAATAATGATCTTACGCCTCTAGTTACTTGAATATATTGTTTCGGCACCACGGTCACTACCTGCCCTAAGAAAAATCTTCCTTTACCACTTTTATTGCCTCGATACCTAGGGCAAAGCGTTGCTCTCTTTTTCAGCCGTATTTTCCACCCGCGTTTTAAGCAGTATTTTTCTGGTCTCCTTGTGAAAATCACTAATCATGATTCACAATACATCCCCTGAATTACTAAGTAAAGCAATGTCTTCAGCAAATCGCAGGTTACCTCCTACATTCAATCTAATCGAGAATTTTTAGAAGACTTCAGCAGATCCGGATATTCATCTCTGACCGCGCTCTTTATAGATCATGGCGAATGAGCTATGACAGTGACGGACGCCCTGCTGTTTTTCGCACGCCTACCGCCGACGTGTGCGTCCCGTGAGATGTGGCACAACCCAACTAAAACTTCGCGCATTTTCAATTCTTGAATTTAGATATAAAATACGAGCCAAGAAGATGAAATAGCAATCACGCTTTCTAAAACACGCTTCATGCTTATCGCAGTTTCTCAGCATAGACTTTTTAGAAAAATATCCTCGTGATCCCGTTAAGATGAATATGGCATTTTTTTTATTGCAGATACGGTCCTTACAAGCGCCGCATCTACTGTTAGCGGGATCACCAACACCCATCTCATGTATGGCTCCCTTGGCTATGGTGGTTATGGTGCCGGCGGTTATGGTGCCGCTGGAAGTAGCGGCGTTGCTGGCGCTGCTGGAGATCCTGCCGCTTCTGAATCTGCTGATATTACAAAAGAAAGTGAAAGCGCCCCTCAGGAGGCCTAAGCATCGCGAAGAACTGCCTGCCGTATCTGTGCACTCCAAAAAAATGTGAGATGTGGAATATCAGATTTTTGTGTCGTCAGTCTGGTATAGATTGCCCTTGCTCAAGTGCACAAATATCTAATGGAAACTGCTTTCAAAGTAAAAAGTATTGCTCTTGTAAAAGAAGCATGTACAGCGTAAGCGTGGTAATTTTATAAGCGTTACTGGTTCTGTTTTATTACAGATCAAATGTTCCCATACCCAATTATACTAAGAGGATTTTATCGACAACGTAATTGGTTTCTGGCTCGGGACATTTCTTTAATGTAGTCAGAAAACGTTGCTGGGCTCAGCGGAAAGCTCCCGTGAATAGTGTGAAACTACAGTGTTGTCATCCAGCAGAGAATCTGCAATTTTGGTGCCAGAAACATGTCGGAAACTTGCTTACAACTTTCCGTTGCGCTCTCATGCGACGGCGACGGAATATAAATACGGGTAAAAAGCCATAACGCCCCTGTGTGTAGATTTCCGTTATTGGCGCGTCGTCCTGTGTCCATCTTTCCTTGGGTGCCGTGTTATTCCATCCCCCTTTTCCTCGTGGTCGTGATCTGCTTTCCACCTGTAAAGGGCCATATATATTTTACTGTCATTTTATTCGATGCAATGTCGCCAAGACTACGCATCATGCAAGCGCCGGCAGAAATTTTGGATGACAAGTGCCGTGTCATGTATGTACGGCGGCCACCCAAAAGAACCCCGAAGCACCGGCACCGAGTATCTTGGCGAGATGCTGAGGCCAATGCAGTATACAAAAACACCTAAGAGAATGCAGCAAATGATAAAGTTTATGACGAACGGCGATATAAGTTCTGGTGGACACATTCGCTCCATGTCATTGCCTCTCCCAGCATCTCAGGGCTTCTAGAGCACACGGAAGAAATAAAGCTTACAGCCTGTGTGAAAATGCCGCTCATATTTGCGATATTCATAATATTTTCGTGGCAGCAGATTTGTCAGGCAGCATTATAAAATGGTAATGTAATTTCAACATTTTGGAATGTCCGCATCTTTAGCATATTAGAAAATTTCATATCTGTTAGCCATATATTCCCACATTACCTGCTCATACAGTGTGAAACAGCATCGTAGTCTGGACACCCCGAATATAAAGTGAACACATTTGAGTTTACCGGGAACTATTATTCACAGCAACGTGGCCGCGACAAGGCATTATTTTGATGCCTTTGGCGAATATGGATTTGTAACATTGCCAAATTGGAATACAGTGTTGAAACAATGCGTGAACGGGCTATGCTGTTTGTGCCCATGCAACGATGCCTAGTTAGCTTAGGAACCTCTAAAATTTATTCTAAAAGCAATCAAATTAGACTATGACACAGATTATTTGCCGAAAGCGACACAAAAATCGGCAACATGAAGTCTGCGAAATGCGTGTCTTATTGTCAGAGAGGAATGAGCGTAAAGAACAAATGTGCCACATCAGCGAACATCATGTACCGATATTAACAAACGTGACTCACTTCACAATCAATTACACAATTTCTTATGAGATGATTTATGCAAACGGGAATTTGACAAAGTTAGTAACGTAGATATTAAAAATTCAAACCCGTATGCGGCTCACTGCAAGTTGGCTGTTTCAATAAATCACAGAGTTGGTCACAAAAGATAGCAAAGGACAGGACACAGCTCAGAAAAATGTAACAGTTTTTAGTAGAGGCACGGCCGCTACATAAAAAAAACAGGTGCGGCCTGCTGCGTGGCGCCGAAACGGCGTCCGGGGCCTAGTTCTCCTTGCGCCCGCTCTGGCGCCACCACACCGGTACAGCTGTTCACGGAGAAGCGCTTCGACAGCCGCGTTTGTACGCGCGACACCTACTCCAATCAGGCCGTAGATTACGCGTTTTATAGCTGCACATTACAGGTTGAATATTGAAGTCGTTATTAGAAATGCCGATTACCCCACATATGTGAACGGTTTGCCCTAGGACTACCAATATTTGTAGAGTGGGCCTCAGTACTCTTCATGAAGGTTGCCCGCTTTACTCACCTGAAATTAAAAGAAGTTCTCGTTATTACGAAGTATGCTGAGTATATTTACGTGTTTCTTCAAGGCGAAGTAGTGAGTGATGCAGGCACTCAGGAGGGTGGCCGCCTTTTCTGCCGAAATTTGACTTTTCCTCTGTCTCTCTATTCTCGGCAATGAACAAGCGCGGCAGTTTATTAAAGGTGCATGACATGAAATCAGCAGCATGTAGTGCGGATAACCGGGAAACAGAGTTGGGACCGCAGTCGGAAGCAAAATCCTAATCTTCGTGTTCTTTTTATAGTCATCCTCAGTGAAATGTAATGCACATACCAGCGACCTGTCGCTTGGCTCCCATTTACTTGCTTTCCCTGATGGCCCTTGGCGAGAAATATTCTTCAGCCACGCTTCGCGACGCTGCAGATCGCTAGGGAATTCGTGGTACTTCATAGTAGCGTCTCTTCTCGCGTTTGAATTGCACAGCGGCACACAACAGCTTCGCGGCACCTCACCGCTGGAAAAAACCGTCCGCCACAGACGCGCACACAAAATAAACGCACTCAGGCGCAACAAACACGAGGAAAGCTACTCACACACACGATCACACAAAAAAGCACACGAACAACGCATAAATTCCGAGCCGACCACATTGTAGCACCACGGCCGCTGCATAATGGTAGCACGAACTGGCCTCTGCTTTGCGGACCGCGCTAGTGGCGTCCTCACCAAAAACTGCGGCCGCAACTGTGAACTCGACCGGGACGCGCTTGCCCATTGACTGCGACGCGACGCAGCAGGCCGCACCTGTTTTTTTTTTATGTAGCGGCCGTGGTAGAGGAATGCTGATGATTTGCAGCACTGCTACATTCCAAGATAAGTACGAAGACAATGTTCATTTAGAATCTAAGAACGGGCTTCATCGAACATCTGCTGCTGGAGAACATGATGGGAAACGATGACTAGGAACACCCTGCCCTAAATACTTTCCTAAAATATGCTACATAATATGTATGACAAATATTGCTGGAAAGAGAAATATTAAGGCGCAGATACTAGCGACGAAAATTCTAAATAAAGTTACCTTTCATCTCGTTGTACATCGGCGTGAATTATTCGATGTTTTCTCATAGGCTCCGATGTGCTATATTAAAGGAGGAAGCTTTCTTATCCCGACTGTTTTCAAATGTTTTTAACCAATCAAAACATGAAATAATAAATCAATGAAACTTCATTTTGATGAATAAAACATGTATATGCAATGATTATTTTGACCAACAACCTAAAGTGTTTTCAATAAATTCACGAGGAATCAGCATATAGTAGGCGAACTTTCGGCAGCGAGATGCAACGTTACCATTACAGGTGCTAGGAAAATGTGTAAAACTGCATTTATTATAAATTTATTTCTACTTCTTAAGCTCGACCCCCGTTGCAACACAATATGGCGAGTAAAATTGTAATCAGAACCTGACACATAAAATACGAAGTTTAGGAAGTAATTTTTCGCGTAACTTGTATAGAAATGGCGAATTGTATGAGCGCGGGTGACAAGTATAGAGAAGATTCCTACAAAATGTCTTGTGAAATGGGCTTAAGGCATGAAATAAGATGACTAAATTCAGTTGTCTACGCCACCAGGCGGCATTCGGAGCAGTTGAGTTACCTGGCCATAAGGGTTATGTTAAAGCTGATCTGGCATGGTTTACGCTGCACCTCTGAAGCAGTGAAGGCGTTTCCGCAAGTTTTGTAGTATTTACACTAAACCTAAAAATTTCATCGCATTTATACGCAAGCAGACCGCAAATGCCTAAGTGTGGTAAGGGTATGCGACACCAGCTGCAAAGCACAGTTTGCCACGTGCAAGAAGCCTGCGAGCAAGGAGCCTTGTAGGCGGTTCTTGAAACAGAATACGTCGGGAGATTATGGAGCAATTTGCGTTGGCTTCTTACACAGAAAATTGATGGCTTGTAAGGAACGTGGACGTCAGTCTCACACTTGAATATGTATCATGAAGTCAGATAGCTATTTGCGAGTTCACTAATATCGTGCGCACTGACAATTGCACTCAGTATATATTTTTATACTTTACACTAGTGCGCTTGGAGCTTGAGGCGCCGTCTCTCGCCTTTCACATTGTTTGAATCAGGAAAGCAGATGTGACAACACCTTACCTTCAGCGCCGAAATGGATGCGTGAGAAGAGAAATTTATAGAAACACAATGAAACATACGATTATTTTTTTCGCCTTTCATGTACTCAAGATGTATATAAGAGTGTCTCGCTGTGAGCCAGAACATGCAACACATCAAGCTCATTAACGATGGCGAAGGTTTCGAGCTTCCGTATTATAATCGCTGGCGCCGCAGCTTTTGTTGTTTTGTCCATTGTGCTAGACGAAGGAAAGTTCGGTGCTAGTGCAGAGCCTCAAGTTTCGGTAACCCTTCCTCGTAAAAATTTCCATCGCCCTAAACCTAAACCTAAGCCGGTGGGAACTAAAGCTACACCAGCTAAGAAAACTCCGAAACCCGCTGCGCCTGCTAAGGATTCTGCACCTGCTACACCTCCTGCATCTTCACCTTCGATACAGCCTCCCACTCCTGAAGTTGTACCTGGTGGAGCTACTCAACAGCCTGGGCTTACAAGCGCTACTGCTGGTACGATGCCATTTTAATTTTTCTTTGAAACAGTACTTTAAAACTATTTGGCATTGTTTGTACAACCTTTGGAGACGCGGGAGAAGGGAGGGGTGAATTAAATAGGCAGTCAGAGATTCAAAATGCTACGGCGGTGTCTCGAATGAAGGCGCAACACTTTTCATATAGTATTAACAGTTGCTGCCTCTTATCTCCATAAAACTCAGAGTCGTAATCTTTTGTTTTGTTTGTTTATGTTTGTTATCTTTCTTTTTCTAAAATATCTTTTGGATTCTGTTTCATTCCACTTTGCCACTTTTCTTAGCGCAGAGTATCTAGCCAGTCTTAGAACCGGCTAACCTTCGCCAGAAACAGCGGAACTACAATAACTATAGACTGGAACTTTTTAGAAGACTTGGGCTAACCTTTATTTTTTTTTCAACCAATCGCTACAAAACCATGTTGACACAACGCAGACTATCATATTCAGCCTGCTGTTTTCGCGCGCCGGTGTTTCTTTGTAATCATGTTTCGATGACCAGGTGCAATGAAGGCCCAAAATGTCTCTATGGCACCAAGGACGCTCATAGCAGATGAAGGTATGTCGTCAGATGTGGCCATAAGAACACCGCCTTCTCTGAGCCTAGAGTGATCGCAACGAAACACCGCGTAGTCTTGCGTACACTAAAGAACTTAAATGCCACTCAAGTGAAAAACAGCAATGTGCCTGATAGGGCAACAATTTGAGCACCACATGGATCTATTGTGGATGATAACGAGTCGTATGATGATTGTGTTAATGCGTCGACCAAAAATTTCTTCTAGAGAAATAGCAGTATCGTCGTAAAATTGACACTTGCCATTAGCATAGAGCTTACCTTATCAGTGTATAAAAACGTAACATGAGGAGGAAGCGTCGCCTTTGCCAAAATCGCAAAGCTCTCTTACGGCGATGCCTGGAGCAAGCGAGAAGTCTTCGCTCGCAGTTATTCCCTTTTGTTTAAAACAGGTTCTGCACCTAAATGAGCTTTCTTGTAGTTGTAAAGTGACTGAGCTTTGCCGGCACACCTTTATTCGGTGCATGACGTTCGCTGTGCTCGCGCGATTATATCGGAAGCTAGAAAAACCGAGGTAAATATTATATTTTGAGCTCAGTTTGTTGCGAAGATTCCATAGGCAATTGACATGTGGCGACGATACCAACGTGCCTGTTGCTTTAGTCTTGGTTCCAATGTTTCACTATTAGTGCCTAACTCATCCATCGACTTTTGCATTAATACTAGTTGTTTCTCGCACCGGTCTAGCGAATTCGTTCTTTGTTCTGGCATTTCAAGCATTTTGTTCATTCCCCAAATAACGGTTTCCAAGCTTTCCTGCACGTAGCGCTAATAAATGCGGCAGATTCAGTATAGAGCTTGCTGCTTTGAAGGGAGCGAATATGTACGCCTTTCACCATTGAATGGGATCCTTCATTTGTTCAGCGTGATCGTTAGTGAGGGCATTAATTTCCAAAACTAATTCAGAACATGTACTGGGAACGGGGTTGCAGTCGATATCACCTTTACATAAAAAAAATCAACATAGTTCCTTATGCATTCTCCTACGACGACTCGAAGGCGATAATCATCTTCTTTTTCTTCTCATCCGATCTATTGATCCCCCCCCCCCCTTCGGAACCTCCCTGTACCAATCGTGGTTCAGCACTGCCTCCAGTATCGGAGGCGCTGCAAGCTCTCTGCCCCTCGCCTAGTTTTGCACTGCCTCCGTGATCGGCCCACCTTTGAATAAGTGGCGACGGGATGCGATGATCTCAGCATGTAACACCGCGTTATATAACGTTATAGTAACGTCCAGATTACGTCACAAACTTTGACCAAGTGTGACGTCATCACGAGGCCCCTTAGCCGCAGAAACATCGTCTTAACAGCAGAAATGACACATAAAAGCATTCTTATAGCGGCTCATACGACACCCGCGGACACGGGAACAGTAGCAGACACAGGGAACTTTATATTGTGGCGTATAATGATGACTGCGCACCAACCAGCAGCAGAAAAGGGAAGCGATTAGCCGCAATGCCGGCATCACTGCTTGCGTACCTCATGGAGGCTCACTGGTGCGAGCGGCGTACCTAAACCAAGGGCCTTACTTCAATCGTTGACGATGTGGCTGAACTCGGCTGTGAGACCGCCAAGGAATGGTGCTTCCAGGTAGGCTACGTTGTTGACGATTTCAGGAGCCAGCGCTTGCACGAATGACGCTCGTGATGATAGTAGTGTTGTTCGATAATCAAATGGAACTCACACGAAGAACGCGGCGATGAAGGCCTGCATCACAAAGGGGGAGCGATTAAGAGTAAAGACGACAGCACTATACGCGTACCCACTCCTACTATTAGGTCTACTTATTATGCTCCTGCTTTCAGCCCCCTCTGCTAGTTTAGGAAAAAAAAACTGACAGGATCCCTGATTCATGCGCTCCAGTCGACTCGGGGCCGAAAGCCACCTTCTTTTCTTTTTCTTCTAAGTCGATGTATTCAACCTCCATTGCACCTTTCCGAAAGATTTTTCATGCAACACACGTTGTTTTGAAATGCCTCCAGGACCGGAGGCATTGCAATCTTTGTGCACCACACCTTGGTTTACACTGCCTCCGGGATCGGCCCACCTTTGACGAAGCAACGATGTCATGTGATGATGACATGTTATGCGATGACGCAGTAACGTCATGATGACGTCTGAAATCATGGCGACCTGTGATACGTGATGATGTCATATGGTGACGTCATTACGTGGTGTTGTTTGGTGATCACGTGATGATGTCATATAGTGGCGTCATTACGTGATGATGTTTGGTGATCACGTGATGATAATCATCACGTGACGCCGCCGTCACGTGATGATGACGTCGAACACGGAACTCTGTTCAATTTTCAAATTTCATGAGGCATCAGGGATTTCGCCTTAGTATGCAATGACCGTAAAATGTCCGCTCCATGGGCTAAGCTCAATCCCTTGTCAACATTCGCGAATGCTTGCCGCATGCGCTACAGCCCATTTTTATTCCTCTGTACATTCATTTTCATGAGTAGGTGTTCCTTTCATTATTGCGATAGCCTTAGACGCCTCATCAAACACGAAAATTGAACGCTGGGGTTGGCGGTGTCGGCGTCCTCCGTCGGCCACGTCAACATGAATGATGCAAATCTCGAGAGCGTACGAGACGACCCGTAGGCTTTCGCCTTCAAGCCGTCTTAGCCGATGGCATAAGAAACCCTGTGAGTTTTGATAACTGGCAAGCAGTACACACTTTGCGGGTGTTGGAAAGGATGGGTGCTAATATTGTACTCATCCGGCTACTGAACATTGTTTCTCTCATTAGCATGTTTTTCATTTAGGCCAAGTTTACTACTTTCTCGCTTATGTCTGAAAGCTTTCATACCACTCGTCGCCATGATTGCTGATTTGCCATATTTAGAGAAGTTAAATGTATATGGTACTAGTTGAGTTTTAGAGATACAATGAACTTTTTCATTGAAATGGATGTGAATGTCCACAAAAAATATTTGAAAATGTTGAGCACTGAGTGTGACACAATCGTTGCTCGCCATGTAATGGCAAAGAAATTGTAGGTGGCTAGACTCGGCGTCCCCATTTGAAGCAGTGAACAACGAATGCAAGATGTCTTAAATTTACTATTGCTTTTAAATAAAAGTTATTAATGGTTCATGAATAAACATTCCTCGCAGATACTGTCCTATTAGGGTTGTCATCCGGCCTTAGTGGCTACGCCAATTCTCGTATGATGCATGGCATGTATGGCGGCATGTATGGCGGCATGTACGGCGGTTATGGTGCCGGTGCCGGCGCTTATGGAGCTGCTGCTGCAAATACCGGCGCTTCTGGCGCGGCTGGCGCTGCGGACGCTACTGCCACTTCTACCGACCCTGGTACGTCTGGTGCTGTTGTCGTTCCTGGTGCTTCTGAACTTGCTGGTAATACAGAAGTTTCAGCAACTGAAGCGAACACCGCAGGCAGCTAAGCATCGAGAAAACCACCGTGCCCCAGCTGCGCGTTCGAAAAACAAGTCAAATCTGGAATAAACATTTCTTATGTCATCTGTGGTATAAACATTGTCATTCCTGAAGTAGACAGATATTAAGTATTTGCCACTTTAAAAGTTTCAATATTTTCCCGTCGTATTGGGTGCCTATACATTGTAAGCGCAGTAAACAGATTTTTGCTCGTACTGTGTTATTGAATTGTGCCAGCGGCCAATGGTACGCAGTTCATAAGTGGAGGCTATCGACAATGTAATCAGTTTCAAGCTCGCAACGTGAAGGGAGCTATGCGACATTTTTTTTTTAAATATAGATAGCAATTTCGTTATGGTGTCTCCGGAAATGTTAGTCTGGTTTATCGCCTGGTTCGTTACTCGAGATGTCCGGTGTTCACTAGGGCTTATAAAATGATCACACATACACACAAATAATGCGCACTGTCACAAACACGCAGATATACACAAAATCGCCTTCCATAAATTTTGGCTAAAGCGAGTATTCCTGAAGATCACCAACAGCAATTTTGTGTTGCCCATAGCAGAAGCGCAGCTTTTCCGCGGGCCGAGAAGGTGCCGCAGTCCAAGGCCAAGCCGCATGGCGAGTGTAGTGCTGTATGCAGATTCTGTCGTCTGTCGTCTTGCGTCGGAACGGGAATAGCCACACAGTAGATGTTTTAAGCCTTTCCGACCATTACGTGGGGCGCAAGTAGGATTATCCCGCTGCTTAACCTTGTACTCAAAGTAGTTGGAAAATAACAAGGAAACATTGCGAATAGGCGTGGGAGGCTCCTGTCGTCACTTCGGCAAAAATTTAGCACTGCATGCCGCAGAGTCTACAATTTTATGTCAGCAGTTGCGCAAGTTTTTTACAGCCTTCTTAGCAATGTGAGGCCGCGGCAGTCTCATTTTTGATGCAGTCGAATGTTGATAGCACTCGTGTACTTAGAGTTAAAATCAGGTTGCAATGTCAGCCAAGTTAGCAAGCATGCAAGTGCCGGCGGCAATCTCGGAGGCTAATGATAAGTCGTCTAAGTATGGGAACCGCCCGCGGAGTGCTGCCACGTGCCAGTGGCGAGTAGGGTACCTCGATATCCGTTGCGCCTCCCGGCGTTAGGGTGGCGACACCTGTCGAGAGCGAAGACGCCATGTTGTGTCGGAACAGCGGACACAGAGACGCGTGTGCCCGCGTTGTGCTGTCGTGTTGTATAGTGTTGCCAGTTTAGTGCGTCTCTACGTCCTCCGACGCAATATTGCAGCGGTGCGAAAATGTCAACATTCTGTACAAAGGAACGCTGGCATCGACGCGCCCTAGTGTGTATAACGTCTCCGCGAGGAGTTGTGGCCACTACGGTCACCAAAACAAAGAAGAAAATGCCGATGTATAGGACGACAGGCGATCAAGGTTATGGTGGTTATATTATAATCAGAGCCGTATATTCCTTCGGAGAGTTCGGCGGAGGGGCGGAGTCAACAACCGTCCAAATTTAGCGGCGGCGCTGTCCGCCATTTTGTGCCGCGGCACTGTAAGCTCGCGTTGGCGTGCGCCCGCAACGCTCAGTCTCTGGCGAACCCTTTCTTCAGCGAGTTAAGGGGCTGATATACTCCAGCGTAACGTCAACGCGCGCGCACGCTCGGCACAGTGACGCTACGCTAACAAACGTGCAGCACTCCATAGGCCAACGCGCGATGCGACTGACGCGCCCAGCGTCCGTCAACGCGCCCCGGCTGCAGGCGGCGAGAGATGCGACATGCTGCACTCCACGCCGGCGACGTTATCCAGACTGAACTGCGTCTGTGTCTCTACGTGAAGAAGGGACGCCGAGTGCGCTCAATTGCGCATGCGTCAAGGCGACGTAGTGCGTCGCGCAAGTGGGAGTATAGAGTGCTCTGTTTTCGCGAACGTAACGTGACGAACCTAGCGTCGCCATCTCCCGCCGCCGCGGGCTGACGCGAACGCACGTCGGAGTATAACAGAGCCTTTAGAGCAGCCTACTGCGCTGCAAGCCCCCATTTCGACGTCCGTGCAGGTCCACGATGTTCCACGCAGCCGACACGTGCACGAACAGCAGCAAAGACACACTAGGTCGGTCACAGAGGAAGCATAAATGCCGACAGCGACGTCACGGGTACAGCATCACGAGAAACCTCGGCACGAAATGGCGTCGGCGGTGCGGAAGCGCGCTGTTGCCAGACTGTAGTGCAGCAGTTGCCAGACTGGCGGCGAGATCAAAAGAGCGCCGAACTCTCCCAAAGGGAATATACGGCTCTGATTATAATGTTACGTACCAGTAAAGGGAAGCATGAAAAATTGGGGGACGCTTAAGCTTCGCCTTTAGTAGTTGAACGTGATAGCGATACATAGACCCTAGTGCATACTTCGACCACTTAGTGGATACTTCTTAATGTATGTTGTTATTCGAGAAGTTCACATTGTGCATTACTGCAATGTAATTGACGAAGTACAAAGTGGTCGCATAGCCCTAGCACGCTTAGCATTGGTGTCGGCCTTCTCTGCCTCCGTCTTGCGTGGCGGCCCTCGTTGTCGTGGGCCACTTGACACAGACGCCCCGCCAAAACTCGCCGATGAGGCAGACACCGCAATGGTTGTCGCTTGTAGACGACACAGAATCTGCCGCAAGCGTGTCAAGAGCCCGGTGGTGTCAGAGAACGTCTGTGCGCGCGACATTTTTTTCGAAGCATCAGTGCGCCCACTAGGTGTGTGTGACAGAATGAGCGCACTAAGGTTGTGTTCCAGTTCTGGACAGCTTCGTAGACAGTCTGCACTGACAGCTCAGAAGACAGCAGCGAGTCCAGGTTGTCCGAGAAATGTAACGCGTCTGCGTGGCGTCTACGCGACGTGACGCCACCTCACATCGAGAAGAGAAAGCTAAGGAAAACAAACGTAATCGTTACTTCTTTACCTTCTTTCGTGTTGAAATCTATGAAAACTTGAACTTAGTTCAATTTTAGCGCCGACAAGAGCGTCTGCTTTTGAGCAGATGACCACACCGGCAAGATCCGAGCCATCCGAAGATTTCGCTGAGCCGCCATCTTGTTTGGACAGCAAAGTAGCCTGCATCGTTTTTGTCTCCGATGCTGTCTTCTCGAAGCTGTCTATTTTGCCGTCTGCGTCAAGAGTGCAATGGGGCTTAAGATGGCCGCTGTCCACTTAGCTGTCTATTTAGCCGTCTACGGTGAGTATTGGAACACACCCAAAGGTGTGTGCCTTATGTAATGGGTAGCATGCTTTAAACCGGCAGCATTTATGCGCGAGAAACGTTTTTGAAGTTGCGATGCACCCAGTATACGTGGTCTTAAGGGAATACGCTAAGTAATGTGTGTGCCTTTTTTAATGGGTGCCTGGCTTTAAACCACCAAGTCGTTATGATATTCACATGGTGTGACGCCCCATCGTAATGTACGCTTGCACCACGCAATATTACTGCGACATTACATGTCGTACTGTGACACCTGTATACACGACGCGTATGTTTCTGAAGCATGAAAGATACTTTCAGTGCAGAACCAAGCAGCGACGTGGCTGTGTGGTAGAACACCTGCTTGCCATAATTAAGAGAAGGGTGCTTGCGCACGTTGCATATAACCATGTAAGAAGAGCTGATCTCAATTGCAAAAGTTGGCGACCGTAGTGCTTCATATTTACAAGCTTACATTTCAGAGTATCCACATAGTTAGATGTGCAGACATTTTGGCCATGTATTTCCACCATACCTGCACATCCAGTGTGTCCAACATCTTAGACGAGGCACTGCGACGTAAAGTGAACGTATTTTAATTCAATAAGAACTAATAATAAAAACAGGCTTTCGCGGCAAGATATTGGTTTGATAACCTCGGTGAATGTGCATTTTTAAAAATTCCAGATAAGAGTATAATTATTAAACAATGGGCTAATGGATCAACGTTGCTTGTGGAGAATGCAACGTTGTCTAGATCCCTGAGCAACTTCTAAAGTCTATTCTAAAACCAATCAAGATCAACTATCATCTAAAAAATTGGACGAACGTAACGCATTATTTGGCTGCATCAACTGTGTGAAAAGCATATCATATTGGCTGACAGGAATGCCCGTGAAGCACAAATATGCCTAATGAGTGAATAACAAGTACCGATAATGAGGATCGTGCGTCATTTCAAATATACCATAAATTACCAGACAATTCCATGTAGTGTGAATCATGCTAACGGGGCTTTGGCAAAGTAAGTAACGTACAAACTGAATATGCAAATTCATTTCTGCTCCAGTCATTTCAAGTGCGCTGTTTCAATAAATTACGGTGTTGCACCCAACTGACAGAGAATCACAGAACACTACTCAGAAAAAAATGTAAGGGCTAATTCGGGAGAGGAATACTGACAAGTTGCGGCACAGCTGTTTCCTAACATAACTAGGAAGACTATGTATATTTAACGTGTAACTAAGGCCTTCGCAGAACATCTGCTGAAGAGCTTGATGTAGAACGACGCCCGGAAGTACCTTCTCCTAAACACTTTTCTAGAAATACCACAGTGCACACGTCAGCGTGTCATCTAAGCAGATATACGACAAGTGTTATTGGAAAAAAGAGTATGCAGGTGTAGATCTTCGCAAAACAAATAATGAAATTTATATCTCACTTAACGTTCCACATGCTCCTGAATTGGCTGTCGTGGAACATTGAGCCCGACGGGCTATTTTTATATGCGTTAGCATTTCTATGCCGAATCAAATAGAAAACTGTGTGTGTTTGTATGTCTCTTACTTGGTCACGTAAGACGATCAAACATCATAAAGAAATGAAATTTGAAGAAAACTTCTCCGGATCCCACGCACTGTCGGAATTGATTTCACGCGCAGCAGTCAGTGAGCAGATGCCTATGCCGCACCTCTTACAAGGTGCATCGACGTGTTTGTGTAAGTTGAGTACTTGTGAGGATATCGAGGGCTTTGCGACCACGTCGACATTACTGCCGTTTAAAGTGTAACATATAGTCTGATATAACACCAGCACTCACGTTCGAACACAGACATCAGTTTTACCGAAACCAATTGCACGCTACGGTGCTACGATGTAAATATCATACGCAACATTCCTTTTCGTATTCCTCTGGGGTCGAGCTGCGCTTGGCTTTATCTTGCTGAGTCATGAGTGCATATGTAATGTTTATTACATTCTGATCACACCCGGCATGGTAGTGTTGTGGTTATGGTGATCGACTGGACCCTAAAACTCTAAAGTCGCATGCAGTTAGATTTACGTGCACGGTGGGCATACCCAGATGGTAGAAATTTCCGGAGCCCTGCAATATGGCGTTCCTTATAATCATATCGTGATTTGTGGACGTAAAACCCCATGAATTGTGTTATGTTGCATTGTTATCAAACTGGTTATGCCAACCCTACAACCAAAACTGATGTCGCTCCGAAATGACGCTGTGTAGGGTCTTTTTTCAGGAGAAATTCGAAGCACCGATGTGGATCTGGGGTATGATGATTGACTGACACGTAGAATTCCTGGGTTTGATTCCGGTTGGAACCGTTATTTTTATTCATTGCATCTACAGGGATTTTCTGTGACTTGGGCTCCTTATCGCTATGGTGCAAGTATTTACAAAGTTCGTTGTCGCCGTTAATGCGTTGAAATAGACTGTAAATTGCCAGTGATGCATACCCGCAATCGGTAGGCGGTGATAGGCGGATATGGGCCACACGTGATTGAGGAAAAGGGTTTCGTGACGTACGTGGCAAGCACATCACGGTATTCATGACGTGACTTGTTCATCGTGTTCGCCATACACTCACGTCCTCAGATGCTAAATTTGGTTTATGTCAAGCCAAGGAGACGACCACCAGAGCGCCCATACGTAGGCGGCTAGAGATAGATAGATAGAAATGGTCGAAGTCTCTTTGTTCTGAAAATAAATGCTTCGAGTTTAATCAGTTTGCTTTGGCAGGGCTCGATTTGAACTTATTCCCGTCAACATTATCCATATGATTCCTTTCGCAATAATACTTTACGCTTACGCACCACTTTCAAAACTGCCAAAGACGATGCTGCGCGGATTTCTCGTCTATCGAAAGCACAATTTTCTGATATTTGCGTCGCACGAGTGTGATAGCTCCCCTGCACATTTTGACAAGCTAGCTATAAGCGCAAACACACTGAAACAGACGTTTTTAGTCAGTCAATCAACCAGTTAATCATTCAATGAAACGTTATTTTCGTGAATAAAAAATTCACCGATGATTACGATACTGCGTAATGCAAATTGTGAGCCCAGGTTCTTGTTGTGGCAAGGCCAACTGTGTTTGAAGTTTTGACTTTTCGCAAGATATCGACAACGACAAATAATATTTTTGTGAAGTAGAACAGGACCCACTACGACAATATTCGTCTTTCTGTGGATAAGCGAGGTATTTTGAAGCATTCAATATACTGAGAGTTAAATTCGTCTACGCATTCTGTCTTTCCTGTACATATCGTCTCGCCGTAATATATGTGGCTGATGACGATGAAGAAATTTGGCCGAACACTTTGCAGTAGGTGGAAAGCATTAATCCAAACACTTGTTCCGCAATTAGCATTGTGTGATAACTGGTCGTTATTTTACTGTTATACTACGCTATATTACATAGGTTAATGCGGTTCCTTGCCCGATATGACGCCTGTATACAGAGGCTCTTTTTGCAAATGAGTTTCAGGCGCCAGCGTGGCTCTGTGGTAGAATACGTGACTGCCTTGCAGAGGGCCCGGGTTCAAATCGCATTCGATCCTGTGTATTTTTTCTCATTTTTTTTCTGCTTAACGGTTACTTTTTCATGTCTACCGGTTACGCGACCGACGGCGACGGCAACGGCGACGCCGCTCAAAGCAGGAATGGGCGTTTAAAAGCTGAGCTCTAAAATGAATACTGCATAAAGTATTTTGAATAATTGCGCCATGAATTGCCATAATGTAGGGGCGAGCTCCTGCATTTGAATAGAACGTTATTTGAGTGGTGTTAATAAAAAATTTTAAATTGCATTTAGCATAAATTTCATTACAATTCATGAGCTAGACTCCCGTTACACCACAAAATAGAAAGCAAAAAGATTATCAATACATTCAAAACAAAATACGAAGTTTCGGGAGTAATTTATCGCGTACTTTAAATGGAAAATGTAAATTTGAGCAGTATAGATGACAAGTGCTCAAGAAGTTTGCTTCAACGTTCCTTGCGAAATAGGCTAAAGCCAGGAAATGATATAAGATTTAATAGTATATTTCACCAGAGAGCGCTCGGAGCAGTAGAGTTATCTGGCCATAATGGTCATGTTAAATCTAATCTGGCTTGCTTCCCTTTGCACCTGTAATGTAGGGAATGCGTTTGCTAAAGTAGTGCAAAATTTCCGTTAAACCTACAGAATTCATCGCGTATGTACATAAGTAAGCCGCATTGTCAAAGTGTAGTAGGGGCATGCTGCACATACTGCAGAGTACAATTTTCCACGTAGATTACTGCTGGAAGCAAGGAACCTACATAGGTGGCTCTTGAAAGCGAATACGTCAAGCAAATATGAAGCAATTTGCGCTGCCTCCTTACACGGAAAATTGATGGCTTGTGAGGAACGCAGAAGTCACTGTCTCACTTTAGTCTGTATTGCGAAGTTTCATAGCTGTTTGCGACTTCTCTTTTATTGTGCGCATTGACATTTGCACTCAATATATATTTTATTTCTTTAGACTATTGCATTTTAGGCATGGAACGCAATCTCGTCTTTCACATTGCCAGAATGAGGAAAGAAGTTATGACACTTCCAGCGCCGAAATGAAGGCGCTAGAAACGAGATTTATGCTAGCACAATGAAACATGCGGTTTATTTTTGTACGCCTTCGATCTGCTTAAGATGTATATAAGAATGCCTTGCTCTTAGTCGGAACATGCTGCACATCAAGCGCGTTAACGATGCCGAAGGTTGCCAGCTTCCGTATTATTCTCGCTCTGCCTGTTGGTGTGGTTGTTCTGTCCATGATGTTAGACGAAGGCACGTTTGGTGCTAGGGCCGAGCCTAGAGTTTCGGTAGCGATTCCTCGTAAAAATTTCCATCACCGTAATTTCAAACCTAAGCCGGGGTGGACTAAAGCTATGCAAGCTATGCAAGCTAAGAAAACTAAGAAAGCGAAGGCACCTGCAAAATCTTCTGCACAATCTACACCTGCTACAGCTGCTACACCTGCTACACCGCCTGTACCTTCGCTGCCTTTGATGCCTCCTTCCTCTCCTGAATTTGCTGTGCCGGATAGATCTTCTCAGCCGTCAAGGTTTACAAGCGCACACGCTGGTACGATGTAATTTTTGTTTTCCTTTGTAACGATACATTTTGTACTGAAGAAGAGTGGCATGGCTCTGCGCCTCAGTGGAAGAGCGGCATGCCTCAGTGGTCTATTCACCCACATTCCCTGCTGATAAACCTATTAGCAATTCGTGGAAGTGCTGCGTATCCGCGAACTCATTCCGTTGGCGATGCCGCTGATGCGTAGAGCCATACCGCTGAGGCCACTACTGTTCAATTTAATTATTTAGCTTGCATAGTGCAGCCATCGGAGACGCACGGAGAGAATTAAACGTGGAGCCAGAGGTTCAAATTGGTACATACAGATGCATCCCCAAAGAATCCGCAGCATTTTTCATGCAATATTGAGTGTTTCTGCCTTATATCTTCATAGAACTCAGTGTTCTAATTTGTTTTTGAGTCTGTAGCACTTTAACGGCTCCACTTGTCATCCGTCCACAGACTCATGTCGCATGGTTACGGAGTGGCCACTACAGGCCTAAAACAAGGCTAACAATGCTCAAAACAAGTGAAAAATAAATTAGCAAGTTTACGCATTTGTTATGGGCTTCGTCCTCATCTGTACGTTATTGTAATCATTATCATCCGTTTGTCTATCAATCTTCACCGTCTCCGGGTGTGCTCATGATCATCGTGTCAGTGGCAATTGTTCGCTCCCGAGTTCTCAACCAAATAAACGTCGTTCCAACCCAGACATCCTACAAGGTTTTAATTATATAAACGACAAAAATTACCACAAATTAATTGCAATAATTTACCTGAAACTGCGAAAAACGCTTCTGAAACATCCGGCTGAGACCCGCACTGCGTAAGAGAGTGCGCCACCGCCTCCACAAGCGCGCCATTGACAAGGCAATCACTTCTTTGCCCGTGCTTCGCACTTCGTCAAATTTCACGTTAGTGCGGCTGCATTAAGCACATGATTTCAATCTACACCTAGGCCTGCTCAAGAACTACATTAGCGCAGGATTTAAGGCGGCATTTACAACTACACCAAGGCCTACAGAAGAACGGCATTAACGCGAGGTGCTGCGCCGGATTTAGCACTACAGCAACACCTCAACAATAAAGACATTTGTGCTTCATTAACCGCAGAACCAGCTCTGGATTAGAGCATAATGAGCGCGACAGTTTCGGTTTTTGCTTATGTTTCTTTCCTTTTTTGTAGCGTCTCTTTTTTCTCTTTCATTCCCTTTCCCGCTTTCGAATTCCGCATCTCCAATAATGTTTTGCCAAAATTTTCTGTTTCTTTCTATGTTTATTTCTTTCTCTCTCTTGCCCTCTTACTTTTTTCTCTCTATACTCATTTTCTCGCCCATCAGGTTGTTCTATCCCGAACTGTAGAAATGGCCGCACGTGTTCTAGGAGCGAAGCAGAAGATGAAGATGGTGAAGAAGAGGACGGAGAAAGCGCGTGCCAGTTCATGATCATGATATTTCTGTTTCCGGCAGACAAATTACGACGACTTTATACAGCCTCGCTTTCAAAAGTTCAACTTCTCTGACGTGAAATGCCAGTCATATTTTCGTTAACGCAATAGCTTCAACGCCACACGAATATATTGCCGATGATCGCGGGCCATATTTTTAAGAACTCTGCGAACGCTCCTAAACTGAGGTGATTTTGAAATACGTGATGGCTGTAAAGAGCCAATAACCCTATCATTTTTTGGGATGATACACGTGTCGCATACAACGAATACTTACCAGTGCCAATTCTGTTGATGCTTTGACCCCAAATTTCTTTCTTTTGACCCCAAAACGCGGCCAACGCTACTGCCAGTTCTACCGATCCTGGCACGACTGCCGCTCTTGGCGTTCCTGGCGCTTTGCATGGCGTTGCTGGTGCTCCTGGTGTTTCCGAATCTGCTGGTATTACAGCAGTTCCGGAAAGTGAAATCAAGACCGCAGACAGCTAAGGATCCCGGAAACTCCTTTTCCGTAGGTGTGAGCTCCATAAAAGTCAAATATGAAATAAATACTTGTTTTGCCCTCCGTGATATATGCATTGTCCTTCCTGAAGTAAATAAAGATGAAGTACTTGCCGCTTTTAAACTTTCAATGTCTTTGCATCGTAATGGTAGCCTATACATTATAATCGTGGTAAACATATCTAAATATATGGGCTTTACTGGTACAGTGTTATCGCAGACACACTGTTCCGGCACCCATTTGTGCGCAGTTTCTAGGAGCACTCTCTCGACGGTGTAATGAATTTCATGCTCGCAACGTGAAATAAGGCTTGCAGCATTTTTTTTTTTGGTTAATAGAGTAGCAATACATTGCCAATCTGCCAGGGAGGCTCTTGTCGATACTTTGGCAAAAAAAGGATCCGGCTTCACCACAAGGGCGAAGCAATGAATGCGATAGCAACAAATTCTAATGCCATAAGAAGTAAGGCTGGCAGCGAACTCATTTAGATCCAGTCTCACGTAGCTCTACAAAACGCTGGTGTAAGAGAATACGGGCGCTCCAGGGAGAGCAGCGAACTTAAAAGTCTCTTCGCGGTGAGAGCGCAGCACGTAGAAGGGTATACGAGCCGTCTGCTGACGCCTGCAGAGATGGCTCGCGCGCCAGTGATCGTGACCGCGCCCTTAAAACCAGTTTACAGTTGCACCTCGAGTAACGTCCCCTCCCCGCGTCCGTTCATGCTCCTTCAAGACAGGCGGGCGTTCAAGACAGGCGTGTAAGGGGCTGGGTAAGACGCTATGGCCTCTCCCCCTTAGAACCGTGTGTACTGGCACGCGCAACACGTTCGGGCCTGTGTAAGAGGCTGGGTAGGACGCTGTGGCCTCTCCCCTTACACTCTTTCAGCAATCATGTGATGTGATGGCGTCGGGGAAAGATGCTTCCAAGCGCCCCATCCTGTTGGAGGCCTATAACTGGGTGTTCGCAAGTGGATCCCTTCCTGGCCAGTGGCGCACGGCAACTGTCATCCGAGTCCTCAAGCGAGGCAAGTCGCCCCGTGCGATCAAATCGTATCGGCCTATTTCTCTCACTTCAGTGGCTGGGAAAACAATGGAGAAAATGGCCCTTCATCGACTGCACTGGATTGCGGATGCGCGCAACGTCTTCGCCCCCGAGCAGTGCGGTTTCCGACAGCACCGTGCGACGGCCGATTGCCTGGCAGCCGTCGTCAGCACACTTGAGCAGGCTCTCCACGACAAGGAGGTGGCCATCCTCTTGCTTCTCGATGTCCAGTCGGCGTTCGACTCGCTGCCCCACGCTTCCATCGTCGGTGCTGCTCGCTCCCTGGGCGTCCAGGGCAGGCTTCTCGATTATGTTTGGGCCTTCCTTGCACACCGGACGTTTACCGTGCGCGTTGGAGGGGCGACCAGTTCACAGCGTTCAATTCAAACTGGTGTGCCCGCAGGGCAGTGTTCTCAGCCCATTTCTTTTCAACTTGGTGCTTGCACCACTTTTGAAGTGCCTCCCTGAAACGGCGATTCTCCCAGTGCGCGCTGTTATTTACGCGGACGACATCGCCCTCTACGTGCGCGGTCCTACCCGGAGGTGCTCTGAAGTCCGCGGGCGGATGCAGATGGCTCTGCAGTGCGTGGCGAACTTTATCAGCGATATTGGCCTCACAATTTCGGCAACGGAAACCGAGGCCCTCGTTGTTAACCCTTGTGCTGCAGCCCACCGCCACCTCCCGTGCCTTCAGCTCGACGGTGCGAGTATCTCTTGGCAAACGAGTGTCCGATACCTCGGGCTAACCTTTGATAATCGTCTACGATGGTTCCCCGCGGTGCGGCGCATTCGGCAGGATTCTTGCCGCGTTGAGTCTTGCGTCCGTCGACTCTTCGCTCGCGGCAACGGATGCCCTCCCGCCTTCGCGTGCACCATATACGAAGCAATGGCCCTTTCCGTCGTGCACTACGCTTTCCCTCTCTGCACCCTTCAGGCCCCACAGTGGCGTGCAATCGACCGGGATCATCGGCGAGTGATCCGAATGTGCCACGGCATCCCTCGTCATACTCGTGTGGCCGAGACTCTGGCAGAAACTCGCACGTGGCCTGCGTCGCTTACAGCGGATCTGCGTGCTCCGTGTCACGTGGAGCGCCTACATCGTGCACCAGGCGCCGGTCCTCTACACGCCGGACTTCGTGCTGTCCCAAACACTCAAGTTGGTCGAATCATCGACCTTTACGACAGTCTTGTTGTCGACGAGCCTGCCCCTTGTGCGCGCTAGCCCCCACCACACCGGCGAGCGCCCCTCTGTGTTTACTTTGAACTGCCGGGCATACGTTCAAAGCGCAACACACCACACAGTGCCATTGCTCAGGAGGCTGCGGCCAGGATGCACGACGACCTAGCCGGCAGAACACAAGTCTATTCAGATGGCTTTGTGCTACGAGACCGTTCAGCTGCTGCCGCCTGCGTTGCTCCTAAGCTCGGCAAAGCCCTGCAGTGCCGCCTCAGCTTCTGTGCCTCCTTGACTACCGCAGAACTCGTTGGCTTGCAGCTGGCTGCTGACCTCCTTCGTGAGTCACCCACCATCAAGAACGCTGCGATATATTGTGACTCAAGGTCAGCTCTGCGACAACTGATGAAGGAGGAACGCGGCCCGCCACTTTCACAGCGTGTTGCGCACAGCCTGCGGTCGGTTCAGGATCATGGCTGTGATGTACTCCAGTGGCTTCGCTCCCATGTTGGCATCGCGGGAAATGAGGCTGCCAAAGATCTGGCTAAACAGGCGCATTCCTCCGCGACCCCATTGACACCATACGCCAACTCTTTCGATTCCGCGCGATGTGATTTTCGGCGAGAATTGCAGCGCGACCACCCAGACGAGCGGGTCGCCGATGGACGCCCCCCCCCCTCCTCTTCTCCCCATGGCTGGCTTCTCCCGGCGAGAGCGCGCCCTCCTCTTTTCCCTGCGGACTGGCTCGGCATGGATGGGGGAACGAAAACAGCGGCTACGGGGAGCTCCTTCGTCAGCTTGCATCGACTGCGGCGCTGTTGAAACACTTTTTCACCTGCTGTGCGAGTGCCCCACATCTGCCTGTGCAAGGAAGCAGCTAGCCACCCGCTACCGCCTTCTCGGCCTGCCCTGTGAGGCCCTCGAGGACATTCTCTTTCCCACCGGCTGCAGCGATCGTCGCCGTAATGCCCTTGCCGCCCTTCTCTCCTTCATCGACGCTGCCGGCCTCGGCGAGCGGCTTTAAACCCAACATGCCACGTAGTATAGTTCAACCCTCGCCGTACCTTCCCGCAAGCTCTCTTTTTAGGGGCGAAGCTCCTTAAGGCGGCACCCGTTCGTCCCTCGTAATCGTCGTGGTCGTAGTAGTGAGTAACAAGTCTTACGCTTTGACCTCCAAGGTGGTGCCGGTGGGAGATTTCTCCTGTGCGTTGTTGAACAATAAAAAATTCGCAGCGTGCGCGTTAACTAAAAGCCGAATTCTTCTGTCTCTCATTCCCCATTAGCAGCCATTGGCATGTTCCAGTAGGTAACGTTAGTAGAAGTAGAAGTGTAAGTGTTAGCTAAAAGCCGACTTCTTCTGTCTCTCATTGCCATTAGCAGCCATTGTTTACCTCCAAGGTAGTGCCTGGTGAGATTTCTCCTGTGCGTGATTAAACAATAAAAATTTTGTTCAAAACGCCGTTGATTGATGAAATAAACCACGGTGTAAGATATATAATATATCTTACACCGTGAAATAAACCAACGAAAGACGCCAGATGTTTTGTAAAAGCAGAACGAAAGAACGCCAGATGTTTTTCTTAAAGTGTAGTAGTAGTTATTGTATTTAGCCACCTCGCCCGATCGTCAACGGGCGAGGTGGACCGGCAACGGCGCGAGGACCCTGCCGTACAAGAGTTAAATCACACTAAAAGACATACTTTGCGGGAGATACACTCTAGTGAGCTTTCAACTTTTCGTCTTAATGTACATGATAAAGAAATTATTTCTACGAAAAACGCAAGGCACACCTTGAGCAATATGTTTGGTTTTGGGACGCTAAATGGAACCATGAGGCGATGCGAAGCCGGAGCACTTGCACGATCGCGTTCCGTTGGCTTTCGTTGGGCATGCTACCGACCTCGCGTCGTGGAACGCGCGTCCTGTCTTCCCTCTAGCCTTGCCTTTAATTCGCACAGGGCGAGCGGGGAATGCGGTCGCTCTTGGCGCTCTTTCGCTCGGGAGCGGACTTCTTCCTTGCATTTCACCGATCACAAGTGATAATGAAGGGACCACGTAAACCAACAGTACAATAAAAGTTTGATGTTTAATATATACACGATGTTTCACACTCTTTATATTATGTACTGGGCGCATTTCACGGAAGAGTTTCACGGTTTACAGATGATTCCCTCCGTAGCTTCGCCCCACTCATCATCATACACCCCGTGGATATGCTGTGATTTTTTTGTCTTTCCTCATCTTTCTCTCCTTTTCATCCCCTTTCCCCGTGTGTGTACCGGTTGAGGTGTCCTCTTCGAGAGACAGTTATCGTGCACACCAAACCCCACTTATTTCTGAACAGAATCACCTATATAAGATTCTGCAGACGTGCGATGAACCAACGCGTTCTATCCTAGTGAGAATGCGCTGGCACGCGCTAGCGCGTTCGGGCCTCTGTATGGGGCTTGGTAAGACGCTGTGGCCTCTCGCCCTTACACTCTCAGCAATCACGTGATGGCGCCGGGGAACGATATTCTGCAGAGGCTCGATGAACGCACGTGCTCTCGCGTGGCGTGGCGATGAACTCGCGTGGCTTACTCCAACAAGAGTTCGGGACGAGTAACAGCAACAGCAACGACAGTGAATTCATGGTGTGCTCCACTTGCAAGGACGCGTTAACATCGGGCACTGTTCCCGTGATGAACGGAACTTTAAGTCGACCAATGCGCTGGTTCGCGTCCCCACATGGTTCCCTTTAGTCGGAGATGGTGTAACTTTTTGTTCGCGCTCGGCCTGCGTATACCTGTGCGTTCTTTTCTAGCGTCATTCCTTGTGTTTGAGCAGCGCGTTACCATTGTCGAGCTTTGACCGTTGTTAGTTCGCGCTCGTCCTGCGTGCGCTGTTTTCGTGCGTCCTTTGCGCTTGAGTGGCGCACTGTTAGTATCGAGTTGCTTGCCGTTCTTCCTGTGACATTTTAATTTGTTGCTATCGCATTCACTGCTTCGCGCTTGCGCGATTCTGTGACTTTTTTTTTGCTTGCCTCGTTGCGTCGTCCTCAATTTAAGCTGAGGCCTATTTGATGATCGTCGAGGCTTCCGCTCCGTAGGTAAGTGTTTGTAAGATGCAGCTGTTATTTACCTTTATCTTGAGGGATACTAGTAAGCCATCACTCATGATTGGATAATTTCCCCCAAACACGGTGCATCTATTCATCTTCCTGTAATTGCTTCACTTGAATGATTCGGATCTGCGGTGATTACCTGTCTTAAGTAGACATAATCCCTTACCACTTACAGTATCTCGTTGCATATAGCATGACGTTGTTCTCTTCCGACACAGTTCAGCAATATTTTTCAGCATAGTAATTTTCGGACGTGCCGTTCTGCTATCCTTGTTCAATTCAGTAATCATGCTTCACAACTCGTCCCCTGAATTACTCAGCAAGGCAATGTGACCAGCAAATCGCAGGTAACCTCCTACGTTCAGTATCATGCAGAATTTTATAGAAGCCTTTAGCAGATCCACATATTCATCTCTGAACGCGGGCTGTATACATGATGTCGAATGAGCTATTACAACTACGTTCGGCCTGCTGTTTTCGCGTGCCTAGTGCCCGTGTTTGCTTCCCATCAGCTGTGGCACAACCAAACTCAAGTTTCATGCGTTTTGGATGCTTGAACTTTAATATACGATACGAGCCAAGAAGAAAAATCAAAATGAAGACGCTTTCAAAAGCGCGCTTGACGCTTCTCGCATTTTTCCAACATAGATTTCTTGGGAAAATTGTCATCATTACCCCGTTAAGATGGATATGACACGATTTTTCCAAAAATATATTTAGTATATTTTTGGAATAATAAACACTCTGAGGCCCCCGCAGATAACACACTGATCATTTATGGAGCTTTATTAGTCTACATATTTATGTAGCAATATTTCTGCAGATCCTGCAACCGCTCATCTTGTTTTCATTGCTTATTAGATACTGAATACTATCGTATTCAAAATTTCGTCATCAGCAGCGTCAGCCTAATCTATATCGAACTTTTGTGAAATAAACTCTTTGTTGTGCTTTTCATCTCTTGGTACACATTCCTTGGCTTGATGTGACAACCATTTATCTGTCTAACACACCATGTAGCTTGTGCAGGCAAATTTTTCTTCACCTCAGGTCAACTGGAATATCATCTACCACTGTTTTTTTTTTTTCCACTGACCCATTCAGTTCTATTGTCATCTATGAATATGCACCCGTACTTTGCCATTCCATGAAACGCTGTGTGGTTCTTTGCTTATCGCGGAATTTCTTTGATATGTTCAAAGTTTTGAGCTACATAAGTTAGTGCCAAAAATACGCTATGCCAGGACAATTTTTGCGTTACGTCCAGCGCTAACTTGCCTGCCAGTATTAGGAATTTTCGCCACGTGCGCTCCAGCCCATCTTTATTACTTAGTACATTTCTGTTGAATGAGTAGACGCTCGTTTTAGCCACTGATCTTACGCGTCATACTGTTGGACAGATTCAAAAAGCTGGTTGCTAAACTTTTACTCTTTTGCATATTCGTTTTCAGTCTTCGGCGACTGGACAGGACGTCAGCGCATATATATGTGAACCAGAAATGCAAGATGATGCCGGATGTTGTTTTCTTTGAGTGCAAGTCCCAGAAGATGAAAAAAGCGCTACCCTATTGAAAATTTGCCCAATGGTGGGCATGATGGGACCCACTACCCATCATCTTGGTGGATTATGGTACTGGGTAATGATGGACGCATGGTGGACAGATGGTGGGTGATGGACGGATGGTGGACAGATGGTGGATGATGGACGGATGGTGGACAGATGGTGGATGATGGACGGATGGTGGGTGGATATTGGGTGATGGACAGATGATGGGTGGACGGTGGGTGATGGACATACCGGGTGTATGCTGGGTGATGGGCAGATAATGGGTAGATAACGATGGGTGTTGGACGCAAAGTCGAGCCATGCAATTTTTTTACAAAAATAAGACATCGTGCTTCTTAACGTGATTATAGACAACCTTTTACCATTGAGGTTAACGAGTTTACTTGCTGTGTCTACACGTGGCCAAGCATGCAGCCACATGTTGATGCAGCACGGAATCAATGAATGCATCTTGCACCAAATACTCATGTTTATTTGTTCTCCATGCTGCCATGCCTAACACGTACGCCCTGCTGGCTTGCTTCATTAGTAACTTCTTAGGAACTTGCAGATGGGAGAAAGGCAGTTTCCTTGAGGTAGTGCAGTCAGCCAGATGGGGTGTGCTTTGATGTACTTTTCCAGGCATGCTACAACAGAATTGAATAAAAACAAATAAACTGCTTTCACTAAATTTGGAGCAATAACATCAATGAAACCAGTTGCAATCGCTTTGACCAAAAGCTTAAACCATATCAAGTCAAATAAAAGGCAGCATGTAATCAGTCCACATGTCCGTAACGTTCTAGTACGTTGTTCATTGCCAAGGCTGGTGTGCAAACCCCATTAGCTACAAAGTACGTCAAGGGATGTCCTTGCTGTGCGCTTTGAGACTCCATATTGCTATTTCTTATGCCAGCCATCTTTGACAAAATTATGCAAGCAACAACTTCAACTCTTTCCCTACAGAGTTTTTGTTAAAAAACTATAAAAATACAATTTTTTTATTTGCCCATTCGATTTCATGTATCCCGAAACAACTAAAAAACTATTTAAAGGCACTTTATTCGCAAGATAAAAGAAAAATATTTTTTGAAAGTATCCGGAAGATTGGCTTCACTGCCCTGCAACACAGAAGGTGCCCTAATTTTTATTCAGTCTTTGGTGCAGAAAATGTCTGGAATGAAAAAAATAATAATTTGCGGGGAGAAGGAGCCCGTAAAAAAAGCCGTGAACACGTCGTGACGTTGGGGGTTTCTTTACAACTATTGCCGTGCACTGTCGATACGTTGAGATTCGGTGCTCATCCGAATCTGAGGATTCAGAAAAAAATATTCTCTGTATCGCTGCCACACTTTCCGGGGCACTGATATTCTTCGTTCCACAAAACTTAAGCGAACAAACTGAACAAAGCTGTTGCCAGCACTCGCGCACGTACACCCTTTTCTAATTCAAGTTGCCAGAATCTCGCCCGTCCTCAATAAAATGCATGCTTTGACCGTGTTTTTATATTTTTTACTGCACTATCTGTGTAAGTCAAAGACAACACAGCAAACTGAATCGAGTATCTTAATTGCAGCGCACCCAAACGCTTCTTTCAGCATGGACGAGCCCAGTTCTTCGGTAGGAGCAGTACAAACTGTGTACGAACTCAGATCGTCTGTGGTAGGAAACGGGTTAAAAGGATTTTAAAGAGAAAAACAATTTCTGTCATTTAGTGCAAACAACTTCAGAGTACCAAAGACACCACTCTTCACACGAGAAGATACTTGGTAGGCGATTCATGAAAGACGGTAGGCATGCAAACATGAACACAAGAGAGAAGTCGGGACAACACAAATGCTGACTAACCGACTAGCCGAATAAGGTTAGTCGGCGTTTGTGTTGTCCCAACTTCTCTCTTGTGTCCGTGTTGTATGCCTACCATCTTTTATCATGTATTCCTACCAACTAGCTCTGCTTTCGGGCATTGGTAAGCAAGACAATGCGCAAAAAAAAAAAAGATAGACGAGGCGACGCTGCACAGACGTTCCCACACCAGCTCTCCGTGACATCAGATTTTGCCAGCACCTGCTACGGGCAATATTTTTTACGTTGTGTTCCTACATACCTAAATCTTAACATAAGTTTCACAAAATTTTAGCGAACCAATGTGGCCGAAATACGATAAAAGACGTGATATTTGCAACGTCATGTTGATATGTATGTGATCAGTTTTAGCATGAAATTCAACAAGTTAAACACTGGCCTTCATTTCCTCTTCTACTAATTTACCTATGAAGGTAAAATGAATGACATTACAGATCTTAAAGAATAATTTATTTGTCTAAACTGATCTAAGGTTTCACTTTAGTGTCCTTTAGGGGAGACACTCCTCGAAATAACTTCTTTTTCATTTCTTGTAATAGACTTAAAAATACACATACACAAATACACATACACATATGCTGGCATCAGATGCAATTCACTACAGATTGTTTGTGCCAATACAAGTGCACTGGCACTTGAGTTCGCAAATCTAAGTGAAACAGCACAGAAAAAGATGGTACAATGTATGCTAACGCCCTTCATGTCCACGATGGTGTGAGCATGTTGCGTTAGTGTGCCGTGAATGTGCTGCGTGCAGAACTTTCCTTTTTTGGCACTATGGGAAGGCATGAAAGTTTATAGAAAACTTTGTGGAGGACAGGCACAGCTAACCACGTCATCCTAGTAAGGTGAATGGTCTTAATTGTTTATATTTTTTGTTCATATTCCTGTGCTCAAACACAATGCGATTACTACAGAGTACTTATACTTAAGTAAATAGATTACTCTGGCAGGCCATATCTTACAAATTTCATTAATCATAAGTGTCCTGTTTAACTGTATGGCTGTGAATGCTGCAGCATAAGAATGAAATCAAATGGCCATAAAGCGCAATTAAAAAGGTTTAAATTGTTTTTCCCCATGCTTTCTTTGAATCCATTACTAGTTTTTTCATATGGTAGTGTTAAACGAAAACTGGGCTCGCCTATTGCTTTTCATCCTCTTCGTCCAAACAATAGCAGCATTACTCGCTGAGTGCAATAAAAATAATGGCAACTAGAGAAAAATGTGACAAAATCAGTCTGAGAAATGGCAGATATGCAAAATGGACACAGCATATTTGTTCAATATTCAACACAGGTCTTAGGGAACAAACATTGATGCCATTTGTCACCAGCACTGAATGGGTCAAATTGAAGTATATAATTGGCCTAACAGACTGCTTATGTCCAACATGTGTAGCAGCCACTGACCTATATGCTAGGGTACCCAATTTGAATGCATTCATTGCTCAGAACAGCAGACGTGACATTCAAACTAGCATCACTTTTTTCGTAGAAAGTGAGCGCATTTGCCGCAGCCTCGAACCATCAGCACTCAATAAAGAAAAGGTAATCATCTACTGACCTAAAGATTCTAATCAGGGCACCATCAGAACTGACAGTTGGGCAAGGTGGTAGTGATTCATCATTGAAATTTTGCCGGTGTTGCTTTGGTCTCTTCTTCGTTCTTGTCTAGTGTATTAAGTGATCAACGAGAAAGTATACTTTGTCGACCATTCTTAAACATCACCAAGTTTACACAACATTAGAACCCATACATATGCCATACTTTTGTGTGACAATGCAATCCTGCCACCCTTTCATTTAATATCAGTGATATGTATACAGACATTTCTTACAAAAAGCCTCGGCATTACTGTGTTTTTCAGAACACCTTTCAGATCTTTACAGGTGCATTTGCTGAATTTTTGCCTGTTTACTGTGGATCTACAGTGACGTGATGGCTGGATGATGTCTTCACACAAATGTCACACAAATGTATAAGTTCCGAGGTCATGTCAACCGTGCCATTCATTTCGAATAGATTGACTGTGAACTATAAACGAACTCCGAGATCTGGATTATTTTGCAATTAGAAGGATATAGGTAATTTGTCCTGTGCTCTTTTTGGACGAGGGCTGATGTGCTGGCTAGAACTTATGAATATAAGTGCCATGCATGATGACACAGAAATCTTGGGCTTTCATATGCGTTCAAAGGCTATCCACATGTGCTCAGCATCATTTCTGCAGTTCGTACGGCAATACTGGACTCATGTTACCTATTCAAAGCTGGTGAAGAATGTTAGAATGACAGAAAGCTGAAAAATTGGTAATGATTCATCTTGAAATGAAGGTAGGCATGCAAACGCAGACACAAGAAAGAAGTGGGGTCACACAAACACCACAAACAAGATGAAGAGGCATACAGTGGTGGAAAAGAAATGGACACAAAATACCCTTTACACGCATCTGCAGGGATAGGGAGACACCTAATCAATCCGCACACTTGGAGCGTTACGTGAGAGAGTAGCACTTCAGGAATCTGAGTTCTTCTTCATGCAAGTCAGCTGACAGCTGGCTCACACATGCAGTTCCACTACTATCGATATGCCAGGCTTCTACCATTACAGGTTTTACATTTCCACTCTTGTATGAAACTACGCATTCATCGAATTTTGGCGTGCATTTACACTCTCGACAATGCAAGGTTATATAAGATGGTAAACCTCCAGTTTATGACTCCTGATGTTTCGTTATCTCTGTAACATAGCGGCCCATTTGCTCTTTGGAGAAGCAAGCAACAGCGAGAGAAACTTATACCACACCTGTACGGCAATCGGTAAAGTTGCTGGTGTGTTCTACGAAACAATGTTAGTGCACTTGTTGTCTATTATCTGTTTTATTCTTTCTCTGCAAGGTGGCACAAAATCTTACGTAGCCGTAAAGGCAGCATTGACACTGTATGCACTTCCCACTTTCTTAGCCTGTGAGATAAGCAATGAGTGTAAAGAATACCTACGGCGCTTGTTACTGTTAATTTTTGCATCCATGTTTGCACGTGACACAGTCGGCTTCTTGAAACGTTCAGTGACAGTGGCTACTGCAAACAAGGATAACCTGCATCTAATGGACGCGTAACCTGTGCGTTAAAGCTGGCCTTCATTTGTGTACAGACTGGTAGAGAT